>NW_027590331.1:142500-450000 GCF_964213995.1 Mustelus asterias | reverse complement strand
AATGTGGTTAATCTCAGTACGGAGGCTGTCTTCATGTTACAATGTTAATCTGATCACTCTCATCAAAACAGACTCAACATTTCTGTACAATGTGAGTGAATCATCAGTTCAAATAGTTCAGGTTCAATGTTTAAAATAACCAGTCACTTTTCTGTGGCTGCTTTGGGAATGTCAGTGGAGGGAGGGATCCTGAGTAGTGGGGCTGAAAGTGAGGGATGCATGGATGGGGACTGCAATGCACGGCATTGCAGAGGTGGGGTGGAGCAGGGTTTGAAATGTGTATACTTCAATGCCAGGAGTATTCGCAATAAAGTGGGTGAACTTGCAGCGTGGATCAGTACCTGGGACTTCGATGTTGTGGCTATTTCAGAGACATGGATAGAGCAGGGGCAGGAATGGATGCTGCAGGTCCCGGGGTTCAAATGTTTTAGTCGAAGTAGGGAAGGAGGTAGAAGAGGGGGAGGGGTAGCATTATTGGTCAGAGATTGTATCACAGTGTCAGAGAGGAGGTTTGATGAGGACTTATCTGTTGAGGTAGTATGGGCGGAGATTAGAAATAGGAGAGGAGAGGTCACCCTGTTGGGAGTCTTTTATAGACCTCCTAAAAGTTCTAGAGAGGTTGAGGAAAGGATTGCGGAGTCAATCCTGCTTAGGAGTGAAAGTAATAGGGCAATTGTTATGGGGGATTTTAACTTGACTAATATTGACTGGAATTGTTATAGCTCTAGCTCGTTAGAGGGGTCAGTTTTTGTTCAAAGCGTGCAGGAAGGTTTTTTGACTCAGTATGTAGACAGGCCAACTAGAGGTGAGGCTATATTGGATCTGGTGCTGGGAAATGAGCCAGACCAGGTGCTAGACTTGGAAGTTGGTGTGCATTTTGGTGATAGTGACCACAATTCGGTTACGTTCACCTTAGTGATGGAAAGGGATAGGCATGAACCTCGGGCCAGTGGTTTTAGCTGGGGGAAGGGTAATTATGAGGCTATTAGGAGAGAATTAGGAAACATAGGTTGGACTAGGAGATTACAGGGACTGGGAACGTCCGACATGTGGAGTTTTTTCAAGGAGCAGCTACTGCGAGTCTGTGATAGGTATGTCCCTGTCAGGCAAGGAGGAATTGGTAGGGCTAGGGAACCGTGGTGCACCAAAAAAGTTTCTTTGTTGGTTAAAAAGAAAAAGGAGGCTTATGTTCGGATGAGACGTGAGCACTCGGGTAGTGCACTAGAAAGCTTTAGATTGGCTAAGAGGGAGTTGAAGAGCGAGCTTAGAAGGGCTAAAAGGGGACATGAGAAGACTTTGGCGGATAGGGTTAAAGAGAATCCTAAGGCGTTCTATAGGTATGTCAAGAACAGAAGGTTGGTTAGGGCAAGTTTAGGGCCAGTTATAGATGGCAGAGGGAAGTTATGTGTGGAACCGGAGGAGATTGGTGAAGCATTGAACCAATATTTCTCTTCGGTGTTCACGCAAGGGGACATGAATATAGCTGAGGAGGACACTGGGTTGCAAGGGAGTAGAATAGACAGTATTACAGTTGATAAGGAGGATGTGCAGGATATTCTGGAGGGTCTGAAAATAGATAAATCCCCTGGTCCGGATGGGATTTATCCAAGGATTCTCTGGGAGGCAAGAGAAGTGATTGCAGAGCCTCTGGCTCTGATCTTCAGGTCATCGTTGGCCTCTGGTATAGTACCAGAAGATTGGAGGTTAGCGAATGTTGTCCCATTGTTTAAGAAGGGGAACAGAGACTTCCCCGGGAATTATAGACCGGTGAGTCTCACTTCTGTTGTCGGCAAGATGTTGGAAAAAATTATAAGGGATAGGATTTATAGTTATTTGGAGAGTAATGAATTGATAGGTGATAGTCAGCATGGTTTTGTGGCAGGTAGGTCGTGCCTTACTAACCTTATTGAGTTTTTTGAGAAAGTGACCAAGGAGGTGGATGGGGGCAAGGCAGTGGACGTGGTATATATGGATTTTAGTAAGGCGTTTGATAAGGTTCACCATGGTAGGCTTCTGCAGAAAATGCAGATGTATGGGATTGGGGGTGATCTAGGAAATTGGATCAGGAATTGGCTAGCGGATAGGAAACAGAGGGTGGCGGTTGATAGTAAATATTCATCATGGAGTGCGGTTACAAGTGGTGTACCTCAGGGATCTGTTTTGGGGCCACTGCTGTTTGTAATATTTATTAATGATCTGGATGAGGGTATAGTTGGGTGGATTAGCAAATTTGCTGATGACACCAAAGTCGGTGGTGTGGTAGACAGTGAGGAAGGGTGTCGTAGTTTGCAGGAAGACTTAGACAGGTTGCAAAGTTGGGCCGAGAGGTGGCGGATGGAGTTTAATGCGGAGAAGTGTGAGGTAATTCACTTTGGTAGGAATAACAGATGTGTTGAGTATAGGGCTAACGGGAGGACTTTGAATAGTGTGGAGGAGCAGAGGGATCTAGGTGTATGTGTGCATAGATCCCTGAAAGTTGGGAATCAAGTAGATAAGGTTGTTAAGAAGGCATATGGTGTCTTGGCGTTTATTGGTAGGGGGATTGAATTTAGGAGTCGTAGCGTTATGTTGCAACTGTACACAACTCTGGTGCGGCCGCACTTGGAGTACTGTGTGCAGTTCTGGTCCCCACATTACAGGAAGGATGTGGAGGCTTTGGAGAGGGTGCAGAGGAGGTTTACCAGGATGTTGCCTGGTATGGAGGGGAGATCCTATGAGGAGAGGCTGAGGGATTTGGGATTGTTTTCGCTGGAAAGGCGGCGGCTAAGAGGGGATCTTATTGAAACATATAAGATGATTAGAGGTTTAGATAGGGTGGATAGTGATAGCCTTTTTCCTCTGATGGAGAAATCCAGCACGAGGGGGCATGGCTTTAAATTGAGGGGGGGTAGTTATAGAACCGATGTCAGGGGTAGGTTCTTTACCCAGAGGGTGGTGAGGGATTGGAATGCCCTGCCAGCATCAGTAGTAAATGCGCCTAGTTTGGGGGCGTTTAAGAGATCCGTAGATAGGTTCATGGACGAAAAGAAATTGGTTTAGGTTGGAGGGTCACAGTTTTTTTTTTTTTTTTTTATTTTATTTTTTTTATTTTTATTTTTATTTTTTTAACTGGTCGGTGCAACATCGTGGGCCGAAGGGCCTGTTCTGCGCTGTAATGTTCTATGTTCTATGTTCTATGTAGTTCACAGTCAAGTGCGAACAATTGTATTGGGGAATAATTGGAAGCAGTTTCCATTGAGAGCTTCCTGCATTCTGGAAATGTGTGTGATCCATTCAGAGATAGGAAATGGACGGATGAATAAAGATGCAGTTTGTTGTTAATTACATGAGATTGTCTGCCTTGAAGATTCACAAGTTCCATGTGCTGAGAGAAAGGAATGATTAAACAATGTCTATAATTCAAATCCTTCAGACAAGTGAAAAAGCAGGAGAACAACTGAATCCACAAACGCTGCCACAGACAGTATTCGAAGCTTCAACTTCATGTTTGAATGTGAAGGGCTGATTGAAATAAACAGGAGGCCACACTGGGATGCTGAGCAATTTGATTCCTGTTTTTCCTAAACTTCAAAATAAAAATCTGTGCTGAAACATTCCTTGGACAGAGCAGAGGGAATTTTACTCTGTATTTAGCCCATTACAGTATTTGTGTTGGGAACATTTGATGAACAGTGCAGATTAAACATTATTCTTAACCGCTGGAATTTAAGTTGGGGGCTGATTTAATCAAACATTGAAAATAATGAGGGAAAGGGAGAGGCTGATAAAGAACACGTTTTTCTGCTGGCTGGGAACTCCAGGATTTGGGAATATTTGAATGTTAGCTTCAGTTTAGAATTTTAGAATTGTAGAAATGGAAACATTGCCAGATGTGGTGTGGAGTTAGTTTGAAACAATCTTCTGCAAATGGCTATTGATGCTCAGTCACTTGTTATTATTTTAAACCTGGGGTTGATAGATTTTCCTTCGTCCAAGGGGTTAAGAGACAGAGAGTTAGATCACAGATCAGCCAGGATCTTATTGAATATTGGAACAGGCTTTCAGGAAGATTGTTCCAGATTCCAAACACACTCTTGATGAAGTGCTTTTTCTCACTTCACTTCTGATCCATTTCCCCATCATTTAGAATCTGTGCCCTCTAGTTCATGACCATCTCTTGAGAGGGAAGAGTTTCTCACTCTTTAACCTGTGGATACCCCTTTGGATCTTGAATCTCTCTCTCAAGTCTCACCTCAGCCTTCTTTTCTCCAAGGAAAACAGTCCCAACCTCTCCAATCTACCCTCGTAGCTTCGGATCTTATTCCCTGGAATCATTCTTGTGAATCTCCTCTGCACTCTCTCCAATGTCTTCACATCCCTCCTCAAGTACGGTGCCCAGAACTGGGCACAGTCTCCAGATGAGGCTTAACGAGTGTCTTATACAAGTTCAATATGAACTCCTAACTCTTGTCCTCAATTCCTCCATTAATAAAAGCTGGGATACCATATACTTCATTTACTGCTCTGTCAAAGTGCCCTGCCACCTTCACTGACGTATGTACATATTAGAATCATAGAATCCCTACAGTGCAGAAGGAGGCCATGCAGCCCATCGAGCCTGCGCTAACAACATTCCCACCCAGGCCCTATCCCCGTGATGCAACGTATTTACCCTGATAATACTGGCATGAATTGAGAAATGGTTAACGGACAGAAAACAGAGCTTAGGTACAAATGGGTCATTTTCAGGGTGCCAGGCTGTGACCAGCGGCTTATCACAAGGATCAGTACTCGGGAGCCCAGCTATTCACAATCCATATCATTGATTTGGACGTTTGGGATCAAATGTAATATTTCCGAGTTTGCAGATGACATGAAAGCAGGTGGAAGTGTGAGTTGTGAGGAGGATGTAGACTCTTCAAGGGGATGTGGGAGAGGCTGAATTAGTGGTGAAACCACACACGGAGTGTTGTGTACAGTTTTATCCTCTTACCTAAGGAAAGACATTCTTGTCCGAGAAGGACTTCAATGACATTTCACTGCATTAATTCCTGGGATGGAGGGATTGTCCTCTGAGGAAAGAAAATGGACTTTTACTTTATGCACTCGAGAAGCATGAGAGGTGACCTCACTCAAACTTGGACAATTCTTACAGGGCTCAGCAGGGTCGAGTCATAGAGGTTTACAGCATGGAAACGCGCTTTGGCCCAACTTGTCCATGCCGCCCAGTTTTTACCATTAAGCTAATCACAATTGCCTGTGTTTCGCCCATATCCCTCTATACCAATCTTACCCATGTAACTGTCTAAATGCTTTTTAAAACATAAAATTGTACCCGCCCCTGCTACTGCCCCTGGCATCTCATTCCAGACACTCACCACCCTCTGTGTGAAAAGAATTGCCCTCTGGATCCTTTTGTATCTCTCCCCTCTCACCTTAAACCTATGCCCTCTAGTTTTAGACTCCCCTACCTTTGGGAGAAGATATTGACTATCTCGCTGATCTATGCCCCTCATTATTTTACAGACCTCTATAAAATCTCCCCTCAGTCTTCTACGCTACAGGGAAAAAAGTCCCAGTCTGTGCAACCTCTCCTTAAAACCCAAACCATCATGTCCCGGTAGCATCCTAGTAAATCTTTTTTGCACTCTTTCTAGTTTAATAATATCCATTCTAAAATAGGGTGACCAGAACTGTACACAGTATTCCAAGCGTGGCCTTAACAATGTCTTGTACAACTTCAACAAGACGTCCCAACTCCTGTATTCAATGTTCTGACCAATGAAACCAAGCGTGCCGAATGCCTTCTTCACCACTCTGTCCACCTGTGACTCCACTGTCAAGAAGCTATGAACATGTACCCCGAGATCTCTTTGTTCTATAACTCTCCCCAACCCCCAAACATGAGCTGAGTAGATACAGGAAGGATGTTTCCCCCGGCTGGGGGCGGTGGGGGGGGGGGGGGGGTGTGGTGTCTAGAACCATGGCATAGTCGCAGAGTAAGGGGGCAGGACATTTAGGACTGAGATAAGAACATAAGAAATAGGAGCAGGAGTAGTACATCTAGCCCCTCGAGCCTGCCCCGCCATTCAATAAGATCATGGCTGATCTGATGTGGATCAGTTCCACTTACCCTCCTGATCCCCATAACCCCTAATTCCCTTACCGATCAGGAATCCATCTCTCCGTGATTTAAACATATTCAACGAGGTAGCCTCCACCACTTCAGTGGGCAGAGAATTCCAGAGATTCACCACCCTCTGAGAGAAGAAGTTCCTCCTCAACTCTGTCCTAAACTGACCCCCCTTTATTTTGAGGCTGTGCCCTCTAGTTCTAGCTTCCTTTCTAAGTGGAAAGAATCTCTCCACCTCGACCCTATCCAGCCCCTTCATTATCTTATAGGTCTCTATTAGATCCCCCCTCAGCCTTCTAAATTCCAACGAGTACAAACCCAATCTGCTCAGTCTCTCCTGATAATCAACACCCCTCATCTCTGGTATCAACCTGGTGAACCTTCTCTGCACTCCCTCCAAGGCCAATATATCCTTCTGCAAATTAGGGGACCAAAACTGCACACAGTATTCCAGCTGCGGCCTCACCAATGCCCTGTACAGATGCAGCAAGACATCTCTGCTTTTATATTCTATCCCCCTTGCGATATCGGCCAACATCCCGTTTGCCTTCTTGATCACCTGTTGCACCTGCAGACTGGGTTTTTGCGTCTCATGCACAAGGACCCCCAGGTCCCTTTGCACAGCAGCATGTTGTAATTTTTTTCCATTTAGATAATAATCCAATTTGTGATTATTTCCTCCAAAGTTAATAACCTCGCATTTGTCAACATTATACTCCATCTGCCAGGTCCTCACCCACTCACTCAGCCTGTCCAAATCTCTCTGCAGGCCTTCTACGCCCTCCACACGATACATTTTTCCACTTATCTTTGTGTCGTCTGCAAACTTTGTTACCTTACACTCAGTCGCCTCCTCCAGATCATCTATATAAATGGTAAATAGTTGAGGCCCCAGTACTGATCCCTGCGGCACGCCACTAGTTACCATCCGCCAACCAGACAAGCACCCATTTATTCCGACTCTCTGCTTCCTGTGAGGAGGAATTTCTTCCCTCAGAGTCATAGAGTGGTACAGTGAAGAAAAGGCCCTTCGACCCATTGAGTCTGCACCAACAGTAACTCCCACTAAAGTTGTGCTAATCCAATTTTCCATCTCTTGTACCATATCTTTGAATGTTGTGATGTTCAAGTGCTCATCCAAATGCTTTTGAAAGGTTGTAAGGTTTCCGACCTCCACTGCCTTCCCAGGCAGTACTTTCCTGATTCCCATCACCCTCTGAGTGAATGTTTTTCTCAACTCTCCTCTGAATCTCCTGCCCTTTGCCCTAAAACGATGTCCCCTCATGATTGACCCCTCAACCAAGGGGAACAGCTGTTTCCTATTCACCCTGTCCATACCCCTCATAATCTTACACACCTCAATCAGCCTTCTCTGCTCTAAAGAAAACAATCCTAACCTATCCAGTCTCTCCTTATAGCTCAAATACTCCATCCCAGGCAACTTGCTGCTGAGCCTCCTCTGTACCCCCTCGAGTGCTATCATATCCTTCCTCTGGTGTGGTGACCAGATCTGCACACGGTACTCCAGCTGTGGCCTAACCAACACTCTGTACAACTCCAACATTAACTCTTTGCTCTTCTACTCTGCGCCATGACTGATAAAAGCAATTGTCTCATCTGCCTTCTTTACCACTTGATTCACCTGCTCTGCTGCCTTCTGGGATCTGTGAATAATTGCCCAAGATCCATATGTTCCTCTGAGCTTCCCAGTGTCCTGCAACTCATTAAATACTCCCTTGCCTTGTTACTGCTTCCAAAGTGCATCACCTCGCACCTATCAGGGTCAAATACCATCTGCCACTGCTCTGCCTATCTGACCAACCCAGCGATATCTTCCTGTAACCTACAACTTTCTTCACTATTAACCATCCTACCAATCTTGTTGTCATCTGGAACCTTGCTTATCATTGCCCCCACATTATCATCTGTCTCATTTATGTATAACAACAATAAGCCCCCCAGCACGGAGCCTTGTGGTGCACCACTGGACACCGGCCTCCAGCCACTCAAACAGCCTTCCAACACCACCCTTTGTGTCCAATTACTAAACCAGTTTCCGATCCATCTCGCCAAGTTTTCCTGAATTCCGTGTGCTTCCAGGATGGTGAATCTTTGGAATTCCCTATCCCAGAGGGCTGTGGAGGCTCAGTCATCGTTCACAGACTGAGATGGATAGGTTTCTACAGATTAAACATATTGCAAAGTTTCACCATCTGTGACCCCTTGTTCCAGCCTCTCCCCCCCCCCCCCCGCCCCCTCTCCCCACCCCCTCAGCCCCTCAGCTGGAGGGAACAACATCCCTGTATTCAGTCAGTCCAGCCCAGTCAGAATTTATACATTTCAATTCGATCCCCTCTCATTCTTCGGAACTCCAGTGAATACAGGCCCAGTCGACTCAATCTCTCCTCATACGACAATCCTGCCATCCCAGGAATCAGTCTGGTGTGCCTCCGCTGCTCTCCCTCTATGGTAAGTGCAGCATTTCATAGTTACAGAGACAAAAACTGTACACAATATTCCAGGTGTGGTCTCACCGAGGGCCTGTACAGCTGCAGTAAGACATCCTTGCTCCTTTCCTCAAGTTCTCTTGCAATGAAGGCCAACATATCATTTGCCTTCCTAACTGTTTGCTGTAGCTGCATGCTTGCTTTCAGTCTCTTGTGTACTAGGACACCCAGGTCCCTTTGTATATCAACATTTCCCAATCTATCACCATTTAAATAACCCTCTGCCATTCTGCTTCTCTGTCCGAAGTAGTTAAATTCACGTTTGTCCACGTTATACAGCATCTGCCACGCATTTACCCATTCACTCAATTTACTGAAGTCACTGTGAAACATTTTAACATCCTTCTCACTCCTCACATTCCCAACAAGTTTCATGGCATCAGCAAACTTGGAAATGTTATTTTTGGTTCCCTCATCCAAATCATTGGTGCACATCTCGTGTGTGTCTCAATGTCAGCTCGGAAACATGTACAGCACAATCCCATCCTGTTTCTGTCTTTCTATGGCTCTGTATCTGTATATATCTCTCTCGGAAATTAGAATAAAGAAGATTACAGCACAAGAACAGGCCCTTCGGCCCTCCAAGCCTGCACCAACCATGTGTGAACTAAAACCCCCTCCCCTTCCAGGGACCATATCCCTCTATTCCCATCCTATTCTTGTATTTCTCCAGACGCCCCTTAAAACTCATTATTGTATCTGCTTCCACTACCTCTCCCAGCAGCGAGTTCCAGGCACCCACCACCCTCTGTGTAAAAAACTTGCCTCGCACATCTCCTTTAAACCTTGTCCCTCACACCTTAAACCTGTGCCCCCTAGTAATTGACTCGTCAACCCTGGGAAAAAGCTCCTGACTATCCACTCTGTCCATGCCTCTCATAATCTTGTCGACTTCTATCAGGTCACCCCCCTTGCATCCGTCATTCCAGTGAGAACAAACCAAGTTTCTCCAAACTCTCCTCATAGCTAATGCCCTCCATACCCGGCAACATCCTGGTAAATCTTTTCTGTACCCTCTCCAAAGCCTCCACATCCTTCTAGTAGTGTGGCGACCAGAATTGAACACTATATTCCAAGTGCGGCCTAACAATGGTTCTATAAAGCTGCAACATGGCTTGCCAATTTTTAAACTCAATGCGTGTGGCGTCAAAAGTTTGCTTATTTCCTAAATAACACTGACAACATTTCAAAACCGCTCCATTGTCGGTGAAACACTTTTGGAAACCCTAAAGCCATGAATAGTACTTTAGAAATGTCCATCCCCAAGTTGCTGTGAGGACATTCAGAGTCAGTGTGTGACTTGGGTTGAGGATAGACCAGCGAGGTCTCTCCTTAATGGCATTGAGTGACTCTTTAGCTTTTTTATGATGAGCAGAAACCTTTCATCTCTCTTGTGTCTAATTCATTCCAATTCTGTCCCTGACATGAATCAGTTGTGACTTTCTGTAGGAGCTGGAATGTTCTCTCTGGCGACAGAGAATCCATTGAGAGGAGGATCAGGTGTGACCTTTCTCTCCTGGAATCCATCTTTCCTGTTTGTGTCTTGTAGATTGTGTGTGGAGAGAGCAGAGGGAAAAGCCTGAGTGGATTTGTAATGAACAGGGGTTTGCTTTCATTCACAAACTGGAGCTGAAGCCAACGTGTGCAGATGTGAAGAATGGAGATCAGAAAAGGACCATGGGTAGAATTGGAGACTATTCTGCCCATCCAGATGTGCTGTCTTTTTGGAAGAGAAATCGAGTTAATCTCTATTTACAGAGGGAGAAGGGATTCCTCCTCCATTCTATATCTGTTTAGTTTTAGGCTGTCTGAGTGTGAGTGTTAGTGTGTGTGCATATTTTTCTCAATCTGCCTGTCTCTCAGTCCCCCTGCTCCCAGAATCTGTTTCTCTCTCCACAGATGCTGCCTGACCTGTTTGGTATGTCCTTATTTTCTGTTTCAGTATCTGAGGAGTTGCGTATGGTGCTGAACATTGTGCAATCATCACCGAACATCCCCACTTCAGACCTTGTGATGGAGGGAAGGTCAGTGTTGGAGTAGCTGAAGATGGTTGGGGCCTCGGACACTCACCCTGAGGAACTCCTGCAGGGACATCCCGGGACTGAGAGGATCGGCTTTGAGATAATCGGCACATTGGGGGAAAGGTTGAAAACCAGAGGATGCTGAATTCAGGTAAATGGCGACAGCGGCAACATGAGGAAATGTTTCTAACGTAGTGAGTGTCCAGTATCTGGAATGTACTGTCTGAGGGTGAGGTGGAAGCAGATTCCATCAAGGACTTCCAGGGGAAGTTGAATGGGAAGCTGAAGGGGAAATATTTACAGGGTGACGGGGAAAGGGTGGAGGAGTGGGAATAGTGACATTGCTTTTGCAGAGTGTCGCACTGGCTTGATGGGGCTGAATGGCCTCCTGTGCTGTCACCGTTCTATGATTCAGATGCAAGTTATCTTCTCAGTGTCTATTAGACCCCACTCTTTCCTCCATGATCAGTTACAGCATTTTAAGTTCAGATCCCAGAACGTTTTATTTGGGGATTTGAGGAGTGATTTGTTTTCCAGCCTGGCCGAGAATTTGATGCTGTAACTGAAGCCACAATGGAATGATCCTGAGGTCAGATTATGATCCACTGAGACACAGCTGGCTCCGAGCTTCCCTGAAAAATGTCGCTGTTGTGTTCCCGGCCAGATGATTTCTCCGTCTTGTGTCGGCCGGCTGTGCCACAAGGATCTGGACTTTGTTCCCAGATGTTCACAATGTTTATCAATGATTTGGATGTGGGGACCTAATGTAATATTTCCAAGTTTGCGGATGACACAAAGCTCGGTGGGAATGTGAGTTGTGAGGAAAATGCAAAGTGGCTTCAAGAGGATTTGGACAGACATTGTCTCTCAGTGCCTCTCTCAATCTGGCTCTCTCTTTCTCTCACTCTCCTTGACCCTGTCATCTGTTGGTCTCTGCATCTCTCGCTCTCTCTGTAGGAATAAGAAAGACAGGAACTTGTGTAAAATAAAACTGAGACACAGGTGAGTTGAGTAATGAATGAAACAAGGCCGAACACAGCAGTATCTCTGATGATGCTGAATGTAAGAGAAACAGATCAAATCTATTCCTGGGGAAGTGCAGCAACAGCTTAGAAATTGTCGGGTGTGGTGTCGATAGAGGCATGGCTGCGTGCGTTAATAACTGTGACTTCACTGAGTGCATTGGAAACAGTGACATAGTTGAGTGAAGCAATAACTAAGTAAAGACCAATTGTAGTATATACAGAGGGATGGCCCCATGCATTAAGAAGAGAAACTGTATCTAGTTTATAGGGGTGGCACAGTGGTTAGCACTGCAGCCTCTCAGCGCCAGGGACCCGGGTTCGATTCCCGACTTGCGTCACTGTCTGTGTGGAGTCTGCATGTTCTCCCCGTGTCTGGGTTTCCTCCGAGTGCCCCGGTTTCCTCCCACAGTCTGAAAGACATGCTGTTCGGTGGATTGGCCGTGCTAAATTCTCCCTCAGTGAAGCCGAACAGCGCCGGAGTGTGGCAACTAGGGGATTTTCACAGCAACTTCATTGCAGTGTTAATGTAAGCCTACTTGTGACACTAATAAATAACATTGAAACTGTATAAAGTGTTATACACACAGATACAGTGCTGAGGTAAAGAGAACTGGAGAGATGCTCCACATTCATTACCCAGACATAAGAACATAAGAAATAGGAACAGGAGTAGGCCATCTAGCCCCTCGAGCCTGCCCCACCATTCAATAAGATCATGGCTGATCTGACGTGGATCAGTACCACTTACCCGTCTGATCCCCATAACCCTTAATACCCTTACCGATCAGGAATCCATCCATCCATCCGTGCTTTAAACATATTCAGCGAGGTAGCCTCCACCACCTCAGTGGGCAGAGAATTCCAGAGATTCACCACCCTCTGGGAGAAGAAGTTCCTCCTCAACTCTGTCTTAAACCGACCCCCCTTTATTTTGAGGCTGTGTCCTCTAGTTTTAACTTCCTTACTAAGTGGAAAGAATCTCTCCGCCTCCACCCTATCCAGCCCCCGCATTATCTTATAAGTCTCCATAAGATCCCCCCTCATCCTTCTAAACTCCAACGAGTACAAACCCAATCTCCTCAGCCTCTCCTCATAATCCAAACCCCTCATCTCCGGTATCAACCTGGCACAGACATGGTCTAGTTTATTTTTTATAAAGAGTGACATGGTTAAATGCAGTGATAATTTAAGCAGGTTCCCTCCCTAACAGCACTGTGGGTGTACCTACACCACATAGACAGCAGCGGGTTCAAGACGGCAGCTCACCACCACCTTCTCCAGGGCAACTAGGAATGGGCAATAAATGCTGACCTAGCCAGTGACACCCACATCACAAGAATCAATAAATATTCATCTAACCCAGCACATGGTCCAATGAAATATCAATCCATACATGGTATTAATACTGTGAGAACTCAAAAAGGGTTGATTGTAGTGTCCACAGCAGCATGGTGTAATGTAGTATTCACTGAGACAACTGAGCGTATAAACAGCGACTGGGTTGAGTGCAGTGATAACTGGGAAAGGAGCTAATGTCCGGGATTCTCCGGCTGTTCACTCGTGGGGAATTCTCTGCTCTCGTTCCCCTGCCTCTGGTTTCCTGCTAGCGTGAGGTGACTTCAATGGGAAATCCCATTGACAGCGACAGGACCAAAAACTCCCTCTGCTAGTGAACGGTGTGTCACCTCTCACTGCCCAGAAAGCTGCTGAGGGGAGACTGGAGGATCCCAGAAACTATGTTAAAAATAGTCATATTGGCAGCAGCAGGAAAATATTACATCCCAAACTCAGTAATATTCACAATGATATTCTCCAATCAGCTGAAGGGCAGAATTTACTGATACAAGACCCAGATTGTAATAACTGAGAGAGGTATCAGGCAGAGATTACTGATACCAGGCCCAGATTGTAATAACTGAGAGAGGTTTAGGGCAGAGATTACTGATACCAGGCCCAGATTGTAATAACTGAGAGAGGTTTAGGGGAGAGATTACTGATACCAGGCCCAGATTGTAATAACTGAGAGAGGTTTCGGGCAGAGATTACTGATACAAGGTCCAGATTGTAATAACTGAGAGAGGTTTAGGGCAGAGATTACTGATACCAGGCCCAGATTGTAATAACTGAGAGAGGTTTAGGGGAGAGATTACTGATACCAGGCCCAGATTGTAATAACTGAGAGAGGTTTCGGGCAGAGATTACTGATACAAGGTCCAGATTGTAATAACTGAGAGAGGTTTGGGGCAGAGTTTACTGATACAAGACCCAGATTGTAATAACTGAGAGAGGTTTAGGGCAGAGATTACTGATACAAGGCCCAGATTGTAATAACAGAGAGAGGTTTCGGGCAGCGTTTACTGATACAAGTCCCAGATTGTAATAACTGAGAGAGGTTTAGGGCAGAGATTACTGATACCAGGCCCAGATTGTAATAACTGAGAGAGGTTTCGGGCAGAGATTACTGATACCAGGCCCAGATTGTAATAACTGAGAGAGGTTTCGGGCAGCGTTTACTGATACAAGTCCCAGATTGTAATAACTGAGAGAGGTTTAGGGCAGAGATTACTGATACAAGACCCAGATTGTAATAACTGAGAGAGGTTTAGGGCAGAGATTACTGATACAAGACCCAGATTGTAATAACTGAGAGAGGTTTAGGGCAGAGATTACTGATACCAGGCCCAGATTGTAATAACTGAGAGAGGTTTAGGGCAGAGATTACTGATACCAGGCCCAGATTGTAATAACTGAGAGAGGTTTAGGGCAGAGATTACTGATACCAGGCCCAGATTGTAATAACTGAGAGAGGTTTCGGGCAGCGTTTACTGATACAAGTCCCAGATTGTAATAACTGAGAGAGGTTTAGGGCAGAGATTACTGATACAAGACCCAGATTGTAATAACTGAGAGAGGTTTAGGGCAGAGATTACTGATACAAGACCCAGATTGTAATAACTGAGAGAGGTTTAGGGCAGAGATTACTGATACCAGGCCCAGATTGTAATAACTGAGAGAGGTTTCGGGCAGAGTTTACTGATACCAGGCCCAGATTGTAATAACTGAGAGAGGTTTAGGGCAGAGATTACTGATACAAGGTCCAGATTGTAATAACTGAGAGAGGTTTCGGGCAGTGATTAATGATACCAGGCCCAGATTGTAATAACAGAGAGGTTTAGGGCAGAGAATACTGATACAAGGCCCAGATTGTAATAACTGAGAGAGGTTTAGGGCAGAGTTTACTGATACCAGGCCCAGATTGTAATAACTGAGAGAGGTTTCGGGCAGAGATTACTGATACCAGGCCCAGATTGTAATAACTGAGAGAGGTTTCGGGCAGAGATTACTGATACAAGGCCCAGATTGTAATAACTGAGAGTGGTTTCGGGCAGAGTTTACTGATACATGATCCCGGCAGGATTCACTGTTTGATAATCCAGCTGTTTGGCCCCGTTATGAGCACACCTTCCATGGCCATCAAGTCCGGAAGTCGGCCTTGAACCCTTGAAGAATGAGAGGCGACCCCATTGAAACAGACTTAAAATTCTTACAGGGTGTGACAGGGTGGATGTAGATTGGATGTTTCCCCTGGCTGGTGAGACTAGAACCAGGGGACACAATCTCAGAATCAGGGGCAGACCATTGAAGACTGAGATGAGGAGGAATTTCTTCACTCAGAGGGTGGTGAATCTTTGGAATTTTCTATTCCAGGGGGATGTGGAAGCCCAATCATTCAGCATGTTCAAGACGCAAATCGATTGTGTGAAATAAAATAGGAATATGTGTGTGTGTGTGTTTGTTTGTGTGTGTGTGTGTGTCTGTTTGTGTGTCTGTCTGTTTGTGTGTGTGTGTGTGTGTGTGTGCATGCGTGTGTGTGTGTGTGGACATGTTTCCGTGTGTGTTTATTACTGTGTGCGTGTGAGTGTTACTGGGTGAGAATATCTGTTTCTGTGTGTTTTCATAGAATCCTAGACTCCTACAGTGCAGAAGGAGGCCATTTGGCCCATTGAGTCTGCACCGACCACAATCCCACTCAGGCCCTATCCCCATCACCCCATGCATTTACCCGAGCTAGTCTCTCTGACGCGGAGAGACAATTAAGCACGGCCAATGCACCCTAACCAGAACGTCTTTCAGACTGTGGGAGGAAACCGGAGCACCCGGAGGAAACCCACGCAGACACGGGGAGAACGTGCAAACTCCGCACAGACAGTGACCCAAAGCGGGAACCGAACCCGAGTCCCTGGCGCTGTGAGGCAGCAGTGCTGTGTTTTTGATGTGTGTGTGTGTGTTTCTGTGTGTGTGTGTTTATTGTGTTTGTGTGTGTGCTTTTTGTGCATGTTTTATGTGTGTTTGTGTGTGCGTGGTTTGTGTGTGTGTGTTTTGTGAGTGTTGGTGTGTGCGTGTTTTGTGTGTGTTGGTGTGTGCGTGTTTTGTGTGCGTACGTGCCCCATGATCTGTTTGAATGCTGGCGCAGGATCGATGGGCCAAATGGCCGACACCTGCTCCTATTTTCTTTTGAGATTTAAATACATTGACACACATGCACGCTGACACACACACACAGAAAGATATACACAGTGTTGACGTATTTATTGACCACTTAATGTGACTGAATGCTACACATCCCAGTTTACCAAAGACACACAATATTCAGCAGCATTGTAAACAGCGCAGCTGGAAACATCAAATTGGGGATTTGGTTTGAAAAAGGGTCAAAGCCTCTCTTGCTAAAGGCTGTTTGTCTATTGTGCTGACAGTGATACACTGCCATCCTCTGCTGCCTGCTGGACATTGCTCCAGCCGCAGAGAGAGTGAAGTAGATCAGAAACTCACTGGGAGAGAACGCAGCTTCACACAGTATCCATCCAAAATGACAGGAGCATCAGCACACACACAAGCTCCGTGTGGAGACTGAGAGGGGCTCAGTGTGGAACACAAACCTTCACACTGAACCTGGAAGGACATTGATAAAGAGTTTAAAACAAAACTTCAGCAAATGTTTTGAAACATTTTGGTCCGTGGAAAAGTGCAGTGTGTAAAAAGCTGAAGATGTTTCCATTTCACATCTTCCTGCTTTGGGGAAATGGGAGTTATCTTTGCATTCACAAGGATATGGGGAGGGAGATGTTTGAATGGACATTCAGCTTTTTGGGTGATTAAAGTGTTAATTTGTTTCCAGAAGCTGTTTACAGTGATTGTCCCGAGAGATTGTATTGTTTCAGTGATGTCGACGTCTCCAATACTTCAGACAGAGGAAGGAAACAATATACAAAAGGAAAGATTGGGGGAATCACTACATTGAAGGTGTGAGGCCTCATCACTCTCTGTCTGGTTTTGTTCTGAAATCTTTACATTTTTAAACACTGAAACCTCTTGCCCTTGTTGGGAATATCACTGCGGTTTGAGAAAAGCAAACACTGATCCCACACTAAACACCTCCCCCCCCAACACAGGACTGAGCAGAGAGTGTGAAATGTGACTGGTGTCAGAGTGGATTGTCAAACAGAAGGGATTTGAAAAATCTCTAAATGATTCATTGATTAAAAACTCTAACATTAATGTCCCGCATCATAAACATCTGCTTCATTATTGTATCTTTCTTTTACAGATCAAGTGATGGGTTGAATTTTGGACGTTGTAGATTTCCCTCAGCTGATTATTAAGATTCCTGATTGACACAAATACAATATCTGCTGTCGGTGACCCCAACAGTGAAATTCTCTCAGTTTATCATTCTGAATCTGTCACTGAGACAATTGTGGGCGGTAGTTCAGTTTTCAGTGTGAAATGTAGAAGGTAACTTTTGTTGTAATGTAATTGTAGTCAGTAGTTTTCCTGTAGTTTAAATCTCAGGTATAAATTAATAACTTTTCTCGTTCCTTATTCACAATTGTTCATTTCCCGTGATGTTGAGCTCTGGTTTTCTCTTTCTGGTGTCTGGTACAGCTGTACAGATATTGGGCAGCTCAGAGAGTAGGGGTTCAGATCTCATTGTGAAGCTCAAAGGTCAGATTCACTTTTGTTAACTTTAAAATCAATTTTCCTGTCAAATATTCTCTGAATTTTTAAATAAATATTGAATGGAAAATTAAATCTGACTTTGCCAAACTCTCTTTCTGTATTTCTCTGTTAGTGTGTTTATGTGTGTGTCTCTCTGTCTCTATCTCTCTGTGTATCTGTGTGTCTCTCTGTCTCTGTACTTCTCTGGATCTGTGTCTCTCTCTCTGCCTCTGTGTGTATATCTCTCTATGTATCTGTGTGTGTCTCTCTGTCTCTGTCTCTGTGTTTCTCTGTCTCTGTGTGTCTCGATGCTAAGGGCCTAGTATTTCAGGCTCTGACCTGAACCCACAATCTCTCTGACTCTGAGCGAAGATGACTCCATTGAAGGTGTGAGGCCTCATCACTTTCTGTCTGGTTTAGTTTTGTAATGTTTACATGTTTAAACACTGAAACCTCTTGCCCTTGATAAGTTGGGTATATCACTGCGGTTTGAGAAAAGCAAACACTGATCCCGCACTAAACACCCCCCAACACAGGACTGAGCAGAGTGTGTGAAATGTGACTGGTGCGAATGTGGATTGTCTTTTAAAAGTGGGTGAGAAACACTTCATTTTCAAATCTTTACCCTGCTTCTGGAGCGTCTCAGATTCCACCTAATCTGCACATCTTTGGACTCTGGAAAGAAACCGGGGCACCCGCAGGAAACCCATGCAGACACAGGGAGAATGTGCAAACTCAACTCCCAACCGAGAATTGAATCCTGGTGCTGTGAGGCAGCACTGCTAAACACTGTCCACCATGTCGCCCTATCCCATGTATTGGGACACGGTGAAAAGTATTGTTTCTTGCACGCGACACAGACAAAACATACCGTTCATAGAGTTCATTCGGGAGAAGGAGAGGAGAGCGTGCAGAATACAGTGTTGCAGTTACCGATAGGGTATAGAGAAAGATCAGCTTAATGTATGGTAGGTCCACTCAAAAATTAACATTCTGACCAAATACTAAAGCTTTCCACAAAACAAGGCTCACAAATTCAACACCACTTTCCTTTGTCCCCTCTCCCATCATGCTGTGTTCGGAGTCTCTGATCGATGCTAAGGGCCTAGTATTGGAGGCTCTGAGCTGAACCCACAATCTGTCTGATTCTGAGGGAAGATTACTGCCACTCAGATACAGCTGGCTGCAGTATCCCCTTGAAATATATCTGTTGTGTAAAGAGTCACATGTTTTTTTTTCACTGTGTCTGCTGTCCTTAAAGAACTATTGAATAATCTAAACATCCGCATTAATGATCACAGAACAAGGCCAACATGGGGGAATCGAGTATCAGGTTTAAAAGTTTGTTTATTAGTGTTACAAGTAGGGTTACATTAACACTGCAATGAAGTTACTGTGGAAAATCTGTAGTCGCCATGCTCTGGCGCCTGTTTGGGCAACTTGGGGAGAATTTAGCATGGCTGATACAACTAACCAGCGCATCTTTCGAACTGTGGGAGGAAACCGCAGCACCCGGTGGAAACCCACGCAGACACGGGGAGAATGTACAAACTCCACACTGACAGTGACCCAAGCCAGGAATCAAACCCGGGTCCCTGGCGCTGTGAGGCAGCAGCGCTAACCACTGTGCCGCCCCTCATCGAAACATTGTGCAGTTGTGGAATGCACAGGATAGGAGGGATGTGATAGCACTGGAAAAGGTGCAGAGGAGATTCACCAGGATGTTGCCTGGCCTGGAGAGTTTTAGTTCATAGAATCATAGAATCCCGACAGTCCAGAATGAGGCCATTCGACCCATCAAATCTGCACGGACTCTTACCCAGGCTTACCCCATAACCCCACGTATGTTCCCGCTAATCCCCCTAACTGATACATCGTGGGACCCTCAGGGCAATTTTGCATGGACAATGCACCCGGAGGAAACCCACGCAGACACGGGGAGAATGTGCCAACTCCACACAGACAGTAACCCGAGGCCGGAATTGAACCCGGGTCCCTGGCGCTGTGAGGCGGCAGTGCTAACCACTGTGCCACCGTGCCGCCACTCGAACTGAAGAGAGATTTTATAGACTGAGGGTGTGATCTTACCACCTGTTGACGCCACACTCCCGCTCAGCGAGGTCGGAGAATCTGGTGACCAGCCAAATCTCCTTTCACTGCAGTGGGATGGGAAAATCCTGCCGGCCTGAACGGTGATAAGAATCCACCCTGGGGTTGTTTTCCGTGGAGCAGAGGAGGCTGAGGGGGAACATGATGGAGGTGGATAAGATTATGAGGGACATCGATAGAGTAGACGGGAAGAAAGCTTTCCCCTTGGTGGTGGGATCAATGACCAGGGGGTATAGATTTAGGGTAAGGGGCAGGAGGTTTACAGGGGATGTGAGGAAAACCTTTTTCACCCAGAGGGTGGTGGGAGTCTGGAACTGTCTGCCTGAAAGGGTGGTGGAGGCAGAGACCCTCAGAACGTTTAAGAAGTGCTTAGCTATGCATTTGCAATGCCAAGGCTTACCAGGCCGTGAGCCAAGTTGGGTGATTTGTCTTTGACCGGCACAGATGCAATGGGCCGAAGGGCCTTTTCTGTTCTCTGGACCTCCATTGCTAAAACACAACCTCACTGACCCAGCTTCTGGTCATCCATCCAAATCTCTCCCTCCGCAGCTCGGGGACAAATCCTGCCGCGCAATCTTCCTTTGAAGTGGCTTTGGACATTTCATTCTCCATGAGGACTTGTCCAGACAGTGGCTGCTGTTGTTGTGTTTGTCTCAGTGTCAGCTCAGAAACATGGACAACATGTTAGAAATGGCCGTCTCCCAGAGAGTGAGAGGACAGGGCAGGCTTTGAGCGAGGCCTGGGCCGCTCCCTGAAGGACACAGGGCCACTATTGTGCTTTTTGCTGACAAACAGAAAGCTTTCACCCCTCTCTCTCTCTCTCTCGTGTCTCATCTCACTCACATTCTGCCCCTTCCATTCACTCATGCTGCTTTCTGGAGGAAGCTGCCAGCTTTATCCGCCACAGAGCATCTGCCAACAAGAACGTCAGATGAAACCTTCCAATCCCCAAGTCCCTCTTTCCTCTCTGCTCCTCGCTGTCTTTACGGAGGAAATGGGATGGGAAGCTGATGGGAAAAGATTTGCAGGGCTCCAGGGACAAGGTGGAGCAGTGGGACTGGCTCGATTGCTCGAGCAGAGAGTCGACACCAGCTGAATGGGCTGAATGGCCTCCTTCATTCTGTGGCTATTCTATGGTTGACACACAATAGATAGTCAATATATTTTCCCAAAGGGGAGTCTAAAACTAGAGGGCATGGGTTTAAGGTGAGAGGGGAGAGATACAAAAGTGTCCAGAGGGGCAATCTTTTCACACAGAGAGTGATGAGCGTCTGGAACAAGCTGCCAGAGGTAGTAGTAGAGACGGACACAATTTTATCTTTAAAAAAGCATTTAGACAGTTACATGGGTAAGATAGATGTAGAGGGATATGGGCCAAATGTGGGGAATTGGGACTCGCTTAGGGGTTAAAAGAAAAAGGGCAGCATGACAAGTTGGGCCAAAGGGCCTGTTTCCATGCTGTAAACATCTATGACACTATGACAACTTGTCATTTGGGTCTCAACTTCAAGTTTCTAGGTGTCCAGATCACCAACAACCTGTCCTGGTCCCCCCATGCCGACACTTTAATTGAGAAAGCCCACCAACACGTCTACTTTCTCAGGTGGCTGAGGAAATTTGGCATGTCAGCTACGACTCTCACCAACTTCTACAGATGCACCATAGAAAGCATCCTTTCTGTGTCACGGCTTGGTATGGTTTCTGCTCTGTCCAAGACTGCAAGGAATTACAAAAGGTCGTGAATGTAGACCCGTCCATCACGCAGACGAGCCTCCCATTCATTGACTCTGTCTCCACTTCCCGCGGCCTTAGAAAAGCAGCCAGCATAATTAAGGACCTCATGCACACATTCTCTCTTCCACCTTCTTCCGTCAGGAAAAAAGATACAAAGCCTGAGATCACGTACCAACCGACTCAAGAACTTCCCTGCTGCCCTCAGACTTTTGAATGGACCTGCTATATATTAGATTTATCTTTCTCTACACCCTACCTATGACTGCAACACTACATTCTGCACCCTCTCTTTTACTTCTCCCCGATGTACTCTATGAACGGTATGTTTTGCCTGTACAGCACACAAGAAACAATACTTTTCACTGTATCCCAATACACGCGACAATAATAAATCAAATCAAATCAAAATCCTCCCAACTCTTTCCTCCATGATAGATCGCAGCATTTAAAGAACACGCCCAGGGCCCAGTGCTGAGTCTGAGGGTATCTGACTACAGTAAGGTGAGTGATACAGGAGGGTCTCACTGTCTGAGGGAGGTGAGTCTTAGCCGCGGGTGCGTGAGTGACCCAGGTTAATCTGACACTCCAGGGACAGTTGGAATGGAGCTTTCCCCCGGGGAGTCCCCTCCCCGTGTCTGCGTGGGTTTCCTCCGGGTGCTCCGGTTTCCTCCCACAGTCTGAAAGATGTGCTGGTTAGGGTGCATTGGCCGTGCTAAATTCCCCCTCAGTGTAACCCGAACAGGCGCCGGAGTGTGGGCGACTAGGGGATTCTCACAGTAACTTCATTGCAGTGTTAATGTAAGCCTACTTCTGAGACTAATAAATAAAGTGAAACTGAAGGTGAAGGTGCTGCTGTGACAATGCACTCTTGTTTAAACACTCTGCAATGCTGAGACTGGGAGAAGTGACCAACAGGGGGCAGCATTGCAGCTTCTGTCCCCCTATTGAAACTGGGATTGTTGCTCCATCTGCTGCACAATCCCAACCCCATCCACTGGGGGCAACCTGGACAATGGCTGCAGACAGACCTCACTGCGCACGCGCCGCAATGACACCCCCCCCCGCCGGCGGCCATTTTGCGTTACCAAGGGAGACCGTCAACGGCCATATTCCCTTGCCAAGGGAGGCGGCGGCGGCGACCATCTTGCTGTTGCCAGGGGAGACGGCATCAATGCGGCGGCGTCCCGCGCGCTGGCCTCTGGGAGCATTCCCGTCCCGCACATGCGCACAGGCAGCCCCCGGGAGCGTTACAGAGACGCCTGGTGGCCGGGAAGGGCAATAGCAGCAGCACAGTCTCTGCCCAAAGGCTTCCCCAGTTCAGCTGCTCAGAGACACTGGGAATGTCTTCAAGTGGAAACTTCAGCTTCTCACATTCACCCCCTGTGTTCAGTCATTGTTTCCTAGGCAACCTCTGTAGTGACATCACTAACAACCTGTTCACATTGAAGGCCATGGCAATCTGGACCATTCGGCTTCAAAGCCATTGAGCTTTGAAATTTCAATTGAAATGTTGGAGATGAGAGTTTATCGATGCAAGTCATGTTGCATGTGGAACGCTCATGATGCCACAATTAGAGCGGTGCAGACATCTCACAGGGTTGTGTGACTGGAGGAGATGTCAGAGACGGGCTGGTTAAATATAGAGGGACACGGTCTGAAGCTAAGTTTTGGGTAAAAGATGGCAGTAATGTTGTGACATTAATTTAGCTTAAATTAAATAACCGCTGGAATTTAAATTAGAGCCTGATTTAATCAAACATTTAAAATAAAGAGGTAAAGGATAATAAAGAACAAGTTTTTCTGCTGGTTGGGACTCCAGGACTTGGGGACATTTGGATGTTAGCCTCAGTTTAGGATTTTAGAAATGTAGCAATGAAATCATTGCCAGATGTGGTGTGGAGTTAGTTTGAAACAATCTTCTGCAAATGGCTATTGATGCTCAGTCATTTGTTATCATTTTAAATCTGGGGTTGATAGATTTCCCTTAGTCCAAGGGGTAAAGAGGTAGAGAGTTCGATCACAGATCAGCCATCATGTTATTGAATACTGGAACAGGATTTCAGGAAGATTGTTCCAGATTCCAAACAGCCTCTCGGTGAAGTGCTTTTTCTCACTTCACTTCTGATCCATTTCCCCATCAATTAGAATCGGTGCCCTCTAGTTCCTGACCATCTCTTGAGAGGGAAGAGTTTCTCACTCTTTAACCAGTCCATAATTCTTAGGATCTTGAATCTCTCTATCAAGTCTCCTCTCAGCCTTATTTTCTCTGGGGTGCGGGGAGAAAACATTCATTTCCACATCCTTCCCATTATCAAACTCTGACCATTTGGAATACTGCGTCCATTTCTGGTCGCCGCACTACCAGAGCCCTGAGGGTGCTGGGGGCCTGGAATGCGCTGCCAGGCAAGGTGGTGGAGGCGGACACACTGGGAACGTTTAAGACTTATCTAGATAGCCACATGAACGGAGTGGGAATGGAGGGCTACAAAAGAATGGTCGAGTTTGGACTAGGGAGCGGCACGGGCTTGGAGGGCCAAAGGGCCTGTTCCTGTGCTGTACTGTTCTTTGTCCTTTGTTCAAAGGGGAACAGATTTCAAAATGAAATGAAAGTGCAAATGCCTTGTGACTGTCCCAGTATTAAATTAATGAAACACATCAAAGCATTTTTGGTGGGGGGAGTGGGTGGGGACGGGTTTACTCCAGAGGCTGGGCTGTAAAGAAACAGGGGAGGCTCCCCACTCCCCCATCCATTCCCTGATCTGTGTCTCTCCCTCTGCGTTTAACCCCACCTCCAGCTGTGCTTCTGACTCATTTTACAAACCGCACCAACACTGAGAATCTCCCTCATTCGATATCAATACATTCAATCTCAGCAATGAAGCTTCTATCACCCCCGCCCCCCTCTCTGTCTCTTTCACTCTCCCCCCAGATCTAGACCTATCCAATACACAATCTCTGCACCCCTCCCTCTTCTGCTCTGGATAATCTGTCCTGATCTCTGCTGTTTCTCTATCTCAGTGTGAATCTGGACTGAAGTGCTCTCTCTGATAAGTTGCTGTCTGACCGTTTAAAATAATGATGTACGCTGTGCATCATGTTTTAAAGCTCAGAATGAGAAGAGAACAGTGGGAGGGGGAGCATGGAAAACCCACAATCCCACCCTGAAGTGGCTGCTGCACATTTTATTGAACCATTGAATTCAGCCACTTAAACCCTGTTCAGGAATTAAGGAAATGCAAAGGTGCCCCTGAGATTAGGCCTTGAATTGAGGCCGAGCCACACAGGCCTTGAATTGAGGCCTACTCACACAGGCCTTGAATTGAGGCCTACTCACACAGGCCTTGAATTGAGGCCTACGCACACAGGCCTTGAATTGAGGCCGAGTCACACAGGCCTTGAATTGAGGCCTAGTCACACAGGCCTTGAATTGAGGCCGAGTCACACAGGCCTTGAATTGAGGCCTAGTCACACAGGCCTTGAATTGAGGTCTAGTCACACAAGCCTTGAATTGAGGCCAGGTCACACAGGCCTTGAATTGAGGCCAAGTCACCCGGGCCTTGAATTGAGGCCTAGTCACACAGGCCTTGAATTGAGGCCCAGTGAAACAGAACAATCCTTTAAATCCACAAATCCCAGCGCCCTGTCTAAAAACACAAGTAGGACTCTGGGATTGAGAACAAGCTTTTCCCCCAGGCTCAGGAATGTGAATTTCAGCTCCCTCTCCCTCCCGAGTGCTTCGCAGTGAGAGGGAGACTGAGAATGTTACAAAGAGAAACTCAGTAAAAGTAGATTGAAGCGCTGCCCTGGGCTCTCACACAGCACCGTGACATTACTGAGAGTAAAACACAGGCACTGTCCATTTGGCCAATTAAACCGGGTCCCAATCGCAGCCTTTTTCATTCCAAGCCCCTGTGAGAACTCGATCGAAACGCCCTCTCTGCAGCTCTGCCTTACCCTGTTCCTCTCCATATCCCACCCTCCTTTCACTCAATCTTTTATGTTTAAAATGTGGACACTGATACAGTGTGAGGAATATGGGGCAGGGAGGAGGCACAGAGCATGAGTGGACAGCAAGATCCCACACAGTCTGAACGTGGCCAGATACAATGTGATATTTAAGTGAGGATTGAGGTGAAGTCAGTGGGAATGAGGGACCACACCTCTCCCTCTCTCTGCCCCTCTTCCTTCCACCCCTCCCCAGTTAAAATAAGGGGACATCACTCCAGGTTTGGTGCTGTTTGTACATTTGACATGAACAGGGAACCTTCCACTTCCAGCACAGTCACTCCTCTCTGTTTCTCTCTCTCTAATTCCCCCTCTCTCTTACCTCCATCATCTCTGTCCCTATCCACCCCCCTCTTCTCTCTCTCCTGCACTTGATGATCTATCTCTGTTCTCTCTCCCTCTCTCTGCCTGTTTATCTCCCCCTATCTCTGTACGTACCCATCGCCCTCCTCTCTCTCTCGCCTGCTCTGGATAATCTCTCTCTCTCTCTCTGACGATGAATCTGGATTGAAATGCTCTCTGAAAGGTGTCTGTCTGACCATTTTAAATCATGTCACCCTGTGACCACTGTTTGTGTTGATCACTGATTCACATTGAGAAATGAGGCTGGGGGCAGTGGTGGGAGATGGAAGCAATCACAGTCAGTTGTCAGTGCACTGAATTTGGGGAGCGGAACCACGGTCTCCCAGCAGGATAGGCTGCAGGGAAAATACTCACAGCAAGATCCCACAAGCAAACTGCTCTGTTACCCTCCCGTTCCCCCTCTCTCACTGTTACCCTCCAGTTCCCATTTCTCTCTCTGATAACTCACAATCAAAGGAGAACGATGGGAGACAGAGAGAGCGAGAGCAGGAAAACCCACAATCTCATCCTGAATAAAATGAATTATTTTGCTTTTAACCATGGAGTTCTCCCACTTCAGCACAGACACTGTTCGGGAATGAAGCAAATACAAAAGGACACTCTGAGGGCCCTCTGAGATTAGGCCTTGAATTGAGGCCTAGTCACAGAGGCTGCATTAAACCTCGGGGACAGAGAACAGTTTTCTCCCCTTGCTCCCCCAGTGAATGAGGACAATCCTCTCCAGCCCCGAAACTGCCCCAGACACGACTGGAAGGAGTGAGAGGGAAAAGGGACCCAGTGATTCCCAAAGACACAACTTTGCAGCTTTCTCTCATGCCTTCCAAAGAGAAATAGGTTGAAACACTGTAATTGAACCTTAGACAAACGGTACAGTCACTGTCAAGCTGCTTTTCTCATTACTTACTGCAGACGAATTGAAGACATCCAGGAGGAGGAAGTTGAGCAGAACCCAGAGTTCGTGCAGGTTGTTCTGAAGTGGTGAATCCGTGAGCAATAATCCATTTGTTATTTTGAATTCTCTCACTATTTCAGAGAGCTGTAAATTTAGCAGATTTAAAAACATGACTGTACAAACTGGGTACAAGTTTGAATCATACTCCTGGCACAACTGTAGATTCAGACTGCAGTTAAAAGTTCGCTGATCTTTTAGGTGTTTATTCGTGTCTGTCATTTCTCCAATGAATTCAGATATAGTGGCACCAAATGCTTTGCATTAGGAAGCAAAAAGCAAGTGTAGTAATAGTACATCAAGATTACAAACGGTTATCTATAACTTGCAAGACGGGAATATGGAAACTTCCAGAGCTGTCCACAATTGAATGGCATTTCTTTCAAATCGAAGCAATGGTTGTGGAAGGAGCAGCTGGTTAAAAAGCAATGGTTGTGGAAGGGACAGCTGGTTAAAAAGCAATGGTTGTGGAAGGAGCAGCTGGTTAAAAAGCAATGGTTGTGGAAGGAGCAGCTGGTTAAAAAGCAATCTAGTTCCATTTTCAAAATAATTAATATGTAATGTGAGCAGTTGGGGTCCGTGCACAGATTCCTGCAGAACCCCACTAGACACTGACTGCTAATCAGAAAAAGGCCCATTTATCGCCAACTCTTTGCTTTCTATCAGTGAACCAGCTTTCTATCCGTCTCAAAACATTGCCTGTAATCCCATGTGCTTTCACTTTACATGGCAGTCTGCGATGTGAGACCTTGTCGAAAGCCTTCTGAAAGTCTCAATAAACACATCTGCTCACGTCACTTTCAGAACAGTAATGTCTGGGGGACACCTACCCACACTGGACCTGGCCGTAAGGGACCGGGCAGTAAGGGACACAAGACACAGCAATACCTCTCCACCCACTTCCCTAAACTCCCACACTTACCCCAACTCTCAGTGCTTCACTCTCTGCAGCTTGCACTCTGTGAAGCTCCCTGAGTGGGCACATTTCACAGGCCTCAGTTTGGTAGTTTATATTTGCCCGTGTCCAACACATGAACCTGATTGAAGTCACTGCACCCCCTCCCCCTCTAGGTCTGAGTAACCGCCGAGGGCTGACCACCTTGGAAGCCTTTTTTGGAGTTTCAATGCTGGGTCCGGTTCCTGCTGCTCAGCCTCGGAAGTGAGTGGGGTTCAGCAGACCGGAGCTCGCCTCTTCCACCATGAGCGTGTGGCCCGAGTTCCCTTTATCGGGTGACAATGTGATCGAGAGGCTAAACCCACTGTGTCCATTTCAGACTCCGAGATTCCCACTGGCGGAGATGGAGAACAGGAGCCGGAGAGCCTGGAATTCTTTCCAAAGTTCCCGCTGTGCTGGGAATTGCTTTTTCCTGCACGGCTTGGGGCTTCATGGCTTGCAGATGATTGAAGCATTCCCATAGGATGGTATCTCCCAAGCGGACTTGATAGGAAACTGGCCCTGTTCCAGACTCGACCGTGCCTCATAACCACGTGGATCCATTGCCATGATTCTTTACCAATAACCTATCACCTGCCTTTAGGTGCCTCTCCCGGCTGGTGGGAACGGCACTGGGTGTTAGCTCCCACCTTCAGAAGGTCAGACTTAACATTGGGCGGAGTGAACTTCCCATGACCAACTCTGCTGGGGCTATTCCAGTTGTTGAAGAGGGGAGGTCGGGGGGAGGTTGGAGGGTGTCATTCTGTAATTGAAGATGAAATCTGGATGGTTTGGTGTCCAAAGAGACTGAGGGATGGTATTTTGAACCTGCTTTTACTGTTTGGGCCGCTCTTTCTGCCAGGCCATTGGATGATGGGTAATATGACACTGTAAGAAGTTTAACAACACCAGGTTAAAGTCCAACAGGTTTATTTGGTAGCAAAAGTGGCTTTTGCTACCAAATAAACCTGTTGGACTTTAACCTGGTGTTGTAAACTTCTTACTGTGTTTACCCCAGTCCAACGCCGGCATCTCCACATCATAATATGACACTGCCCAAACGTGTCAAATTCTGTCCAACTTCATCGAATGCACAAATTCCTGGCTGATGAAGAGTGGTTTATTTTCAGGAACTAACATTTCCGGGATCCCGGGTGTCATGAAAGAGGTGTGAAGTTTCTCCACTCTTGTCCTTGTGTTTGAGTAACTCACCCTGTGAACGGCCATCCATTTTGAATCAGCATCTACCATTTCAGGAACATAGACCCCATGAACGGACCGGCACTCTCCGTGTGCAGCCACGTCTCCGGATGTCCTGGCCATTCCCAAGTGTGAAGAGTAGTGATTGGTGGTACTTCTGCCCTTGTTGATATTGTCAACACTGACCCACGGGCAAATATTCGTATCCATACCTGGCCACCAGACATGGCAACTGTTTGTTATTTATATTTGAAAGTCCAATAGAAAGAGTCAGGGGTCTTGTAGTTGTAGTTTCCTCTCAGGGTCTAATGAGTTGAAGAATTGAAGTAAGGGGAGCTTTCAGCAGATTGATGAGCTGCTGCCTGAAGTGAGTCTGTGTCACAGCATAAATGGCAGTGTTTGTACAACAACTTGTGAGTTGCAACATGAAACCAAATTCCATAACATAGAAATCTAACCATACCGACTTATAGCCCAAATCATACATCCGACTCCATATAGAATAAACCATTAATGTCGACCATAAGAGGATGAAATTGGCTGAGATAACAAACAGTAAAATGATGGATTTCCTGCGACTCTCCATCTCAGGGTCTCTGGGATTCTCCCCACTGCTGTGAGTCCGGAGTCTCCTGCGGGCTCTGCTGCTCATTAAAATGTGTCTGACGGTGAAAACGTTGAGCAGCAGAATCAGGACGAACGGGACAGTCGGGGTTAGAATGTGGTGGAGGAACTCGATTGTTGTCCAGACCGGAGATTCCATCACATCCACTGTGACCTCACAAAACCAGGGGTCGTTCACCAGCTGATATCTATTTAATAACATAAAATACCAGAAGATGTTCTTTAAACAGCTCAGCACCGTCACTGTTCCCAGAACCACAGCCGCCGATTTCTCACTGCAATATTTACTCTTCAGCTTGGGGCAGCAAATGGCCACAAATCGATCAAAGGTGAAAGTGACGGTGAACCAGACAGAACAGTCAGTGGCTGCAAAAAGCAGGACGGCGTGGATGTTACACACGGGGAGCGAGCGCAGGAAATCAAACTGTTCCCAATAAAGAATGGGAATGTGTCTGAATATCAGGTCGAGGATAACGACCAGCAGATCCCCCGCTGACATGGCCACCAGGTAACGAGTCACACATTTGGACAGACCACAGTTTCTGCTCGTCAGAGTCACAATTGTGATTATGTTCACTGTCAGGAAGGGAAATAAAGAATAAAATTAGACAGGATTCAGGGAAAGAAGTTACCATTTGGACTGAGGATGGGTTAAAATAAAAAAGAATGTATACACATAAAATGACTTAAATCTTTTTTTTAAACCAGCACGTCTTTTGCAGTGTGAGAGGAAAGTGGAGCATCCGGAGGAAACCCACACAGACACGGGGAGAAGGTCCAAACTCCACACAGACAGTGACCCAAGCCTGGAATTGAACCCAGCTCCCTGACGCTGTGAATCAGCAGTGCTAACTACTGTGTCACCGTGCAGTCCATGGTAGCAACACACTGGTATACATTTGGGAGAGAGCTTTCCGGAGAGTCCACAACATTGACCCTCACTCAGCTCCAAGGGTGAGGGAGTAAACCCTGACAGAAAATCCAGACTGGAATCCTGTAGATGGTAATCTGTCGTCTCTCAGACAGTTTACTGACAACCCCTGCAACAGAGCTGGTACCAAAGAGGGCTGGTTTGACCCTTGCCTCTGGACAATACTAACAATTGGCAGAGGGAGATCCTGATGCCTTGACAGCACAGAATCTCTATTATATTTACACAGAACTGTACCCTGGAGAGGAGATCACAGCATTGTGGCCACTGTTAGCACAACACAGGAAAAAATAGTAATCTCACACTCGATTGGCACAGAACACAACTTCCAGTGTTTCTTTCAAGAGTGGGAGAAAGTTTCAGGGTTCAGCGAATCGCTATCGTCCATAATGCTCAGTGCGATTACTGCTGTCCCACGTTGGTCTACTGGACCAGTGCAGCTGCATCAGTCCTCTCTCGGCAGGAAGGTTGCCAATCTATGCACCAGGTAAAACTCAAACAAAGGCCAGTACCAAAGGAAAAGCCAAGCAGGCTGCCTTAATGCCTATCGTCCGGTGACTCTGATGTCCAATATTATGAAATGCATCAAAAGGTTAGTCATGGCATGAATCAGTTCCGGCTTCCCAGATTGCCTGGATCCACGACAGTTCACCGACATCCACAACAGGTCCACAATGCCATCTCCCGGGCCCGACAGTGAACCCTGGAACACAGACTCGTGTTTATCAACTACAGCTCAGCCTGCAACACCATTAGTCCTACGAAACCCATGTCCAAAGTTCGTGGCGCTGGGCTTGGCTCCTGCCTCTGCAATTGGATCCTCAACTTCCTAATCCATAGAGAGCAAAATTAAGGACAATCAACAACATCTCCTTCACAATCATCCTGAACAGCGGTGCCCCGTAAGGCTGCGTCCTCAGCCCCTTACTATACTCCTTATACACTGGTGACTGTGTGGCCAAATTCCCCTGCAACTCGGTTCCCAAGTTTGCTGATGACACCTGCAGTGGGTCGGAGGAAGAGACAGAGAATCTGGTGAACTGGGGCGACAACAATAATCTCTTCCTCAATGTCAACAAAGCAAATCGACTTCTGGAAGCCTAGTGGAGTACATGCCCCGATCTACATCAATGGGATGAAGTTGAAATAGTCGAGAGCTTCACGTTTTAGGGTCCACATCACGAAAAACCTTTCCTGGTTCCTCCATGACGTCCCTATAATTAAAAAAGTCTCCGAACGCCTCTATTTTCTCAGAGGTTTAGGGACATTTGGCATGTCAGCTGCGACTCTCATCAACTTTTACAGATGCACCATAAATAACATTCTAGCTTGGTATGGCTCCTGCTCTGTCCAAGACTGCGAGAAACTTCAAAGCTTGGTGAATGCAGACCAGTCCATCACTCAAACCAACCTCCCACTCATTAACTCTGTCTCAACCTCCCGTTACCTCACAAAAGCAACCAGCCTAATTCAGGAATAGCGCACCACGGACATCAACTTTTCCCACTTGTTCCATCAGAGAAAAAGATAAAAAATGTGTGAGGACATGGACCAACCGACTCATAGAATCATAGAATCACTACAGTGCAGAAGGGGGCCATTTGACCCATCGAGTCTACACCGACAACAATCCCACCCAGGTCCTATCCCCGAAATCCCACATATGCACCCTGCTAATCCCCCAAACATACATATCCCAGGACGCTAATGGGCAGTTAACATGGCCAATCAACCTAACCTGCACATTTTGGACTGTGGGGGAAAACTGGAGCATCCGGAGCAAACCCATGCGCATACGGGTGGAATGTGCAAATTCCACACAGACAGTGATCCAAGCCGGGAATCGAACTCAGGTTCCTGTGAGACAGCAGCGCTAACCATTGTGCCACCATGCTGCCGACTCAGGAACAGCTTCTCTGCTGCCATCAGACGTTTGAATGGACCCACATTGCATTAAGATGATCTTTTACTACATCCTAGCTATGACTGCAACATTACATTCTGCCCTCTCTCCTTCTCTATGTACAGTATGCTTTGTCTGTATGGCACTCAAGCAACAACACTTTTCACTTTATATCCAATGTTATGAAATGCATCAAAAGGTTAGTCATGGCATGAATCAATTCCGGCCTCCCAGATTGCCTGGATACACTACAGTTCACCTACCTCCCCAACAGGTCCACAGACACCATCTCCCTGGCCCAACACTGAACTCTGTAACACTGTAACCCCGAATATAGAGAAGGAGCGAGTGCACAATGTAATGTTGGACTCAGAGCTGGGGTGTAGAATAAGATCATCTGAATGCGATGTGGGTCCATTAAAACGTCAGATAGCAGCAGAGAAGCTGTTCTTGAGTCGGCAACATGGTGGCACAATGGTTAGCACTGCTGTCTCACAGGGACCTGAGTTCGATTCCCGGCTTGGATCACATATTTATTATATGTGAAAATAATAAACCAAATCAAATCAGTCTTTCGCATCTCAAGCTGAAACATCAGCACGATGTGCCCTGACCTTACCAATGAACTTATGCAGGTTGATGATGTAGACGGGACGGCTGTGATCGAGACTGAATTTACAAGGCTGAATGTGGACATTGGGGAGCTGCGAGAAACTGGACTTGCTCACAGTGGATTCTTTCCAGAGGAACACCACACGTTCTTGTAATAGGAGAAATCCCAACAGGCGAGATGTGAGAATGGAACAAAGTTTAAAAAGAAGCTTCACTGGTGCTGATGGAATCCCAGGAATTGAAATGGGATCCCTGATGCTGTGAGGCAGCAGTGCTAACCACTGTGCCATACTGCCATCCTGCAAGGTGCCCTGGAGATATCCAAGATCACGGCCAGGACACCACCATCACCATCTCCGTGTTCGGGAAATGATTGGAAAACAACCTGAGGGACAGAATTAATCTCCACTTCGAGAGGTAAGGATTTATGAACAATAGTCAGCGTGCCTTTGACAGGGGGAGATCATGTCTAACAATTCGCTGGAATATATTGAGGAGGTGACTGGATGAGGAGATGAGGGAAGTGCAGTCGATGTAGCCTACGTGTTCTTCAGAAAAGCTTTTGACAAATATGGAAGACTGAACAAGGAAGTGATTCCGATTGGAACCAGGTCAATTTGGTAAATTATATTCAAAATGGCTGAGTGGCAGAGGGCAGAGGGTGATGGTGGAAGGTTGTTTTTGTGACTGCTCGCCTGTGTTCAGTGGGGTTCCACAGCGATCGATGTTGGGTCCCTTGCTGTTTGTAGTGTACATTGATGGTCTGGACATGAATGTGTGAGGTGTGATCAGTAAGTTTGCAGATGATACAAAAATTGGTGGTGTGGTAAATATTGAGGAGGAAAGCCTTAGATTTCAGGAATCATAGAATCCTACAGTGCAGAAGGAGGCCATTCAGCCCATCGAGTCTGCACTGAGCACAATCCCACCCAGGCGATATCCCCTGAACCCCATACATTTACCCAAGCAATTCTCCCTGACAGTAAGTCCAGTGTATCCTGGCCAATCCACCTAACCCACAAGTCTTCCGACTGTGGGCGGAAACTGGAGCACCCGGAGGAAACCCATGCAGACACGGGGAGAATGTGCAAACTCCACACAGATGTGGTCCAAGCCAGAAATGGAACACACGTCCCTGGCGCTGTGGGGCAGCAGTGCTAACCACTGTGCCACCGTGCTGAGGAAACTGAAAGGCTGGGCAAATGGGCAAATGTAATTTACACCTGACCAATGTGAGGCCATGCATTTGGGACGACTATCCGGGCAAGGAAATGCACCATGTCCGGTCGAGTGTGAGGAAGTGCAGAGGACCAGAATGAATTTGGGGTGCAGATATGTGGATCCTTAAAAGCAGCAAGACAGGTAGATGAGGTGGTTAAGACGACATGGAGGATACTTGCCTTTAGCAGCCGCAGCATAGAATATAAGAGCCGGGAGGTGATGATGGAAGTTTATAAAACGCTGGTTAGACCAGAGCAAGAGAACTGTGCACAGCTCTGGTCATCACACTACAGGAAGGATGTGATTACACTGGAGACGGTGGAGAGGAGATTCACCAGGATGCTGCCTGGGCTGGAGAGTTTCAGCTATGAGGAGAGGCTGGTTAGGCTGGGTTTATTACCTTAGAGCAGAGACGGCTGGAGGTGGAGTGGGTGTAGTGGGTGGTGGTGGGGAATGCTTTCAGGTGGGGGCGGGGGGGGGTGGGGGACTGAGTGATATGAACAAAATTATGTGGCACACGGATAGGAATAAACCTTTTCCCTTCAGTAGAGGTGTCAATAACCAGAGGGGCGTGGAGTTAAGGTAAAGGGCAGATTTTTGTGTGGATTTGAGGGAAAATGTTTCCATCCACAGGGTGCTGGGATCTGCAGCTCACGGCCTGAAAGGATGGTAGAAGCGGGAACAACCACAAGAGGCATTTAGATCAGCAACTCAAACGCCAGAGCATATAATTATTAAACTAGAACGAGTGCAGAAAAGATTAACTAGGATGCTACTGGGACTTGATGGATTGAGTTATAAGGAGAGGCTGAATAGACTGGGACTTTTTCCCCTGGAGCGTAGGAGGCTGAGGGGTTAACTTATAGAGGTCTATAAAATAATGAGGGGCACAGATCAGCTCGATATTCAATATCTTTTCCGAAAGGTAGGGGAGTCTAAAACTAGACGGCATAGATTTAAGGTGAGAGGGGAAAGATACAAAAGTGTCCAGAGGGGCAATTTTTTCACACAGAGGGTGGTGAGTGTCTGGAACGAGCTGCCAGAGGCAGTAGTAGAGGCAGGTACAATTTTATTTTTTAAAAAGCGTTTAGATAGTTAAATGGGCACGATGGGTATAGAGGGATATGGGGCAAATGTGGGCAATTGGGATTAGTTTAGGGGTTTAAAAAGAAAGGGCAGCATGGATAAGATGGGCCGAAGGGCCTGTTTCCATTCTGTAAACTCGATGACAAGGCTGTGGATCGAGTGCTGGAAAATGGGATTCGATTGGATCGGTGTTTGATGACCAGTTCAGACATAATGGCCGAATGGCCTCATTTCGTGCTGTTAAAACTCGATGGCTGTTATGCCACCCTCAGCAGTGGCCCCATCACTTGCAGCTCTCACAGAGCTGGCTGGGATACCGACCACCTCCCAAACCGATCTGGTTGCAAATACGCAATTGCAGCCAGCAGTGAGCTGCCTGGTCTGAGAGAGACATCTGTCAGCTCTCTGCTGCTGCAGCTCGCTTCAACACAGCAGCTGCCACCAGGTAGTCCGGGGGTGCTCAGCTCTTTCTGAGCAGCCCCCGAACAGATATAGACCCAGCCCCCTCCCCACCACCTGGACCAATCACCGCCCCTTCCCCCACACCAATTGCATGCAGAGTGTCAGCAGGGCACGTCTCCCTAACCCACTGTGCATGCAGAGAGGCAGCGAGATCCCCTCCCTACCCCACTGTGCATGCAGAGAGGCAGCGAGAACCCTTCCTGCCCCACTGTGCATGCAGAGAGGCAGCGAGAACCCTCCCTACCCCACTGTGCACGCAGAGAGGCTGCGAAACCCGCTCCCTACCCCACTGTGCATGCAGAGAGGCAGTGAGACCCCCTCCCTACCCCACTGTGCAAGCAGAGTGGCAGCGAGGCCCCCTCCCTACCCCACTGTGCATGCGGAGAGGCAGCGAGACCCTCTCCCTACCCCCACTGTCCATGCAGAGAGGCAGTGATGTCCCCCTCCCTCCCAACACCAATCACGTGCAGAGTGGCAGCGGGGACCACCCCACCCCGCAGTCAGCGGGCAGAGTGGTAACGGGACCCTCTCCGACCCAGCAACTACGTTCAGAGTCGGCCACGCTACCTTCAGGCTCCGCCCCTGTAGACCCCACCACCTCATGCCCCACTCCCTGGTACTGCCCGGTGGGCATTGCCCAAGGGGCACCTACCTTTGCCCTCGACCTTGCCCGGTGCCCTCAATGGCCTTCAGTTCTCCCGCTGAGGTCATCATGACTCGTCCTCATACATGTGGCCAGCTGTTTTCCTCACCGGACCCAACCTCTCCCGGTGAGGCTGCAAAGGCAAGTGTGGCGCACAATTCCATCCCAGGCTCGCTAATTTCATTTCAATTTGTTTTAACATAAATTGAAATAATTTATTCAGCCTCTTGCCGGAAATGGGCAGGAGACTGAATCCGCTGTTTATCCATTGCCGGTGAAGGTTGCAAGAGGTGAGAAATGGGACGTGGACCTGAGTTCCAGGCTGTCACGCGGTTTTACTTGATCACCCACCATCAATGGACAGGGAGTAGCTGTTATCCTGCCCCCCTACCGTGTGTGTGTTGCGTGTGTCGATATTGTCTGTACCAGTATGCATGTGTGTGCGTACGTGTTTGTGTGTGAGCAACAGAGTACCTGACGAGTGTTCCTAAGTGTGCGTTATTCTGGAGTGTTGCAGCAATTTTGGTTCTTGAATTTGTGTGTGAGTGGGAGTAAGTGTCTAAATCTGATTGCTTCTATCAACAAATGTGTGTATTAATGTATGTGTGTTTGGGTGTGTCTGTGTGTTTGTGTTCCTGTTGCTCTCGGAGAGCTTGTGGTGGCACAGGGGATAGCATTGCTGCCTCACAGCACCAGAGGTCCTGGTTCAATTGCAGGCTTGGCCACTGTCTGTGCAGATTCTGCATGTTCTCCCCATGTCTGCGTGGGTTTCCTCCGGGTGCTCCAGTTTCCTCCCACACTCTGAAAGTTGTGCTGGTTGGGTGCATTGGCCGTGCTAAATTCTCCCTCAGTGTACCTGAACAGGCGCTGGAGTGTGGTGACTCGGGGATTTTTATAGTAACTTCATTGCAATGGTAATGTTCGCATACTTGTGACACTGATGAATAAATTTCAAATTTAATGAAATATGTTTTCTCTCTGTGAGATCCTGCTGTGCAGATATGACCAATAAAATTGATTCTGTGGCCTGGTGATTGGGTGAGTGAACTGGTGTTATATGCAGAGGGTGAAAAGGATTCTGTCTCAATCTTTTACGCACGAAGGAAGAGTGTTTGAGGTCATATGTCTATGGAAAGTCACAGCACTCAGAAGACATCCCAGCCCATAGACTCTGAGACAATTGTCAGTGGCTGAAAGAATTAATAACCGGATACAGAGATTCAAAAAGAGCAGCAAACCCAGTACAGTAAATGACAAGAAAATCAAAACAGTAAAACAGCCTTTCTAGAATTAGGAACTGGACACAGGGGACGGGACTTTCCAGCATCAGTCTTCCCCAAGCTGCAAAATCCCACCCGTGTTCAACAGACCTTCCCATTCTCCGCCCCTCGCCTGCACCGATTCCCGTGGCGGTCGGGCCGGTCCAATTCCAGCCAGAGACTTACCCGGAACACCAACAATCGCCAGGAGGGGATAGTAAACGCATTGAATCATGAACAGTAGATATCGAATCCGATCAGCTGATGTCAACCACCAATAATAATCAGTAAACCAAGAAATCCAATAGAATAAACTCCTGTCCTTGGTTGGAACATTCATGTTAATTGTTCCCGGATTCCGATCCATTGTCGAAACATTCCAATCCATTGTTCCCAGATTCTGATCCATTGTTGAAACATTCCGGTTCATTGCTCCCAGATTCTGATCCATTGTTGGAAGATTCCAATCCATTGTTCCCAGATTCTGATCCATTGTTGGAAGATTCCAATCCATTGCTCCCAGATTCTGATCTCTCCTCTCCCTCCCTCTCTCTCCACAGCCGCTGATCTCTGTTGCTGTCGGAGTTGCCGCTCCCGCTGACTCAATGGGACAACACATTGAACGGAATCCCTTATTAATAGAAGAGGGGAATCCCTCCAGGCGCACTAATCGGATCCATGGAGACTCACATCAATTCCAGTCACTAAACAAACATCTTCACTTAACCCCCTTCAATCCAACACTTTTTATACCCAACGTAGAACAGTTACAGCCTCGATGGGGAGTTGAGGGTCAGGGAGGGATGGAAAGTTGGAAATAATGTAGGGTCAATATTAATTCGATATAGCAGAGATCACTCTGCGAGCGTTAATTTTGAGATGACGAGAATACAAAAGCAGGGGTGTACTGCTGAGGGTTTATAAGACACTGGTCTGACCGCATTCAGAATATTGTCAGCAATTTTGGTCCCCATATCTAAGGAAGGATGTGCTGGCCTTGGAGAGGGTCCAGAGCAGGTTCACAAGAATGATCCGGGGAATTAAAGACTTGACGCATGAGGAGCGTCTGAGGACTGGGGGTCCATACTCGATGCAGTTTGGAAGTATGAGGAAGGGGATCACATTGAAACTTACAGAATAATGAAAGGCCTGGATAGAGTGCACTTGGGGAAGATGTTTCCATTAGTTGGGGAGACTTGGACCCGAGGGCACAGACTCAGAGGGAAGGGATGGCCCTTTAGAAATGTGATGTGGAGGTGGCGGTGTTGGACTGGGGTGTGCGCAGTAAGAAGTCTCACAACACCAGTTTCCCACTCACCTGATGAAGGAGCAGCGTTCCGAAAGCCCGTGATTCCAAATAAAGCTGTGGGACTTTAACCTGCTACCGTGAGACTTCTTACTTCAGAACTGAGACGAGGAGGAATTTCTTCAGCCAGAGGGTGGTGAATCTGTGGAATTCATTGCCACACAAGGCTGTGGAGGCCAGATCATTGACTGTATTTAATAAAGAGATAAATAGGTTCTTGACTGGTCCAGCGATCAAGGGTTACGGGGAGAAAGCAGGAGAATGGGTTTGAGAAACGTATCAACCAGAATTGAATGGTGGAGCCGGCTCGACGGACCGAATGGCCTCTTTCTGCTCATATATCTTATTGTCTGATGGGTATCATGGCCGTGGTTTTTAGATGAAGTTAACGTCAATCAGGGTTGATATAGTCTGCTTAATCCAGGTTGTAGCAGATCTTGTGTACAGCTCATGGACAGAAAAATCTTAGTATTGGACTTCACACGGATCAATCTCTCAGCATTACGTACAGTACAGTCTTAGCTCGAGTCATCAGATAGAACTATCTCTCAGTGTTATGTACAGTACAATCTGAGGCTTCAGATAGAACTATCTCTCAGTGTTATAAAGGTACAATCTGAGGCTTCAGATAGAACTATCTCTCAGCGTTATGTACAGTACAATCTGAGGCTTCAGATAGAACTATCTCTCAGTGTTATGTACAGTACAATCTGAGGCTTCAGATAGAACTATCTCTCAGTGTTATGAACAGTACAATCTGAGGCTTCAGATAGAACTATCTCTCAGTGTTATGAACAGTACAATCTGAGGCTTCAGATAGAACTATCTCTCAGTGTTATGAACAGAAGAACCTGATCAAGAAGCTTCACATCAAACTTTCTCAGCGTTTTCTCTTGTGAGGTTGTAAGGAGGCAAGGGTGAGTTGAGGAGTGTGTGGGAGAAGGACACCGGGACACCTGAACAGGGTCAGCAGCACCTTGAGGAGAGTGTGAGAGGGGGACACGGGACATCGGGACAGAGTCAGCAGCACCTTGACGAGAGTGTGAGAGGGGGACACGGGACATCGGGACAGACAGTCAGCACCTTGAGGAGAGTGTGAGAGGGACACTGGGACTGACAGTCAGCACCTTGAGGAGAGTGTGAGAGGGGGACACGGGACATCGGGACAGAGTCAGCAGCACCTTGAGGAGAGTGTGAGATGGGGACATAGAGGATTGAAGCTATTGGTAGAGTTGTACAGCACTGGGATCGAGACTGTTTGTTTATGTCCTGTGGTTCTGAGGATTCTCTTCAATATCGACTCCACAGTCAGGTGTCAGGGACACAACTCTTTATTCCGTCTGTTCACACAACACTCCAAATATTGACTGCCCAATCTGGGAGGATCCCAATAGCTCACCCCACACCTGTGATCACATGGCCCGTTCCCTGAAAGAAAGCCCCAACAGATATAACACTCTCCCCTGTAAGTAACACCTCCCCACCCCACCCCCACACCCCCCGGTACAGCAACAGAATTTGAAACCATTTGCGAACATTTTTCTCGATTCACTTCATCCAGTCTTGGTGCAGAATCCACAGCTTATTTACAATATAATACATCCCATAGTTCATTCCTGATCCTTATGTCCATCTCACATAGACCTGATCAGGGGGAGTGACAACCCCTTGGGGGTTGATGCTTGGGGGCTGGAGCCAGTTTTAAGATCCTCTCTGGTGAGTGAAGCCTTGATGAACCCACCAACGTTTGATCGTCTTCCCGCCGATCGTCAGTAACCAATGTCGAGTTCCCTGTCCCCTCCATCAGCGGAGGAGCTGTTGATACCAGGCCTCCCTGGCCTCCCACATAATAGAACAGAGAGTATAGAAGGTGGCAGGAATCTAACCTCAGGCAGAGCAAAAGAAAGGTGACAGGAATGAGAAGGGAGGTGGTCAATGCGGGACTCAGGGTGTTGGAACTCAATGCGGGACTGAGGGTGCTGGACCTCAATGCGGGACTGAGGGTGTTGTACCTCAATGCGGGACTGAGGGTGTTGGACCTCAATGCGGGACTGAGGGTGTTGGACATCAATGCGGGACTGAGGGTGTTGTACCTCAATGCGGGACTGAGGGTGTTGTACCTCAATGCGGGACTGAGGGTGTTGGACCTCAATGCGGGACTGAGGGTGTTGTACCTCAATGCGGGACTGAGGGTGTTGTACCTCAATGCGGGACTGAGGGTGTTGGACCTCAATGCGGGACTGAGGGTGTTGTACCTCAATGCGGGACTGAGGGTGTTGGACCTCAATGCGGGACTGAGGGTGTTGGACCTCAATGCGGGACTGAGGGTGTTGGACCTCAATGCGGGACTGAGGCTGTTGGACCTCAATGCGGGACTGAGGGTGTTGTACCTCAATGCGGGACTGAGGGTGTTGTACCTCAATGCGGGACTGAGGGTGTTGGACCTCAATGCGGGACTGAGGCTGTTGTACCTCAATGCGTGCAGTATATCAATCAAGGTAAATGAGCTTGTTGCGCACATTGAAATTGGCCGCTCCGATGTTGTGGGCATCACAGAGACGTGGCTGCAAGGGGATCAGGGCTGGCATCTAAATATCCAAGGATAGGTGTCTTATTGGAAGGACAGGCAGATGGGCAAAGGGGGCGGGGTTGCATTGTTCGTAAGGAATGGCGTGAAATCAATAGCAAGAAGCGGTACAGGATCAGAAGGCACAGAAACTCTGTGGGTAGAGTTGAGGAGAAACAATGGTAAAAAGACCCTGATGGGAGTTATGTACAGGCCTCCAAGCAGTAGTCAGGATGAGGGGCAGAAAATAAATCTGGATGTAGAAAAGGCACATAAAAAGGCAATATTACAATAATTATGGGGGACTTCAATGTGCAGGTGGCCTGGGAAAATCCGGTAGGTAGTGGGTCCCAAGAAAAGGAATTTGTGGAATGTCTCAGAGATGCTTTTTTGGAGCAGCTTGTGACAGAGCCTCCTGGGGAAACGGGAATTCTGGAGTTGGTGATGTGTAATGAGGCAGATTTGATGAGGGAACTTAAGGTGAAGTGACCCTGAGGGAGCAGTGACCACAATATGATAGAATTTACCCTGCAGTTTGAGAGGGAGAAACTGGAATCAGATGGAAGAATATGACAAATAAAGGTAACTGCAAAGATATGAGGGAGGAGCTGGCCAGAGTTGATTGGAAAGGGAGCCGAGCAGGGGAGACAGTGGAACGGCAATAACAGGAGGTTTTTTTTTGGGGGGGGGGGATTATTCGGGAGGCACAACAGAAATTCATCCCAAGGAGGAGGAAACCTGCTAAAGAGAGGACGAAGCTTCCATGGCTGACGAGGAAAGCAAAGGATAGCATAAAAGCAAAATAATCACTGGAGGCAGGGAGGGTACCAGAGGACTGGAAATTAGCTGATGTAACACCGCTGTTTAAGAAGGCAGGGAGGCAGCAGATGGGAAATTATAGGGCGGTTCGACTGACTTCGTTCATTGGCAATATTTTAGAGTCCATTATTAAAGATGAGATCACAGAGTACTTGGAAGTGCATGATAAAGTAGGACTGAGTCAGCACGGCTTTATCAAGGGGAGCTCATGTCTGACAAATCTGTGAGAGTTCTTTGAGGAGGTAACAAGGAAGTTAGATAAAGGAGAACCAGTGGACCTGATTTATTTGGATTTCCAAAAGGCCTTTGACAAGGTGCCACATCGGATACTTTTACATAAGTGAAGTGCCCGTGGTGTTAAGGGTAAGAAGCTGACATGGATAGAGGATTGGTTGACTGGCAGAAGGCAGAGATTGGGGATAAACGGGTCTTTTTCAGGATGGCAGCCGGTGACTAGTGGTGTGCCTCAGGTGTCGGTGCTGGGACCACAACTTTTCACAATACACATTAACGATTTGGAAGAACGAAATGAAGCCACTGTTGCCAAGTTTGCAGATGATGGAAAGATATGCAGAGGGAGAGATAGTATTGAGGAAGCAGGGGGACTGCACAAGGACTTGGATAGGCTGGGAGAGTGGGCAAAGAAGTGGCAGATGGAATATAACGTGGAAAAGTGTGAGATTATAAACATTGGAAGGAGAAATGGAGGCATAGACTATTTTCTAAGTGGGGAAATGCTAAGGCAATCAGAAGCACAAAGGGACCAGGGAGTCCTTGTTCAAGATTCTCTTAAGGTTAACGTGTAGGTTCATAGAACCATAGAAAATTACAGCTCAGAAACATGTCTTTTGGCCCTTCTTGTCTGTGCCGAACCATTTTTTGCCTAGTCCCACTGTCCTGCACTTGGACCATATCCCTCCACACCCCTCTCATCCATGAACCCGTCCAAGTTTTTCTTACATGTTCAGTTAGCAGTCAGGAAGACAAATGCAATGTTCGCATTCATGTCGAGAGGGCTGGAATACAAGAGCAGGGATGGACTTCTGAGGCTGTATAAGGCTCTATTTGGAGTATTGTGAGTGGTTTTGGGCCCAGTATCTGAGGAAGGATTTGCTGGCCTAGAAAAGGATCCAGACGAAGTTCACAAGAATGATCCCTGGAATGAAGAGCTTGTCGGATGAGGAACGGTTGAAGACTCTGGATCTGTACTCGTTGGAGTTTAGAAGGATGAGGGGGATCTTATTGAAACTTACAGGATACTGCGAGTCCTGGATAGAGTGGACGTGGAGAGTATGTTTCCACTCGTAGGAAAAACTAGAACCAGAGGGCATAACCTCAGGCGAAAGGGACGATCCTTTAAAACGGAGATAAGGAGGAATTTCTTCAGCCAGAAAGTGGTGAATCAGTGGAATTCGTTGCCACAGAGGGCTGTGGAGGCCCGGTCATTGAGTGTCTTTAAGACAGAGATAGATAGGTTTTTGATCAATAAAGGAATCAAGGGTTAAGGGGAGAAGGCAGGAGAATGGGGATGAGAATCATATCAGCCATGATTGAATGGCGGAGCAGACTCGATGGGCCGAATTGCCAAAGCCTGTTCCTCTATCTCAAGGTTTTATGAAGAGAGGTTGGATAGGCTTGGGCAGTTTTCGTTGGAGCAGAGAAGACTGAGGGGCAACCTGATCGAGGTGTTCAAGATTATGAGGAACATGGACAGAGTGGATAAGGAGCAGGGATAAACTGGGGTTGTTCTCACTGGAAAGGCGGAGGATGAGGGGTGACCTAATGGAGGTGTATAAAATTATGAAAGGCATAGATAGGGTGAACAGTGGGAAGCTTTTTCCCAGGTCGGTGGTGACGTTCACGAGGGGTCATAGGTTCAAGGTGAGGGGGGGGGGGGAGGTATAACACGGATATCAGAAGGACGTATTTTACACAGAGGGTGCTGGGGCCTGGAATGCGCTGCCGGGCAAGGTGGTGGAGGCGGACACACTGGGAATGTTTAAGACTTATCGAGATAGCCACATGAACGGAGTCAGAATGGAGGGATACAAAATAATGGTCTAGTTTGGACCAGGGAGTGGCGCGGACTTGGAGGGCCGAAGGGCCTGTTCCTGTGTTGTATTGTTCTTTGTTCTTTGAGCAGCTGTTTCCCTTAGTTGAGGGGTCAGTTACGAGGGACATAGGTTCAAGGTGAGGGGAGGAGGTTTAGGGGGGAATGTGAGGAAAAACCCTTTTACCCAGAGGGTGGTGACGGTCTGGAATGCGCTGCCTGGGAGGGTGGTGGAGGCGGGTTGCCTCACATCCTCTAAAAAGTGCCTGGATGAGCACTTGGCACAGCCATAACATTCAGGGCTATGGACCAGGTGCTGGCAAGCGGGATTAGGTGGACAGGTCAAGGCATTTCATGCATCGGTGCAGACTCGATGGGCCGAAGGGCCTCTTCTGCGCCATGTGATTCTATGATTCTCTGAGTGTTGCTGAGGTCATGGAGTGGCCGGGAAGTGATGGGTTCAGGCTGGTTGGGTTGGTGGGGATCAGGTGGAGGGAGAGGCGGGTGTGAGCGGAATGTTGGAATGGAACCAATGTAACAACCAATAGAACCACATTGGATCTGTTGCAGTGACCAATGGGAACAAGCTGTAAGGGTCAGCTGACCCAGTAAACTATGTAACCAATGAGAAAATGATGTGGTGGTCAGCTGACCAGCTGACTCAGTATAAGTGAGAAGCTGCTGGGGTTTGTGGGAATGGTCCAGGGTGAGGCCTCGAGTATTGGAGTAATGAAGTTTCATTATTGAAACGTTTTGTCTGATTTACAAGTTGGAATAAGTTTTGTTTCATTTTATTGCCCAGAACTGAAGAGTCCCTTCTGCTGGATGAACATGGAATACCGAGGGGGGTGGGGTGTTTATTTGGGGTGGGGGTGAGGGTAGGGCGTGTGGGGCTGTCCCATACGGGGCACTGTCTGCGCCTTTAAAATAAAATCCAAAGTTACAAGAGTTTTTTCCCCCTCCTAGTGTTTTCATTGTAACTATGATCTGATGTCAGTGATTGAAATCAGTTTGTCAGATGGTAGCAGGCACAGCGCAATTCTCCAGTAGAATAGGCCTTCTGGACAATCGCCGGGTAAACCCTTAACTATCAGGGGCGCAACAAGTACGATAGTGCCCAGCCCCCCCCCCTTCCCATTACCCCCTACACCGCCCTCCAGCCCATGCTCCAGTCCATTACTCATTAAAATTCTGTCTGTCTCCTCAAATTTACCATGTCCCAGCATCCACCGCACTCCGAGGTAATGAATTCCACAGATTCACCACCCATTGAGAGAAGTAATTTCTCCCCATGTCTGTTTTAAATCTGCTGCCCCTTTCCCGTAAGATGCCCGACATTGTTCTACACTGTGATTCCTGATAGGCTGCTTTATACCACTCCCACTACAGTGGCACAGTGGTTAGAACTGCTGCCTCACAGCGACAGGGACCTGGGTTCGATTCCCGGCTTGCCTCACTGTCTGTGTGGAGTCTGCACGTTCTCCCCGTGTCTGCATGAGTTTTCTCTGGGTGCTCCGGTTTCCTTCCAAAGTCCCATAGAAGTGCTGGTTAGATACATTGGCCATGCTAAATACTCCCTCAGTGTGAACCAAACAGGCGCCGGAGTGTAGCAACTGGGGGGTTTTCACAGTAACTTCATTGCAGTGTTGATGTAAGCCTACTTGTGACACGAATAAATAACCTTTATACTTATTGACTGATGCTTGAGTGTAAAACCTCCCGATACAATCAGCACTTGTTTACGCAGCAAAAACAATCCCATTCCAAGAGATACATGGGAGAGTGAACATCGAAGGGCCTGTTCCTCTGCAGCACTTTTCTTTGCTCTTAAGGCATCTTTAAGCATGTTGATTTTGAAATAATTTTATCCAAGATTGAACATAAATCTGTCTTCTTCACATCAGGTTATGGATCTGACTTTTATGGTCAGAAAAACATCCTTCAGTTCACTTCCTGTTATTCAACTCCTCCAAAACAGTCATGGGGGCGATGGGTTATTCACTCAGACATTTCCCTAAGATGCTTTTAATGTGATAATCCTTGGAAATTTAAACAGATAGTGAAAAAATCATGACAGTTCAATGAATCCGATCACATTGCAGAATGCCAAGACTAATATAACCTGCTGCCTGGCTAATTGGATTAGCTCTGCTGCCTCACAGCACCAGGGACACAGGTTCGATTCCCTGCTTGGGTCACTGTCTGTGCAGAGTCTGCATGTTCTCCCCATGCCTGCGTGGGTTTCCTCCGGCTGCTCCGGTTTCCTCCCACAGTCTGAAAAACGTGCTGTTAGGTGGATTGGCAATGCTAAAGTGTCCTTAGTGTCCACAGATGTACTGGATTGGTGGATTGGCCATTCCACATGACCCCTTCGTGTCCACAAATGTACTGGATAGGTGGATTGGCCATTCTACATTGCCCCTTAGTGTCCACAGATGTACTGGATCAGTGGATTGGCCATTCTACATTGCCCCTTAGTGTCCACAGATGTACTGGTTTGGTGGATTGGCCATCCTACGTTGCCCCTTAGTGTCCACAGATGTATTGGTTTGGTGGATTGGTCATTCTACATTGCCCCTCAGTGACCACAGATGTGCGGGTTAGGTGTATTGGCCATGCTAATTGCCCCTTACTGTCCAAAGATTTGCAGGTTAGGTGAATTAGTCATGCCAAATTTAACACTCATGCCACGATGAATCATAGAATTCTAGTGCAGAAGGAGGCCATTCAGCCCATCGAGTCTGCACCGGCCACAATCCCATCCAGGCCCTGTCCCTGTAACCCCATGCATTTACCCTAGCTAGTCTCCCTGACACTAAGGGGCAATTTAGCATGGCCAATCCACCGAACCTGCATATCTTTGGACTGTGGGAGGAAACTGGAGCACCCGGAGGAAACCCACGCAGACACGGGGAGAACGTGCAAACTCCACAGACGGTGACCCGAGGCCAGGAATCGAACCCGGGTCCCTGGCGCTGTGACAACCCACGAAGTATCAATCTATTTCTGATTATGAAGATTTATTAATGTTGGGGGTACAGAGTGGGAATAGAATAAGAGGATTTTAGGGCACCTTCGTGTTGAGCTGGGCCAGAGAACGGGGCTTTAAACATTTGAATTCAGTTTGTAAAATCTGGAAATAAGTCAGTGAAAATAGCGGTGAAGTTGATGGGTTGTAGTAAAAACCGGACCAGTTCACTGATGTACTTCGGGAGAGGTCCTTACCCAGGCTCAACTCTACGTGACTTCAGCCCCACACCAATGTGGTTGACTCAACTGTCCTCTGAAGTGACTGAGTCAGCCCTGTGGTTGTAAGAAAGCTCCAACGATGAATTTCCAAGGATGGACACTAAAGTCAGCAATGCCCACACACTGAGAATGAACAATACTGATTTTGGCACGCCACACCGGTTATGTTACACCACACTAAGGGCCTCATGGTCTGATTTGCCAGCGGGATAAAGCCTCAGAACCGCAGGTTGTGTTGTGTCCAAAGATGTGCAGGTTGGGTGGATTGGCCATGCTGAATTGCCTCTTAGTGTCTAAAGATGAGAAGGATAGGTGGATTAACCATGCTAACTTGCCCCTTCGTGTCCAAAGATATGGAGGATCGGTTGATTGGCCATGTTAAATTGCCTTAACGGCGCGGAAACTTGGTAAAGTCAGGTGTGAGGCGATTAGTACAATCCGTGCAGATGTCCACTTTACCAAGGCCCGAAAATGGCCGCGATCCGAACCGCGCCCGAAATGGGTGATGCATTTAAATTGACTTAATGAGCTGGATGCCCAATCTGACCTGCATTTCCCCCCTTACCATCACGTTCGCCCGTCCAGATTCGGCGCGGAACAGATGTGCTCGGCAAAGGTCTGTTTCGGGCAGTCCAGCTCTGAGGAGGTAAGATCAGAGCTTCTGGCGGCTCTCTGACTCAGATCAGTGGTGGGGGGAGAGGGGGGTGGGGGTGCGGGAGGCCGGAGGTGGATCAGATCATTCTCTGGTCATGGGGGGAGGGGTGGGAGGTGGATCAGATAACTCTCTGGTGAAGGGGGCAGGGGTGGGAGGGTTGCTGTTGCCATTCTGCGGGTGATCGGTGGGGGGGGGGTAAGGGGTCGTGATCGGTCTGGGTAGTGGGGGAGGTGGGTGTAAAGGGGGACAGTTATGTTGTGGGGTGGGGCGATGTCTGTGGGGGCCATCACTCCCACTTTTCGCTCCCAGGTCACTTTATCCGCTTGTTACTGCCCGGGAGCGATGTGACAGGGGCGCCCATTTCAGATGTATCTCTCACTGCGCATGTGCAGTTCAGAGCTCCGATCGGATTTGCAGTGTTTCGAGAGCGAGAAGCCCCGCCCACAGAGCGATTCAGACTCACAATGTTTTTTCCAGGTTAGGTGCGTATGGGGCCCCGGAGAACAGATTTCCAAGTCAGATCTGAATTGCGTCCAGATTCAGCACTTGGAATCAAAATGGTAAAATCGGGCCCTGAGTGTGCAAAGGTGTACAGGTTAGGGGGATTGGCCATGATAAATTGGCCCTTAGTGTCCAAAGACATGCTGGTCAGGTGCATTGGCCATGCTAAATTGCCCCTTAGTGTCCAAAGACATGCTGGTCAGGTGCATTGGCCATGCTAAATTCTCCCTAAGTGTCCAAAGACATGCTGGTCAGGTGCATTGGCCATGCTAAATTCTCCCTAAGTGTCCAAAGCCATGCTGGTCAGGTGCATTGGCCATGCTAAATTCTCCCTAAGTGTCCAAAGACATGCTGGTCAGGTGCATTGGCCATGCTAAATTCTCCCTAAGTACATGCGAACAGGTGCCGGAGTGTGGCGACTTCGGGATTTTCACAGGCGATTCATAGAGATTTACAGCATGGAAACAGGCCCTTTGGCCCAACTTGTCCACACATCCCAGTTTTCACCAATAAGCGAGTCCCAATTGCCCATATTTGACCCATATCCCTTTATACCCATAGAAATCATAGAATCCCTAATGTGCAGAAGGAGGCCATTTGGCCCATCGTGTCTGCACCAATCACAATCCCACCCAGACCCTATCCCTGTAACTCCACCCATTTATCATGCTAGTCCACCTGACACTAAGGGGCAATTTACTATGGCCAATCAACCTAACCTGCTCACCTTTGGACTGTGGAAGGGAACTGGAGCACCCGGAGGAAACCCACGCAGACACGGGGAGAATGTGCAGACTCCACACAGACAGAGACCTGAGGCTGGAATTGAACCCGGGTCCCTGCCGCTGTGAGGCAGCAATGCCAACCACTGTGCCACCGTGCAGCCCATCTTACCCATGTAACTGTCTAAATGCTTTTTTAAAGGCAAAATTGTACCCGCCTCCACTACTGCCTCTGGCAGCTCGTTTGCAACAAGTGACTTTTCAACAAAATTAACTTAATTGCAGAGTTAATATAAGCCTACTTGTGACCAATAAATAAACTTTAATCTGTAAACGATGCCATCTTTGATGAACAGTAAGATAAATGCAAAATACCGCGGATGCGGGAATCTGAAATAAAAACAGGAAATGCTGGAAAAACTCAGCAGGTCCGACAGCATCTGTGGGGAGAGAATAGAGCAAATGTTTCAACTCTGGATGACCCTTCGTCAGACTCAAAGCGTTGTCTCTATTCTCTCTTCTGTCTGTGTGGAGTTTGCACATTCCCTCCGTGTCTGTGTGGGTTTCCTCCGGTTGCTCCGGATTCCTCCTGCAGTCCAAAGATCTGCAGGTTAGGTGGATCGACCATGATAAATCGCCACTTAGTGTCAGGGGGACTAGCAGGGTAAATATGTGGGGTTACGGGGATAGGGCTTGGGTGGGATTGTTGTCGGTGTAGGCTCGATGGGCCAAATGGCCTCCTTCTGCATTGTAGGGATTCTATGATTCACAGATGATGTCAGACCTGCTGAGATTTTCCAGTATTTTCTGTTTTTGAGAAAGTTATACCTCCCAAAGAAAACAGACAGTGGAAACAGAAGGTCCCTTATTTCATAACAAAATGGCGATTCTCGAACCACTGCCCAGAATCGACAGTCAGAAAAGGAACTTTGCTGTTAAATTAAAGCACTGTGTTCAGTGACGCACGTTAAAATAATCTGGGTCAAATACCTTCAATTCACAATATTGATTACACAATAATGATTACACAACATTGATTACACAATATTGATTACACAGTATTGATTACACAACATTGATTACACAGTAATGATTACACAACATTGATTACAAAATATTGATTACACAACATTGATTACACAGTAATGATTACACAACATTGATTACACAATATTAGAAAGAACAATACAGCACAGGAACAGGCCCTTCGGCCCTCCAAGTCCGCGCCACTCCCTGGTCCAAACTACACCATTCTTTTGTATCCCTCCATTCCCACTCCGTTCATGTGGCTAACCAGATAAGTCTTAATCGTTCCCAGTGTATCCGCCTCCACCGCTTTGCCCGACAGCACATTCCAGGCTCCCACCACCCTCAGTGCAAAATACGTCCTTCAGATATCCATGTTAAACCCTCCCCCCCCCCCACTCACTTTGCACCTATGACCCCTCGTGAATGTCACCACCGGCCTGGGAAAAGCTTCCCACCGTTCACCCTAAGGATGTTTTTCATAATTTTATACACCTCGACTAGGTTACCCTCATCCTCCGTCTTTCCAGTGAGAACAACTCCAGTTTACCCAATCTCTCCTCATAACTAAGCCCTTCCATACCAGGCAACATCCTGGTAAACCTCCTCTGCACTCTCTCCAAAGGCTCCACGTCCTTCTGGTAGTATGGCGACCAGAACTGGACGCAGTATTCCAAATGCGGCCAAACCAACGTTCTATACAACTGCAACATCAGACCCCAACTTTTATACTCGATGCCCCGTCCTATAAAGGCAAGCATGCCATGTGCCTTCTTCACCACCTTCTCCACCTGTGACGTCACCTTCAAGGATCTGTGGACTTGCACACCCAGGTCCCCCTTTATGGTTCTGCCATTTATCGTATAGCTCCCCCCCTACGTTAGTTCTACCAAAATGCATCACTTCGCATTTATCTGGATTGAACTCCATCTGCCATTTCTTTGCCCAAATTTCCAGCCTATCTGTATCCTTCTGTAGCCTCTGACAATGTTCCTCACTATCTGCAAGTCCAGCCATTTTCGTGTCATCCGCAAACTTACTGATCACCCCAGTTACACCTTCTTCCAGATCATTTATATAAATCACAAATAGCAGAGGTCCCAATACAGAGCCCTGTGGAACACCACTAGTAACAGGCATCCAGCCGGAAAAAGACCCTTCCACTACCACCCTCTGTCAGCAGAGTCGCTGAGCAGAAACTGATAGCCAAGTTCCGCACACATGAGGATGGCCTAAACCGGGATGTTGGATTTATGTCACATTATCAGTAACCCCCACAGCTCGCCACAGCTTTCCCCCTGATCTTGCATGCTATCACTAGCTGTTCTGTCTGGAGACAATACACATCTCTTTAACCTGTGTTTAATGTTCCCTTCACCCATATTATCTGTACCTTTTAAAACCTGGCTGGCTGTCGAGATTTGCATTCTAATTAGTATTCTGTAACTTGATTTCTGTGTCTGTGTACTGTTGGAGAACAGATAACTACTCGATCTGACGAAGGGGCATCGCTCCGAAAGCTTATGGTATTTGCTACCAAATAAACCTGTTGGACTTTAACCTGGTGTTGTGAGACTTCTTACTGTGCTTACCCCAGTCCAACGCCGGCATCTCCACTTCTGTGACCAAGCCAGTTCTCCACCCATCTAGCCACCTCCCCCTTTATCCCATGAGATCCAACCTTTTGCACCAACCTACCATGAGGGACTTTGTCAAACCCTTTACTAAGTCCATATAGACGACACCCATGGCCCTTCCCTCGTCAACCATTCTCGTCACTTCTTCAAAAACCTCCACCAGGTTAGTGAGGCATGACCTCCCTCTCACAAAACCATGCTGACTATCGTTAATGCGTTTATTCCTTTCTAAATGCGCATACATCTTCTGTCTAAGAATCCTCTCCAACAACTTCCCGACCACGGACGTCAAGCTCACTGACCTATAATTTCCCGGGTTATCCTTCCTACCCTTCGTAAATAACGGGAACACATTAGCTATCCTCCAATCCTCTGGGATCTCACCTGTGTCCAGTGACGAGACAAAGATTTGCATCAGAGTCCCAGCGATTTCATCTTTCGTCTCCCTGAGCAGCCTTGGATAGATTCCATCAGGCCCTGGGGATTTGTCAGTCTTTATATTCCTCCCTTGTAATGGAGATTTTCTCTAACGGGTCAACACTCCCCTCCGAGACACTCCCAGGCAACGCATCCCTCTCCTTTGTGAATACCGACGCAAAGTATTCATTTAGGATCTCCCCTACTTCTTTGGGCTCTCAGCATAATTCCCCACTTTTGTCCCTGAGAGGTCCGATTTTTTCCCTGACAACTCTTTTGTTCCTAACGTATGAATAAAATGCCTTGGGATTCTCCTTAATCCTGTCTGCCAAGGACATTTCGTGACCCCTTTTTGCCATTTTCATTCCTCATTTGAGTTCTTTCCTTTTTTCTTTGTATTCCTCCGGAGCTTCCTCCGTTTTTAGCTGCCTGGACCTAACGTACGCCTCTCTTTTCATTTTCACCAATCCCTCATTTCCCTGGTTATCCATGGTTCTCGAATCCTACCCTTCCTATCCTTTTTTACAGGCACATGCCTATCCTGCAGCCCTAACAAATCTTCCATAAAAGACTCCCACATGCCAGATGTGGAATTACCCTCAAACAGCCTCTCCCAATCAACAGCTGCCAATTTCTGCCTAATCCCACTTAAGTTAGCCTTCCCCCATTCCAACACCTTACCCTTGGGACACCACTCATCATTTTCCATCACTATCCTAAAGCTAACAGAATTGTGATCACTATTTGCCACATGTTCCCCTACCGAAACTTTGAAGACCTGACCGGGCTCATTCCCCAGTACTAGGTCCAGTATAGCCCCCTCTCTAGTCGCGCTATCTACATATTGTTCCAACGAAACTTCCTGTACATATTTTACAAATTCCTCCCCATTCAGACTCCCAGCCCTAAGCGATTTCCAGTCTATACCAGGGAAATTGAAGTCTCCCACTACAACAACCCTATTTTTCCGGCACCTATCCATTATCTCCTGACATATCCATTCTTCCACTTCCCTTGGGCTGTTGGGGGGCCTGTAGTATAGCCCCAACATAGTGACTGTGCCCTTCCAGTTTCTAAGCTCCACCCACAGTGACTCGTTACACGACCCCTCTGAATTGTCCTCCCTCTGCACCGCTGTAATATGCTCTCCAACTAATACTGCTACTCCCCCATCTCTTTTGGTCCCTCCTCTGTCTCGCCTAAAACACTTGTACCCCGGAATATTCAGAATATTTTTTACACAATATTGATTACACAATATTGATTACACAGTACTGATTGCACAATATTGATTGCACAATATTGATTACACAACTTTGATTACACAGTATTGATTACAGTACTTTGATTACAGAATATTGATTACACAATATTGATTACACAACATTGATTACACAGTATTGATTACACAATACTGATTGTACAATATTTATTGCACAATATTGATTTCACAACATTGCTTACACAATACTGATTGTACAATATTGATGATACAACATTCAGACAGACAGTGAAGAAATATAAATGGCATCATAATCTATGTAAACTACTTAGTTTCCTTTAATTGACTGGTACTGGAGTGTGAAAAGACTACAATGTGACCAGCACATATTCACTTAGCAAAAGCGAGTCACAATCTAAGAGGTGAATCATAAAGAGTGCATTATACATGCTGAATTCCAAGATCACAGCATTCCCGTGAACCATCGAACCCACGGCAGTGCAGAAGGAGGCCCTACGGCCCATCGAGTCTGCACCGACTCTCTGACAGAGCATCTTATCTGCATTGGAATGATCCGGGTACATGTTTTCTTTTAAGACCAAAGTTAATATTTAAATGTGAAGACCTGAACGCCTCTCAATGCACAAATATTGTTCGTTTCAACATCATTTCCTGCAAACTTTAACATAAATCTGTTTGTTCTGTATCAGGATGTGTCCCTAAATATTACAGTGAGGATAACAAACTTCATTGAACTTTTTGCCATTCATCTCCTCCAATAAATTCGTGAGGTGATTGATTAAGCGCTAAAATAATTCACTCAGTTTGTTTCAAGCTTGAGAATACTTGAAACATCGAGTGGAAAATCACTGGGTACTTCATTGGGGCAGCACAGTGGTCAGCACTGCTACCTCACAGCGCCAGGGACCCAGGTTCGATTCCCGGCTTGGGTCACTGTGTGGAGTTTGCATGTTCTCCCCCATATCAGCGTGTGTTTTGTCCGGGTGCTCCGGTTTCCTCCCACAGTATGAAAGACGTGCCGATTGCAGTGCAGAAGGTGTCTATTCGGCCCTTCGCGCCTGCACTGACTACAAACCCACCCAGCCCCCATTCCGGTAATCCCTATTTACCCTTGCTAGTGCCCCCTGGCACTGAGGGGGAATTTAGGCATGGCCAATCCACCTAACCCGCACATCTTTGGAGTGTGGGAGGAAGCTGGGGCACCCGGAGGAAACCCACGCAGACACGGGGAGAACGTGCAGACATCACACAGACAGTGACCCAAGTTGGGAATTGAACCCGGGTTCCTGTGCTGTGAGGCAGTAGTGCTAACCATTGTGTCACGGTATGGCCCAGTCATTCACTGGCGCTTGAGACCTTGCAATGTAATCAGAACCTGTCTGATACAGTAAACAATAAATCACATTCTAAAAGATTTATCACAAACTGTGCATCAAATGCTGCTATCCCAGAGTGGTTAGCACTGCTGCATCACAGCGCCAGGGACCTGGGTTTGATTCCTGGCTTGGGTCAGTGTCTGTGCTGAATCTGCATGTTGATATAGAATAGTCATAGAATCCCTATACAGCAGAAGGAGGCCATGCAGCCCATCACATCTGCACCGACCACAATCCCACACAGACCCTGTCCCCGCAACCCCACATATCTGTTCTGCTAGTCCTCCTGACACTCAGGGGTAATGTAGCGTGGCCAATCCACGTAACCCAGACATCTTTCGCGTGTGGGAGGAAAGCGGAACACCCGGAGGAAACCCATACAGACAGGGGGAGAACATGCAGACTCCGCAGAGAGAGTGACCCAAGGCTGGAATTGAACACGGGTCCCTGGTGCTGTGAGACGGCACTGCTAACCACTGTGACACCGTGCCGCGTTGTCCCCATGTCTGTGTCTCCATGGGTTTCCTCCGGGTGCTCTGGTTTCCTCCCACAGTCCGACCGACGTGCTGGTTAGATGCATTGGCCATGCAAAATTGTCCCTCAGTGGAAGAACAAATGTAGGGGGACGTATACAATAAATGGCAGAGCCATCAAGAGTATATAAACACAGAGGGACCTCGGTTTGCAAGTCCACAAATCCTTGAAGGCGGCAGTAGAGGTGGAGAAGGTGGTGAAGAAGGAATATGGTATGCTTTCCTTGATAGGACGGGGTATAGAGTATAAAAGGTGGAGTCTGATGTGGCAGTTGTACAGAACGCTGGTTAGTCCACATTTGGAATATTGCATCCATTTCTGGTCGCCACACTACTGGGGCGGCACGGTAGCACAGTGGTTAGCACTGCTGTTTCACAGCTCCAGGGTCCTGGGTTCGATTCCCGGCTCGGGTCACTGTCTGTGTGGAGTTTGCACATTCTCCTCGTGTCTGCGTGGGTTTCCTCCGGGTGCTCTGGTTTCCTCCCACAGTCCAAAGATGTGCGGGTTAGGTTGATTGGCCAGGTTAAAGAAATTGCCCCTTAGAGTCCTGGGATGCGTAGGTTAGAGGGATTAGCAGGTAAAATATGTGAGGGTAGGGCCTGGGTGGGATTGTGGTCGGTGCAGACTCGATGGGCCGAATGGCCTCCTTCTGCACTGTAGGGTTTCTATGATTTCTATGATTTCTACGTGGAGGCTTTAAAGAGAGTGCAGAGAAGGTTTGCCAGGATGTTGCCTGGTGGGGAGGGTCTTAGATATGAGGGGAGATTTGGTAAGCTGGGCTTGTTCTCCCTGGAAAGACGGAGAATGAGGGGAGACCTAATAGAGGTGTACAAAATTATGAAGGGGATAGATAGAGTGAACAGTGGGAAGCTTTTTCCCAGGTCGGAGGTGACGATCACGAGGGGTCACGGGCTCAAGGTGAGAGCGGCGAGGTATAACTCAGACATCAGAGGGACGTTTTTTACACAGAGGGTGGTGGGGGCCTGGAATGCGCTGCCAAGTAGGGTGGTGGAGGCAGACACGCTGGCATCGTTTAAGACTTACCTGGGTAGTCACATGAGCAGTCTGGGAATGGAGGGATACAAACGAATGGTCTAGTTGGACCAAGGAGCGGCACAGGCTTGGAGGGGCGAAGGGCCTGTTTTCTGTGCTGTGCTGTTCTTTGTTCTTTGTACTCGAACAGGTGCCGGAGTGGGGTGACTATGGGATTTTCACAACGTCATTGCTGTGCTAATGTAAGCCGACATGTGACACTAATAAATAAACTTATCTCAAACAATGACGAGACAGAGTACAGGAATGAGATAGGGAATCTGGTGAACTGGTGCAGCCACAGTAATCCCTCCCTCAATGTCAGCAAAATGAAGGAGATTGTCATCGACTTCAGGAAGCGTAAAGGAGAACATGCCCCTGTCTACATCAATGGGGACGAAGAAGAAAGGGTCGAGAACTTCAAGTTTTTAGTGTCCAGAACACCAACAACCTGTCCTGATCCCCACATGCCGACACTATAGTTCAGAAAGCCCACCAACGCCTCTTACTTTCTCAGAAGACTGAGGAAATTTGGCATGTCAGCTACGAATCTCAGTAACTTTTACAGATGCATTCTTTCTGGTTGGGTCACAGCTTGGTGTGTCTCCTGCTCTGCCCAAGACTGTAAGGAAGTACAAAAGGTTTTGAATGTAGCCCAATCCATCACGCAAACCAGCCTCGCATCCATTGACTCTGTCTATACTTCCCGCTGTCTCGGCAACGCATCCAGCATTATTAAGGACCCCACGTACCCCGGACATTCTCTATTCTACCTTCTTTCTTCGGGAAAAAGATACAAAAATCTGAGGTCACGTACCAATCGACTGAAGAACAGCTTCTTCTCTGCTGCCGTCAGACTTTTGAATTGACTGATCTCGCATTTAGTTGATCTTTCTCTGCACACGAGCTATGACTGTGACACTACATTCTGCACTCTCTCCTTTCCTTCTCTATGTTTTGTCTGTATAGCGCGCAAGAAACAACACTTTTCATTATATGTTAATAAATGTGACAATAATAAATCAAATCAAAATTAACTGAAAATTAAGCTCACATCAATTTTGTGAAGCCCTTTCAGTCCCAGCAAGTCATTTGCAGTTGTCTTATTTACCAAACGGTCGCTACTTATCCGTTTGAGACATTAATATTCAAAATAAAACAAGAATAAATGACCTTCTTGTTGCCAGGATCTGAGATTTAGTGTTGATCTAAAAGGTAACTCAGTAAAAAGAAAGGTAATTCGACAAGAAAACCAGATGAATGGGAAATCGAATAGCTTTTTCCATAATTCACACAGACCCATAATTTGCAAAATCGTGGTTACATGATGCAGTCATATAACAATGTGAATTTTAAATTGTATCTCTGCAAATCATCTTAATTTGGATTGCTCATCCACACAGACCACGATTCCAGCTGTGGAAACTCTTTTCATTCATATCATTCATTCTCTCTCTCTATATTTGTTTACCCAACAATAATAAGATCAGATAGTCTGAGACTAGGTGACACAGTGGTTAGTGCTGCTCCCTCACAGCGCCAGAGACCAGGGTTCGCTTCCCGGCTTGGGTTACTGTCTGTGCGGAGTCTGACCGTTGTCCCCCATGTCATAGAGGTTTACAGCATGGAAACAGGCCCTTCAGCCCAACTGGTCCATGCCACCTTTTTTTAACCACTTAGCTACTCCCAATTGCCTGCATTTGGCCCATGTCCCTCTATACCCATCGTACCCATGTAACTGTCTAAATGCTTCTTAAAAGACAAAATTGTATCCGCCTCTGCTACTGCCTCTGGCAGCTTGTTCCAGACATTCACCGCCCTCTGTGTGAAAAAATTGTCCCTCTGGGCCTTTTTGCATCTCTCCCCTCTCACCTTAAAGCTATGTCCTCTACTTTTGGAGTCCCCTACCTTCGGGAAAAGATGTGGACTATCTGGGGCGGCACGGTGGCACAGTGGTTAGCACTGCTGCTTCACAGCACCAGGGACCCGGGTTCAATTCTGGTCTCGCGTCACTGACTGTGTGGAGTTGGCACATTCTCCCTGTGTCTGCGTGGGTTTCCTCCGGGTGCTCCGGTTTCCTCCCACAGTCCAAAGATGTGTGGGTTAGGTTGATTGGCCTAGTGTCAGGAGAATTAGCAGGGATATGTGGGGTTATGGGAATAGGGCCTGGGTGGGATTGTGGTCGGTGCAGACTTGATGGGCCGAATAGCCTCCTTCTGCACTCCAGGGATTCTGTGATTTGATGTTTAACACAGAAGTTAATTTGAAACATTATTTCTGTTTTCTTTCCCAGACAAACACGTTCTTTCCTGGCTGGTCTTTCGGGGCGTGGCTGTTGTTTGCGCTTAGAATCTGCTTCAGCACTTGATGTAACATCAATCCAGTAGTTGCATAAGCAGTAACACCGAAGATACCATTGTAGAGGACATCAACTCACTTCCTGCGAGCTTCATTGCAGCTGAATATCACATGAAGCAACTAGAGCAGCATCACCTTCTGAGAAATGAAGACCAGAGTGCGATTGTAAACTATCAACATTTTTAAAATCTTAAGGAGACATTCGACCTCCGGCATTTGTTGAAACTTCTTTTTGTAAAAGTCTTTGAAGAACAATTAGCCAAACTGTCGTGGAAACTGCATTTTATTTCAGGATTTGAATATTTCAAGCAGCCTCATTGTAAGGTTTACTAGTTCCTCAACAGAAAACAGAAGATTCATTCCTGAAACATTACACTGTGCATCACATCATTGAGCTGACAGCAAATCAGCATCATGACATTGCTGTTTTAATGGGGGAATCTGGCCGAAAAATCTCTTATTTATAATATCGTGCGGAATAAAAAAAGACATTCCTTCTCATTTTAAACATCGCCATTCTGTGAAACATGGGAGCTAAAAAAAACATAGCACGGGAGTTATTCATGACGATGCTTTGTCCGTCAGGCTCCCTTCTCATTTCTCATTCTGAAACCATCCAGTAAATCCCGGTGGCCACATGATGGTTTTGCCTTGGTAAATGTTGCATTATTTTGGGTTGAATGGAATCCAGTGGTTCAGTTCTGTTTTTGCATTGGCTTCAAGCGGATCGAGTTTATACAGCTTTACATTCCATGGCATGACTTGAGCTGAGCTCAAAGCAGGTTGGACGGTTGAGTTCAGTTGAACGCTACGATGTCACAGTAATTTCATTGCAATGTTAATGTAAGCCTACTTGTGACACTAATAAATAAACTTTTAAACTAACATTTTTATTAAAGACAACCTTTCTTGATTAGTGCCCTGCACCCTAACAGCCTCTCCACCCACAGGGAAACATCTACACTCGAGATACAGAATTTCAGTGACTCCCTATTCACAGGATAATATATCGACATATCGATTGTAGTCCTTCAGTACTTTTCCATTCACAGAGATGTACATTCTAAATATGTCTCTTTGCGCATCTCTATCCACACCTCCCATCCATTGACTCTGTCTACACTTCCCGCTGCCTCGGAAAAGCAGCCGTCATAATCAAGGACGCCACACACGCCGGGCATTCTCCCTCCCACCTTCTTCCATCAGGTGACCTCCGTCTGAGGTCACGTACCAACCAACTCAAGAACAGCCTCTTCCTTGCTGCCATCAGACTTTTGAATGGACCTACCCCGCATGAAGTTGACCTTTCTCTACACCCTAGATATGACTGTAACATTCAGCACCCTCTCCTTTCCCTGGAATCATAGAAACCCTACAGTGAAGAAAGAGTCCATTCAGCCCATCGAGTCTGCATTGACAACAATCCCACCCGGGTCCTATCCCCATAGTCCCAAATATTTACCCTGCTAATCCCTCTAACCTACATATCCCAGGACACTAAGGGGCAATTTATCACTGCCAATGCACCTAACCCGCACCCACCTTTGGATTGTGGGAGGAAACCAGACCCGGAGGAAACCCACGCAGACACAGGGAGAATGTGAAAACTCCACACAGACAGTGGCCCAAGCCGGGAATCAAACCCAGTTCTCTGGAGCTGTGATGCAGCAGTGCTAACCACCATGCCATTGTGCTGCTCACCACTGTGCAATATGCATTGTCTGTATAGCGTGCAAGAAACAATACCTTTCACTGGATACTAATACATGTGACAAGAATCAAATCAAATCAAAACAAATCATCACAAAATTAAATAATTTAATTTAATCTTCCATCTGCCAACTTGTTCCCCATTCTGTTCTTTTGTCTATATCTTTGTGCAGCCCCTTTGAATCCTCCTCATAGCTTTTATTCACAATTAGTTTAGAATCATATTGGAAATCTGGTAGCTTACTCCAAGCATCTTCAGTTATTTTGTTGACATATATTGGCCGAGTGGTATTATCGCCAGACTATTAATCCAGAAACTCAGCTAATGTTCCAGGGACCCGGGTTCGAATCCCGCCACGACAGACGATGGAATTTGAAGGCAATAAAAAATATCTGGAATTAAGAATCTACTGATGACCATGAAACCATTGTCGACTGTCGGAAAAGCCCGTCTGGTTCACGAATGTCCTTCAGGGAAGGAAATCTGCCGTGCGGACCCGGTCTGGCTCACATGTGACTCCAGAGCCGCAGCAATGTGGTGGACTCTCAACTGCCCTCGAGCAAGTAGGGATGGGCAATAAATGTTGGCCCAGCCAGCGACGCCCATGTACCACGAACAAATAATAAAAAAACATAAACAGCTACATCCCCAATACAAATTTTTGCAATATTTCATAAGTTACAGCCAACCAGCCTGAATGTGCTTCAGTATCCCGACTCACTGTTCCGTGCCTGCTGACGAATTATCTATCCAATCCAGGCTGACAACCTGAGCCACAATCGGACACCTCGACTCTTTGTGCTGCATGCTATGGGATTGTTGTAATCCAAATCTATGACATCAACTGGCCCCATCGTGTAGGGCGGTGAACTCACTTGCCTACATGACAAGGGTGTGATTCAGTATACTACCAATGATGTGAGTTCAATCTCCCTACAGGCTGCAGTGATTTGTAAATATTGTCTCCACACCTTGTCCAAGAGTGGCATAGACAGAGTGGATAGTCAGAGGCTCTTTCCAAGGGTAGAAAAGTCAAGTACTAGGGGACATTGGTTACAGGTTCGTGGGGAAAAGATCAGAGGAGATCTGTGAGGCAAGTTTTTTACACAGAGGGTGGTGAATGGCTGGAACGCGCTGCCCGAGGAGGTGGTGGGAGCAGGTACGAGAGCGGCATTTAAGGGCATCTAGATGAATACATGAATAGAATGGGAATGGAAGGATACGGACTCTGTAAGTGCATACGGTTTTACTTTAGGCAGGCATTATGATCGGCGCAGGCTTGGAGGGCCGAAGGGCCTGTTCCTGTGCTGTACTGTTCTTTGTTCTTTGAGTGGTGTACTGAAATGGGCAGCACGGTGGTACAGTGGTTAGCACTGCTGCCTCACAGTGCCAGGGACCCAGGTTCGATTCCTGGCTTGGATCACTGTCTGTGCGGAGACTGCATGTTCTCTTCGTGTCTGCATGGGTTTCCTCCGGGTGCCCCCGTTTTCTCCCACAGTCTGAAAGATGTGCTTGTTAGGTGCGTTGGCCATGTTAAATTCTCCCTCTGTGTACCCAAACAGGCACTGGAGTGTGGGGACTAGGGGATTTTCACAGTAACTACATTGCAGTGTTAATGTAAGCCTAATTGTGACACTAATAAAAACAGCACATTTACTATATCAGCAGTTATCTATTTCAGAGCACTAAAGTCGGCTTTAAGTTTTGGCGATGTTATATGGTTTAAATCCCTCGACTTATACTTATACTTCCACTCCAGATATTGAGAGCTCCTTGCTCTTATGAGTAAGTCCATTGGTTATCCTCTATTGCTGCTATGGAAATGATGTGTTCCACTGTGAAAACAGATGCAGAATACAGAATCCTCAAAATAAAGATTCAAAAGGGTCCAGAGGGGGCATTCTTTCACATAGAGTGTGGTGAATGTCTGGAACAAGCTGCCAGAGGCAGTAGGAGAGGGGGGTACAATTTTGTATTTTAAAAAGCGTTTAGTCAGTTCCATGGGTACGATGGTTATAGAGAGACATGGGCCAAATGCGGGCAATTGGGAGGAGCTTAAAGGTAAAAACTGGGCGGCACGGACACGTTGGGCCGAAGGGCCTGTTTCCATGCTGTAAACCTCAATGACTCGATAACATAGGAACATAGGAATTAAGAGCAGAAGTCGGCAAATTCAGCCCTTCGAGCCTGATCCGTCATTCAATCAGATCATGGCTGATCTCTCCCTGGTCTCAAATCCACCTCCCCACCTGTTCCCCATATCCTCTTATCCCTTTTTTATTAGAAATATATCCATCTCCTTCTTGAAACCATTCAATGATTCAGACTCCCCCGCGCGATGGGGCAGCGAGTTCCACAAATTCACCACCCTCTTCGAGAAGTAGTTCCCCCTCATCTCAGTTTTAAATCTATCGCCTCTCAACCTATACCTGTGACCTCTTGTTCGAGATTGCCCCATAAGAGGAAACATTTGGTCTACAGTTACTTTATCAATCCCTTTAAAAATGTTATATACCTCCATCAGATCCCCTCTCATCCCTCTGAACTCCAGTGAGTACAAGCCCCAAGTGATTAATCTCTCCTCATACGTCAATCATCTCACCCCCAGAATCAATCTGGTGAACCTCCTCTGAACTGCCTCCAATGCAGCAACATCCTTCCTCAAATAAAGAGACCAAAACTGGACACAATACTCCAGATACTCTGCGGGATTTTCATAGAATCATAGATAAAAAGATTCTTATCACTTGGAAAGGTTTAATCAGTAATGAGGGGACCTTAGTACATTTTGTTTTACCCGAAGTGGGAGGCAGCCATTCCTGATCGAAACTGGACGATATTAATATCTTGGAACAGTGGAGTTCAAAGAGGTGCGAGAGACAATGAAATGGGGGATGGGAGGGAAGGAGGATATGTAAGGAAAGTCACTGAGCTGAGTTATATGATTATATATAGAGGTGAGAGGGGAAAGATTTCAAACGGACCTGAGGGGCAACTTCTTCACGCAGAGGGTGGTGTGTGTATGGAATGAGCTGCCAGAGAAAGTGGTTGAGGCAATTTCAATTGCAACATTAAAAAGCATTTGGATAGAGGGAAAGGATTAGAGGGATATGGACCGAACGCGGGCAATTGGGACCAACTGGGAGGGCACCATGGTCAGCATGGACTGTTTGGGCCGAAGGGCCTGTTTCCATGCTGTATTGCTCTGTGACTCTCCATAGGCTGTGTGACGAGATATTCTGTGACTAGCACTCTGCTGAGTGAAGTTGTAAAACTTGAAGTGTCCTTCCAGAAACCAAGAAAGATTTATGTTTCAAAATACACCCTGTTTCTGAATATTTTGGATTTCCACAGTGCAGGGGAAGAGTGTCAGAATTCATGTGGTTTGCCTTGAATATTGTGATAGCAGTTTTGCCTTGAGTATTATTTCTGGAATTTGATCGATCAACATCTGTAAGAGATAATTGACAAGAAATTAGCAGGGGGGTAGCAGGGTAAATATGTGGGGTTATGGGGATAGGGCCTGGGTGGGAATGTGGTCAGTGCGGACTCGATGGGCCAAATAACCTCCTTCTGCACTGCAGGGATTCTATGATTCTATGATCTTGGTTTCAGATAAAGCTCGGCACAACATTGTGGGCCGAAGGGTCTGTTCTGTGCTGTACTGTTCTATGTTCTATCTATGAAAGTGCTTTTAAGACTATTCTCACCAACTGGAATTTTAATAAGACTGTCCATAATATACCACCTAAAACCCCCACACCTCATTTTTAAATTTTGCCTCCTCGTAACTGACCCTTCAGCTCAGGGGAACAGCTGCTCCCTCTCCACCCTGTCCATGTCCTTCATAATCTTGTACACCTCGATCAGGTCACCCCTCAGTCTTCTCTGCTCCAGAGAAAACAAACCAAACCTATCCAACCTCTCTTCATTCCTTAAATGTTCCGTCCCAGGCAGCATCTTGATGAATCTCCTCTGCACCACCTCCATTGCAATCACATCCTTCCTATAATGTGTCGACCAGAACTGCACAGAGTACTCCAGCTGTGGCCAAACCAACGCTCTATACAACTCCATCATGACCTCTACGTTTTTGTAATTTATACCACGATTGACAAAGTTGAACAATAATATTCCAGCAACGAGGAATCGCTGACAACCCCTCATCACACCTCAGCAGCTATAGACGCTGGTCGGGTCTGTGGTCCCGTGAGCCGTCCCTCTGGTCAGGAGGGAACCACTGCCGTTCCATCAGCCCAGGTATTCTGCTGCGGGGAAGCAACTTCACTCTCTCCAAAGTTAGGAGGTGGTGGGAGGAAGCTTCCTCATAGCAGACGTTATGTCCAATCTATTTAGGGTGTAGCAGTGACGGAGTGGTTAGCACTGCTGCCTCACAGAGCGAGGGACCCGAGTTCGGTTCCCGGCTTGTGTCACTGCCTGTGTGGAGTCTGCATGTTCTCTCCATGTGTGCGTGGGTTTCCTCTGGTTTCCTCCCACAGTCTGAAAGACGTGCTGGTTAGGTGCATTGGCCATACTAAATTTTCCCTCAGTGTACACGAACAGGAACCGGAGTGTGGTGACTACGGGATTTTCACAGTAACTTCATTGTAGTGTTAATGTAAGCCCGCTTGTGACACGAATAAATATATTTTAATCGGTTACAATCACCGACCAGGAACTCCAATGGCAGCAAGAATAGTATAGTAACTGGCTCCAGCTTGACCGATAGTGGATCAGTGTGTTTTCTGAGAGAAGCGATGGTGTCTGCCTATGGCATAAACCATGGCCATTTACTGAGGTCTCACACTGAAGGTCTTCTCTTTAATACACAGCAGAAACACTCCTGAGACTCGGCAGAGCAACCTATGAGAGTAATCAATTACAATTGAGAAAACAAACAACACACTGCAATGCTGGCGCTGAGAAGGAGCAATGATTGGATTTGATTTGATTTATTATTGTCACATGTGTTAGTATACAGTGAAAAACATTGTTTCTTGCGCGCTACACGGACAAAGCATACCATTCATAGAGAAGGAAAGGATGGAGTGCAGAATGTAGTGTTACAGTCATGGCTAGCGTGTAGAGAAGGATCAACTTAACATAATAATAAAGTATTATATAATATATATATTATGTGTTGTATGCGGCTACCTGAATATAAGGTAGGTTCATTCAAAAGTCTGACGGCAGCAGGGAAGAAGCTGTTCTTGAGTCGGTTGGTACGTGACCCCAGACTTTTGTATCTTTTTCCCGACAGAAGAAGGTGGAAGAGAGAATGTCCGGGGTGTGTGGGGTCCATGATTATGCCGGCTGCTTTTCCCGAGGCAGCGGGAAGTGTAGACAGAGTCAATGGATGGGAGGCTGGTTTGAGTGATGGACTAGGCTTCGTTCACAACCCTTTATAGTTTCTTGCAGCCTTGGGCAGAGCAGACGCCAGACCAAGCTGTGATACAACCAGAAATAATGCTTTCTATGGTGCATCTGTAAAAGTTGGTGAGAGTCGGAGCTGACATGCCAAATTTCCTTAGCCTCCTGAGAAAGGAGAGGCACCGGTGGGTTTTCTTAACTTTTGCATCGGTGTGGGGGGATCAGGGCAGGTTGTTGGTGATCTGGACACCTAGAAACCTGAAGCTCTCGATCATTTCCACTTCATCCTCAATTTTCAATGAAAATAGTGTTTCATTGTGATGAGAAATTCAGATCAGAAATAAGTTTCATGTTTTTCATTCCGGTCTGTTTCGTTACATGAAAGATACAATATAATTGCAATTTATTCAGGCTGTCAGTGGGGTGAATCATAGGCTAAATTTCCCCTTCGTGTCCCGGAGTGTGTCGGTTCGAGGTGTTGGTGGGGTAATTATGTGGGGTTATGGGGATAGGGCCTGGGTGGGATTGTTGTTGGTGCAGACTCGATGGGCCGAATGGCCTCTTTTGCACTGTTGGGTTTCTGTGATACAATTTATGATGAGTCTGTACTGACCACAATCCCACCCAGGCCCTATTTCCGTAACCCCACGCCTCCACCCTGATAGTCTCCCTGACAATAACGGGCAATTTTTAGCACGGCCAATGCACCCAACCTGCACATCTTTGGACTGTGGGAGGAAAGTGGAGCACCTGGAGGAAACACATGCAGACACAGGGAGAATGTGCGGACTCCACACAGAGGTCGGATTTGAACCAGGACCCCTGGCGCTGTGTGGCCCCTTTGAGAATGTTACTGATACAATGGTGTAAGACAGGCATTCTCTGCTTTTCACACAGCGCTGATCAAGTTTCTAAAGCTTATTTATTCATGTAACAAGTAGGCTCACATTAACAGTGCAATGAAGTTACTGGGAAAATCCCCTAGTTGCCACACTCCGGCGCCTGTTCGGGTACACTGAGGGAGGATTTAGCATGATCAATGCAACTAAACAGCACGTCTTCTGGTCTGTGGGAGGAAACCGGAGCACACGGAGGAAACCCATGCAGACATGGGGAGAACGTGCAGACTGCGCACAGGCAGTGACCCAAACCGGGGATCAAACCCGGGTCTCTGGCACTGTGAGGCAGCAGTGCTAACGATTGTGCCACCATGCCACCCATACATACACAGAACAAAGGAAAGTACAGCACCGGAACAGGCCCTTCGGCCCTCGAATTCCCTACTCCCCAATGACTGTATCCAGCAGTCCAAACAGAAGGATGATGCTTTGGAACGTCCACATTATGGTAAATTCTCAACCTCAGCGTCTCCTGTATTGTGAATTCTCGCTTTATAAACAAGTGTGCTGCTCCCATCTGGTTCTCCGGCTCTTGGCTTCATGCGGAGCTTGTGACCTGGCAGAGGAATGAGCCAAGGTGACGATACTCTTGGCGAGGATGAAGAAAGGGCTGTTGCAATGTATAGGAGAGACATAAAGGATGGGGGAGCTGGCACGAGATGGATTGAGGAATGATGTATTTTTCGGGGACTTGCCTTAATATTTCCCGGAATTAACCAGCAGTTTGCTGAACATTTCAACATTTACATGTCAACTGAACAGAAGAACGCTGCGTGGGAATGAAAGCAAATGGAGTCAATAAATGAATACAGAAACAGAAAATGCTGGGAGATCTCAGCAGGTCTGACAGTATCTGTGGAGAGAGAATAGAGCCAATGTTTCACGTCTGTGTGACCCTTCCTCAGGGTCCATTCGTGAGACCATTTTGATGATAATATAAGCAAAGTTGTCAGTAAAGGAGACTATATCCTGAGGGTGTCATCCAAGGTAATCAATAATCAACAAAGAACAAGGCAAAGTACAGCACAGGAACAGGCCGTTCGGCCCTCCAAACCTATGCCGATCATGATGCCCTAACTAAACTACAAAAACAACTTCTGCCCTTACCCGGGACTGTCTGGGGTGAGGACCTTTAAACGATCACTATTACTAAAGAGGTAGTGCTGGGTTGGCTAATGGAACTAAAGGTAGACAAGTCCCCTGGTCCGGATGGAATGCATCCCAGGGTACTAAAAGAAACAGCAGAAGTAATAGCAAATTCATCAGTTGTAATTTATCAAAATTCACTGGACTCTGGGGAGGTCATGATGTGGAGATGCCGGCGTTGGACTGGGGTAAACACAGTAAGAAGTTTAACCACACCAGGTTAAAGTCCAACAGGTTTATTTGGTAGCAAAAGCCACAGAAGCTTTTGGATCCGAAAGCTTGTGTGGCTTTTGCTACCAAATAAACCAGTTGGACTTTGACCTGGTGTTGTTACACTTCTTACTCTGGGGAGGTGCCAGCTGATTGGAAAACAGCTCATGTAACGCCACTGTTTAAAATAGGAGGTAGACAAAAGGCAGGTCACTACAGGCCTGTTAGCTTAACATCCGTAGTTGGGAAAATGCTGGAATCTATCATTAAGGAAGAAATAACAGGACACCTGGAAAAGAATGGTTCAATCAAGCAGACGCAGCATGGATTCTTGAAGGGAAAGCCATGTTTGACTAAGTTACTGGAATTCTTTGAGGATACGACGAGTGCAGTTGACAGAGGGGAACCGGTGGATGTTGTGTAAATAGATTTCCAGAAGGCATTCGCTAAGGTGCCTCACAAAAGGTTGCTGCAGAAGATAAAGGTACACGGAGTTGGGGGTAAATTGTTAGCCTGGATTGAGGATTGGCTATGTAACAGAAAGCAGAGAGTCGGAATAAATGGGTGCTTTTCCGGTTGGCAATCAATGACTAGTGGCGTGCCGCAGGGATTGGTGCTGGGGTCTCAACTATTTACCATATACATGGACGATTTGGAGGAGGGGAGCGAGTGTAGGGTAACAAAGTTTGCGGATGACACAAAGATGAGTGGGAAAGCAAATTGCGTGGAGGACAAAGAGAGTCTGCAGAGAGATTTGGATCGGCTAAGTGAGTGGGCAAGGATCTGGCAGATGGAGTATAACGTTGGTAAGTGTGAGGTTATCCACTTTGGAAGGAATAATAGTAAAATGGACTCTTATTTAAACGGTGAAAAATTACATCATGCTACTGTGCAGAGGGACCTGGGGGTCCTTGTGCATGAATCAGAAAAACTCAGTTTGCAGGTGTAGCGGGTGATCAAGAAGGCAAATGGAATGTTGGCCTTTATCGTGAGAGGGATGGAGTATAAAAGCAGGGAGGTCATGCTGCAACTGTACAGGGTACTGGTGAGGCCACACCTCGAGTACTGTGTGCAGTTTTGGTCCCCATATTTAAGAAAGGATGTATTAGATTTGGAGGGGTACAGAGAAGGTTCACCAGGTCGATTCCGGAGATGAGGGGGTCAGCTTATGAGGAGAGTTTGAGTAGACTGGGCCTGTACTCATTGGAGTTTAGAAGGTTGAGGGGCGATCTTATAGATACATGTAAGATAATGAAGGGGCTAGACAGGGTAGAAGAAGCGAGGTTATTTCCACTTACAATGGAAACAAGAACTAGGGGGCATAGCTTCAACATATAGGGGAGTCAATTTAGAACAGAGTTGAGGAGGAACTTCTTCTCCCAGAGGGTAGTGAATCTTTGGAGTTCTCTGCCCAATGAAGCAGTAGAGGCTACCTCGTTAAATGTGTTTAAGTCACAGATGGATAGATTTTTAACCATTCAGTGAATTAAGGGTTATGGGGAGCGGGCGGGTAAGTGGAACTGAATCCAGTATCAGATCAGCCATGATCTTATTAAATGGCGGAGCAGGCTTGAGGGGCTAGATGGCCTACTCCTGCTCCTATTTCTTATGTTCTTATGTTCTAACATTCCAGTCTATTGTTGTCAGATTCTGATCCAGTATTGTAATATCCCGTTCTATTAATCCCAGATCCTGACCCAGTATTGGAACATTACAGTCTATCGTTCTCAGATTCTGATACATTATGGGAACATTGCAGTCTATTGTTCTCAGATTCTGATCCTGTATTGGAACATTACAGTGTATTGTTCTCAGATTCTGCTGCAGTATTGGAACATCCCGGTCCATTGTTCCCTGACTCTGATCCAGCATTGGAACATTACACTCTCTTGTTCTCAGATTCTGATCCAGTATTGAAACATTACAGTGTATTTTTCCCAAATTCTGATCCTTTAATGGAACATTGTAGTCTCTTGTTCTCAGATGCTGATCCAGTATTGGAACATTGCAGTCCATTGTTCTCAGATTCTGATCCAATATTGGAACATTACAGTCTAAAGATCTCAGATTCTGATTCATCATTGTAATATCCCAGTCCATTGTTCTCAGATTCTGATCCAATATTGGAACATTACAGTCTGTTGTTCTCAATTTCTGATCCTTTATGGGAGCAGTACAGTCTATTGTTCTCAGATTCTGATCCAGTATTGGAACATTGTAATCTCTTCTTTTCAGAATCTGATCCAGTATTGAATCTTGGCAGTCTATTGATCTCAGATTCGGATTCACTATTGGAACATTACAGTCTATTGCTCTCAGATTCTGTTCAATTTTTCTAAAATTGCAGACTATTGTTCTCAGAGTATGATGCTTTATTGGAACATTACAGTCCATTGTTCTCAGAGTATGATCCAGAATTGGAACATTACAACCTTTAGTTTTCAGATTCTGATCCATTATTGGAACATTGCAGCCGACTGTTCTCAGAATCTGATCCATTATTGGAACATCCAGGTCTGTTGTTCTCAGATTCTGATCCAGTACTGGAACAATACTGTCTATTGTTCTCAGATTCTGATGCAGTTTTGGAAGATTACATTCTATTGTTCTCAGATTCTGATCCAAGTATTGTAACATCCCAGTCATTTGTTCCCAGATTCTAATTCGTATTGGAACATTACAGCCTATAGTTCTCAGATTCTGATCAATTATTGGAACATTGCAGTCTACTGTTCTCAGGTTCTGAACCAGTTTTGGAATATTGCAGTGTATGGTTCATAGATTCTTATCCATTATTGGAACATCCCAGTCCATTGTTTCCAACTTCTGATCCGTTATTGGAACATTCCAGTCTATTTGTCTCAGATTCTGCACCAGTATTGGAAAATTACAGTCTATTGTTTTCAGGTTATGATCCTGTATTGGACCATAGCAGTCTATTGTTCCCAGATTCTGATCCATAATGGAACATTGCAGTCTATTGTTCTCAGATTCTAATCCTGTATTGGAACTTTACAGTCTCTTGTTCTCAGATTCTGATCCAGTATTGGAACATTCCAGTCTTTTGATCTCAGCACGGATTCGTGAAGGGCAAGTCGTGCCTCACAAATTTGATAGAATTTTTTGAGGAGGTAACTAAGCGTGTTGATGAAACTAGGGCAGTTGATGTATTATACATGGATTTTAGAAAGGCGTTTGATAAAGTCCGCCATGGTCGGCTTATGATGAAAGTCAGGAGGTGTGGGATAGAGGGAATGTTGGCCGATTGGATAGATAACTGGCTGTCTGATCGAAGACAGAGGGTGGTGGTCGATGGAAAATTTTCGGATTGGAGGCAGATTGCTAGCGGAGTGCCGCAGGGATCAGTGCTTGGTCCTCTGCTCTTTGTGATTATTATTAATGACTTAGGCTGAAGGGTGGAGCAGTAAATTTGCTGATGACACCAAGATTGGTCGAGTAGTGGATGAGGTGGAGGGCTGTTGTAGGCTGCAAATAGACATAGATAGGATGCAAAGCTGGGCTGAAAAATGGCAAATGGAGTTTAACCCTGATAAATGTGAGGTGATTCATTTTGGTAGGACTAATTTAAATGTGGATTACAGGGTCAAAGGTCGGGTTCTGAAGACTGTGGAGGAATAGAGAGATCTTGGGGTTCATATCCACAGATCTCTAAAGGTTGCCACTCAAGTGGATAGAGCTGTGAAGAAGGCCTACAGTGTGTTAACTTTTATTAACAGGGGGTTGGAGTTTAAGAGCCGTGGGGTTATGCTGCAGCTGTACAGGACCTTGGTGAGACCACATTTGGAATATTGTGTGCAGTTCTGGTCACCTCACTACAAGAAGGATGTGGAAGCGCTGGAAAGAGTGCAGAGGAGATTTACCAGGATGCTGCCTGGTTTGGAGGGTAGGTCTTATGAGGAAAGGTTGAGGGAGCTAGGGCTGTTCTCTCTGGAGCAGAGGAGGCTGAGGGGAGACTTAATAAAGATTTATAAAATGATGAAGGGGATAGGGAGAGTGAACGTTCAAAGATAATTTCCTTGGGTGGATGGAGCTATAACAAGGGGGCATAACTATAGGGTTCGTGGTGGGAGATACAGGAAGGATATCAGAGGTAGGTTCTTTACGCAGAGAGTGGTTGGGGTGTGGAATGGACTGCCTGCAGTGATAGTGGAGTCAGACACTTTAGGAACATTTAAGCGGTTATTGGATAGGCACATGGAGCACACCAGGATGATAGGGAGTGGGATAGCTTGATCTTGGTTTCAAATAAAGCTCGGCACAACATCGTGGGCCGAAGGGCCTGTTCTGTGATGTACTGTTCTATTTTCTATGTTCTAGATTCTAATCCAGAATTAGAACATTACAGTCTGTTGTTCTCAGATTCTGATCCATTATAGGAAAATTGCAGTCTATTGTTCCCAGATTCTGAACCAGGATTTGTTCTCAGAGTCCGATCCATTATTCGAACATTGCAGTCTATTTTACTCAGATTCTGATCCTTTAGTGCAACTTTACAGTCTATTGTTCTCAGATTCTGATCCAGTATTTGTAAGAGGGACGTCGTGCAATACAAAATTGGTGGGGTTTTTTGAGGAAGTGACAAAAACAGTTGACGAACGAAGGGCTGTGGATGTCGTCTATATGGATTTCAGTGAGGCATTTGACAAAGTCCCTCATGGCAGGTTGGTTAAGAAGGTTAAGGCTCATGGGATACAAGGAGAGGTGGCGAGATGGGTAGAGAACTGGCTTGGCCACAGGAAGAGGTTTAACAACACTAGGTTAAAGTCCAACAGTTTATTTGGTAGCAAAAGCCACACAAGCTTTCGGAGCTCCAAGCCCCTTCCTCAGGTGAGGGCTCCGAAAGCGTTTGTGGCTTTTGCTACCAAACAAACCTGTTGGACTTTAACCTGGTGTTGTTAAACTTCTTACTGTTTTTACCCCAGTCCAACGCCAGCATTTCCAAATCTTGGCCACAGGAGACAGAGGGTAGCAGTCGAAGAGTCTTTTTCCGGATGGAGGTCTGTGACTTTACAGTCTATTGCCCTCAGAATCTGATCCAGTATTGAAACATTGCAGTCGATTGTTCTCAGAATCTGATCATTTATTAGAACATCCCGGTCCATTTTTCCGACATTGCCATCCATTATTGGAACATGATAGTCTATTGTTCTCGGATTCTGATCCATTATTGGAAAATTGCAGTCTATTTTTCTCAGATTCTGATCCATTATTAGAGCATCCCGGTCCATTGTTCCCACATTGTCATTCATTATTGGAACACTACAGTATGTTGTTCTCAGAATCTCATCCATTATCGGATAATCCCTTTCCATTGTTCCCAGACTTTGGACCAGTATTGGAACATTACAGTCTAATATTCTCCGATTCTGGCCCAGTATTGGAACATTCCGGTCCATTGTTCTCAGATTCCGATCCAGTATTGGAACATTACAGTCTATTGTTCAGATTCTGATCAACGATTGGAACATTTCAGTCTATTGTTCTCAGATTCTGATCCAGTATTGGAACATGACTGTCTATTGATCTCAGATTCTGATCCATCATTGTAATATCCCAGTCCACTGTTCTCAGATTCTGATCCAGTATTGGAACATTGCATTCTATTGTTCACAGAATCTGAGCCAGTAATGGAACATTGAAGTCTACTGTTCTCAGATTCTGATAAATGATTGGAACATTAGAGTCCGATCCAGGATTCAAACTTTGCAGTGGATTGTTCCCAGATTCTGATCGAGCATTGGAACATTACAATCTATTGTTCACAGATACTGATCCATTATTGGAAATTTGCAGTCTGTTTTTTTCTCAGAGTCTGAACCAGTATCGGAACATTACAGCGTATTGTTCCCAGAGTCCGATCCAGTATTCGAACATTGCAGTCTATTGTTCTCAGATTCTGATCCAGTATTGGGCCATTATAGTCCACTGTTCTCAGATTCTGCTCCATTATTGGAACATTACGGCCTATTGATCTCAGATTCTGATCCATCATTCTAATATCCCGGTCCATTGTTCTCAGATTCTGATCCAGTATTGGAACATTACGGCCTATTGATCTCAGATTCTGATCCATCATTGTAATATCCCGCCCCATTGTTCTCAGATTCTGATCCAGTATTGGAACATTACAGTCTATTGTTCAGATTCAGATCAACGATTGGAACATCACAGTCTGTCGTTCTCAAATTCTGATCCTTTATTGGAACATTACTGTCTATTTTTCTCAGATTCTGATCCAGTATTGGAACATTGCAGTCTATTTGTCTCAGATTCTGATGCATTATTGGAACATTGCAGTCTATTGTTCTCAGATTCTGATCAATTATTCTAACATTGCGGTCTCTTGTTCTCAGATTCTGCTCCAGTATTGGAACATGACTGTCTATTGATCTCAGATTCTAACCCATCATTGTAATATCCCGGTCAACTGTTCTCAGTATCTGATTCAGTAATGGAACATTACAGTGTGTTGTTCTCAGATTCTGAACCAGTTTTGTAACATTACAGTGTATTGTTCTCAGATTATTATCCAGTATTGGAACATTGCAGTCTATTGTTCAGATTCTGATCAATGTTTGGAACATTACAGTGTTGTTCTCAAATTCTGATCCTTTATTGGAACATTACAGTCTATTGTTCTCAGATTCTGATCCAGTGTTGGAACACTACAGTCGATTGTTTTCGGAATCTGTTCAATTATTCTAACATTGCAGTCTATTGTTCTCAGATTATGATCCTTTTTTGGAACATTGCAGTCTATTTTTCTCAGATTCTGATCCATTGTAGGAACAACCCGTAGCATTGTTCCCACATTCTGATCCAGTATTGGAACATTGCAGTCTCTTTTTCTCAGGTTTGGATCCATTATTGGAACATTACAGTCTATTGTTCTCAGACTCTGATCCATTATAGGAATAGCCCTGTCCATTGTTCCCACATTCCGATCCAGCATTGGAACATTGCCGTCTCGTGTTCTCAGATTCTGATCCAGTTTTGAAACATTGCAGTCGATTGATCGCAGATTCTGATCCATTATTGGAACGTTCGAGTCTATTGTTCTCAGATTCTGATCCATTATTGGAACATAACAGTGTATTTTTCTCAGATTCTGATCCATTATTGGAACATTACAGTGTGTTGTTCTCAGATGATGATCCAGTGTTGGCACATTACAGTCTATTGTTCTCAGACTCTGATCCAGTATTGTAACTTCCCTGTCTATTGTTCCCAGATTATAATCCAGTATTGGAATATTGCAGTCTATTGTTCTCATAATTTGATCCATTACTCGAGCATCCCCGTCCATTGTTCCCACATGGTCATCCATTATTGGAACATTACAGTGTATTGTTCTCAGATTCTCATCCATTATTGGAAAATCCCTTTCCATTGTTCCCAGACTTTGAACCAGTATTTGAACATTACAGTCTAATATTCTCCGATTCTGACCCAGTATTGGAAAATTGCAGTCTCGTGTTCTCAGATTCTGATCAATGATGGGAACATTACAGCCTGTTCTTCTCAAATTCTGATCCAGTATTGGAACATGACAGTGTATTGTTCTCACAATCTGATCCAGTATTGGAAAATTGCAGTCTATTTTTCTCAGATTCTGAACCAGGATTGGAACATTACACCTATTGTTCTCAGAATCCGATCCAGTATTCAAACTTTGCAGTGTATTGTTCTCAGATTCTGATCCAGCATTGAAACATTACAATCTATTGTTCACAGATACTGATCCATTATTGGAAATTTCCAGTGTGTTTTTTTCTCAGAGTCCGAAACAGTTTTGGAACATTACAGCGTATTGTTCCCAGAGTCCGATCCAGCATTCGAACATTTCAGTCTATTGTTCTCAGATTCTGATCCAGGATTGGGACATGAGTCAACTGATCTCAGATTCTGATCCATCATTGTAATATCCCGGTCCACTGTTCTCAGATTCTGATCCAGTATTGGAACATTACAGTCTATTGATCTGAGATTCTGACCCATCATTGTAATATCCCCGTCCATTGTTCTCAGATTCTGATCCAGTATTGGAACATTACAGTCTATTGTTCTCAGATTATGATCCAGTATTGGAACATTGCAGTCTGTTGCTCTCAGGTTCTGATCCTTTATAGGAAGAGCCCGGCCCCCTGTTCCCACATTGTCATCCATTATTGGAAGACTACAGTGTATTGTTCTCAGATTCTCATCCATTATTGGAACATCCCTTCCATTATTCCCAGACTCTGAACCAGTATTGGAACATACAGTCTAATGTTCTCCGATTCTGATCCAGTATTGGAACATTGCAGTCTATTGTTCTCAGTTTCTGATCAATGACTGGAACATTACAATCTGTTGTTCCCAAATTCTGATCCAGTATTGGAACATTGCATTCCATTGTTCTCAGATTATAATCCTTTATTGGAACATTGCAGTCTCTTTTTCTCAGATTCTGATCCATTATTGGAACTTTGCAGTCTATTGTTCTCAGATTCTGATCCAGTATTGGAATATTACAGTCTATTGATATCAGATTATATTTTTCTCAGATTCTAATCCATTATAGGAACAACCCGGACCATGGTCCCACATTCTGATCCAGTATTGGAACATTGCAGTCTATTTTTCTCAGATTCTGATCCATTATACGAACAACCCGGACCATTGTTCCCACATTCTGATCCAGTATTGAAACTTTTCAGTCTATTTTTCTCAGATTCTGAACCAGTATTGGAACATTAGAGTCTATTGTTCTCAGAGTCTGATCCAGTATTGTAAAATCCCGGTCTGTTGTTCCCAGATTCTAATCCAGTATTGGAATATTACAGCCTCTTGTTTTCAGGTTCTGATCTATTATTGGAAAAATTGCAGTCTATTTTTCTCAGATTCTGATCCAGTATTGTAAAATCCTGGTCTGTTGTTCCCAGATTCTAATCCAGTATTGGAATATTACAGCCTACTGTTCTCAGATTCTGATCCAGTATTGGAACATTGCAGTCTATTTTTCTCATATTCTGAACCAGTATTGTAAAATCCTGGTCTATTGTTCCCAAATTCTAATCCAGTATTGGAAAATTACAGCCTATAGTTGTGAGATTCTGATCAATTATTGGAACATCCCGGTCTATTGTTCTCAGATTCTGATCCAGTATTGGAACTTTGCAGTCTATGGATCTCCGATTCCGACAAAGTAAATATGAGAGTGTATTTTCCTCAGCTTCTGATTCATTATTGGAACATTGCAGTCTATTGATCTCAGATTCTGATCCAGTATTGGAACATTACAGTCTATTGATCTCAGATTCTGATCCAGTATTTTAACATGACAGTCTATTGTTCTCAAATTCTGAGACATTATTGGAACATTGCAGTCTATTGATTTCAGAGTCTGATCAATTATTGAAACATTACAGTCTAATGCTCTCAGATTCTGATTCATTATTGGAACATTATAGTCTAGTGTTCCCAGATTCTAATCTGTATTGGAACATTAAAACCCCTCGTTCCCAGACTCTGATAAATTATTGGAACATTGCAGTCTCTTGTTCTCAGTTTCATATTCAGTATTGGAACATTATAGTGTATTTTTCTTAGAATCTTATCCATTATTGGCACATCCCTGTCCATTGTTTCCAGATTCTGATTCATTATTGGAACATGACAGCCTATTGTTCCTAGATTATGATCCATTATTGGAGCATTACGGTCTGTTATTCTCAGATTCTGTTCCATTATTGGAAAATTGCAGTCTATTTGTCTCAGATTCTGAACCGGTATTGGAAAATTACAGTCTACTGTTTTCAGATTCTGATCCAGTATTGGAACATTAGAGTTGATTGTTCTCAGATTCTGATCCATTACTGGATAATTGTAGTCTATTGTTCTCAGATTCTGATCCATTATTGGAACATCCCTTTCCATTGTTCCCAGACTCTGAACCAGAATTGGAACATTACAGTCTAATATTCTCAGATTCTGGCCCAGTATTTGAACAATGAAATCGATTCTTCTCAGATTCTGATCCATTATTCGAACATTGCAGTCGAATATTCTCAGATTCTGATCCAGTATTAGAACATTGCAGTCATTTGTTCTCAGATTCAGATCAATTATTGGAACATTACAGTCTGTTGTTCTCAAATTCTGCAAAGTTTCAATTCTGAATCAGAATGTGGGAACAATGGTCCGGGGTTGTTCCTATAATGGATCAGAATCTGAGAGAAATAGACTGCAATGTTCCAATACTGGATTGAATACTGGATTCCATTACTGGATCAGAATCTGAGAACAATAGACTGTAATGTTCCAATAATGTATCAGAATCTGAGAACAATAGACATGGATGTCCCATTAATGGATCAGAATCTGAGAACAATACACAGTAATGTTTGATTATGGATCAGAATCTGGGAACAATAGACTGCAATGGTCCAATCCTGGATCAGAATCAGAGAACAAGACACTGCAAAGTTCCAATATTGGATCAGAATCTGGGAACAATAGACCGGGATGTTCCAATAATGGATCAGAATCTGAGATCAATAGACTACAATGTTCCGATACTGGACAGAATCTGAGAACAATAGACTGTAATGTTCCAATAATGGATCAGAATCGGGGAACCAAAGGCTGTAATCTTCAAATAATGGATCAGAAAGTGGGAACAATAGACCGGGCTGTTACAATAGTGGATCCGAATCTGTGAACAATAGAATGTAATATTCCAACACTGGATCAGAATCCGAGAACAATAGACTGCAATACTGGGCGGCACGGTAGCGCAGTGGTTAGCACTGCTGCTTCACAGCTGCAGGGGCCTGGGTTCAATTCCAGGCTCGGGTCAGTTTCTGTGTGGAGTTTGCACATTCTCCTCGTGTCTGCGTGGGTTTCCTCCGGGTGCTCCGGTTTCCTCACACTGTCCAGAGATGTGCGGGTTATGTTGATTGGCCAGGTTAAAAAATTGCCCCATGGAATCCTGGGATGCGGAGGTTAGAGGGATTAGCGGGTAAATATGTCGGGGTCGGGCCTGGGTGGGATTGTGGTCGGTGCAGACTCGATGGGCCGAATGGCCTCCTTCTGCACTGTAGGGTTTCTATGATTTTCTTCTATGATATTCCAACACTGGATCTGAGAATCTGAGAACAATAGAATGTAATATTCCAACACTGGATCAGAATTTGAGAACAATAAACTGTAATGTTCCAAAAATGGATCAGAATCTGAGAACAATAGACTGTAATGTTCCTATAATGGATCAGAATCTGAGATCAATAGACAGCAAAGTTTCAGTACTGGATCATAATCTGAGAATAATAGACGGTAATGTTTCAATAAAGAATCATAATCTGAGAACAATACACTGTAATGTTCCAATAATTCATCTGAATCTGGGAACACGGGACCGGGATGTGGCAATGATGGATCAGAATCTGAAATCAGTCGACTATTCTGATCTAATACTGGATCAGAATCTGAGAACAATCGACTGCAATGTTCGAATACTGGATCGAACTCTGAGAACAATAGGCTGTAATGTTCCAATCTTGGTTCACACTGTGAGAAAATAGAGTGCAATTTTCCAATAATGGATCAGAATCCGAGAACAATACATTGCGCTGTTCCAATACTGGATCAGAGTCTGAGAACAATAGGCTGCAATGTTCGAGTAACGGATCGGACTCTGGGAACAATAGACTGTAATGTTCCAATACTGGATCAGAATTTCAGAACAACAGACTGTAATATTACATTAAGTGATCTGAATCTGAGAACAACAGAATGCAATGTTCCAATCATTGAGCAGAATCTCAGAACAATAGAATGCAATGTTCCAATACTGGTTGAGATTCTGAGAACAAGAGACTGCAATGTTCCAATACTGGATGAGAATCGCAGAATATTAGACTGCAATGTTCCAATACTGGATCAGAATCTGAGAATATTACACTCTAATGTTCCAATTCTGGTTCAGAGTCTGGGAACAATGGAAAGGGATGTTCCAATACTGGATCAGAATTTGAGTACAACAGACTGTAATGGTCCAATACTGGCTCAGATTCTGAAAAGAATAGACTGCAATGTTGGAATACTGGATCACAATCTGAGAACAATAGACTGTAATGTTGCACTAAAGGATCATAATCTGAGAACAAAACTCTGTAATGCTCCAGCACAGGATCACAATTTGAGAACAACAGACTGTAATGTTCCAATAATGAATCCGAATCTGAGGACAATAGACTAATGTTCCAATAATGGATCAGAATCAGGTAACAATGGACTGGGATGTCCGATTAGTGGATCAGAATCTGAGAACAATAGGCTGTAATGTTCCAATATTGGTTCAGAACCAGAGAAAAACAGACTGCAATTTTCCAATAATGGGTCAGAATCTGAGAACAATCGACTGTAATGTTCCAATAATGGATCAGAATTTATGTACAACAGACTGTAATGGTCCAATTTTGGATCAGATTCTGAGAGCAATAGACTGCAATATTCCAATAATGGATCAGAATCTGAGAACAATAGACTGCAATGTTCCAATAATGGATCAGAATGTGAGAACAATAGACTGCAATGTTCCAATAATGGATCAGAATCTGAGAACAATAGATTGCAATGTTCCAATACTGGATCAGAATCTGAGAACAATAGATTGCAATGTTCCAATACTGGATCAGAATCTGAGAACAATAGACTGCAATGTTCCAATAATGGATCAGAATCTGAGAACAATAGACTGCAATGTTCCAATACTGGATCAGAATCTGAGAACAATAGACTGCAATGTTCCAATAATGGATCAGAATCTGAGAACAGTAGATTGCAATGTTCCAATACTGGATCAGAATCTGAGAACAATAGATTGCAATGTTCCAATACTGGATCAGAATCTGAGAACAATAGATTGCAATGTTCCAATACTGGATCAGAATCTGAGAACAATAGACTGCAATGTTCCAATAATGGATCAGAATCTGAGAACAATAGATTGCAATGTTCCAATACTGGATCAGAATCTGAGAACAATAGATTGCAATGTTCCAATACTGGATCAGAATCTGAGAACAATAGACTGCAATGTTCCAATAATGGATCAGAATCTGAGAACAATAGACTTCAATGTTCCGATAATGGATCAGAATCTGAGAACAATAGACTGCAATGTTCCAATAATGGATCAGAATCTGAGAACAATAGACTGCAATGTTCCAATAATGGATCAGAATCTGAGAACAATAGATTGTAATGTTCCAATAATGGATCAGAATCTGAGAACAATAGACTGCAATGTTGGAATACTGGATCACAATCTGAGAACAATAGACGGTCATGTTGCACTAAAGGATCATAATCTGAGAACAAAACTCTGTAATGCTCCAGCACAGGATCACAATTTGAGAACAACAGACTGTAATGTTCCATTAATGAATCCGAATCTGAGGACATTATACTAATGTTCCAATAATGGATCAGAATCAGGTAACAATGGACTGGGATGTCCGATTGGTGGATCAGAATCTGAGAACAATAGACTATAATGTTCCAATATTGAATCAGAACCAGAGAAAAACAGACTGCAATTTTCCAATAATGGGTCAGAATCTGAGAACAATAGACTGTAATGTTCCACCAAAGGATCATAATCTGAGCATAAAACTCTGTAATGTTCCAGCACAGGATCAGAATTTGAGAACAAAAGACTGGAATGTTCCAAGAATGAATCTGAATCTGAGGGCAAAAGAGTAATGTTCCAATAATGGATCAGAATTAGGTCACAATGGACTGGGATGTCCGAATCGTGGATCAGAATCTGAGAACAATAGATTGTAATGTCCCAATACTGGATCAGAATCTGAGAACAACAGACTGCAATGTTCGAATAATGGATCGGACTCTGAGAACAATAGACTGTAATGTTCAAGTACTGGATAAGAATTTGAGAACAATAGACTTCAATGTTCCCATAAAGGATCAGAATCTGAGAACAAGGGAGTGTAATGTTCCAATGCTGGATCAGAGTCAGGGAACAATGGACCGGGATGTTCCAATACTGCAGCAGAATCTGAGAACAATAGACTGTAATGTTCCAATACAGGATCAGAATCTGAGAACAATAGACTGCAATGTTCCCATAATGTATCAGAATCTGAGAACAATCGACTGTAATGTTCCAATACTGGGTCAGGATCTGGGAATAATAGAACGGGATGTTACAATCCTGGATCAGAATCTGACAACAATAGACTGTAATGTTAGAACATAAGAACATAAGAAATAGGAGCAGGAGTAGGCCATCTAGCCCCTCAAGCCTGGTCCGCCATTCAATAAGATCATGGCTGATCTGATAGTGGGTTCAGTTCCACTTACCCGCCCGCTCCCACTAACCCTTAATTCCCTTAATGGTTAAAAATCTATCTATCTGTGACTTAAACACATTTAACGAGGTAGCATCGACTGCTTCATTGGGCAGAGAATTCTAAAGATTCACGAAGCTTTTGGAGAAGAAGTTCCTCCTCAACTCTGTTCTGAATTGACTCCCCCATATTTTGAAGCTATGCCCCCTAGTTCTTGTTTCCATTGTAAGTGGGAATAACCTCACTTCTTCTAACCTGTCCAGCCCCTTCATTATCGTTTATGTCTCCATAAGATCTCCCCTCAACCTTCTGAACTCCAATGAGTACAGGCCCAGTCTACTCAATCTCTCCTCATAAACTGACCCCCTCATCTCCGGAATCGACCTGGTGAACCTTCTCTGTACCCCCTCCAAAGCTAATATATCCTTTCTTAAAGAAGGGGACCAAAACTGGACACAGTCCTCTAGGTGCGGCCTCACCAGTACCCTGTACAGTTGCAGCAAGACCTCCCTGCTTTTATACTCCATCCCTCTCACGATAAAGGCCAACATTCCATTTGCCTTCTTGATCACCTGCTGCACCTGCAAACTGGGTTTTTGTGATTCATGCACAAGGACCCCCAGGTCCTTCTGCACAGTAGCATGTTGTAATTCTTCACCGTTTAAATAAGAGTCCATTTTACTATTATTCCTTCCAAAGTGGATAACCTCACACTTACCAACGTTATACTCCATCTGCCAGATCCTTGCCCACTGACTTAGCCGATCCAAATCTCTCTGCAGACTCTCTGTGTCCTCCACGCAATTTGCTTTCCCACTCATCTTTGTGTCATCCGCAAACTTTGTTACCCTACACTCGCTCACCTCCTTCAGATCGTCTATGTATATGGTAAATAGTTGAGGTCCCAGCACCGATCCCTGCGGCACGCCACTAGTCATTGATTGCCAACCGGAAAAGCACCCATTTATTCCGACTCTCTGCTTTCTGTTACATAGCCAATCCTCAATCCACGCTAACACTTTACCCCCAACTCCGTGTACCTTTATCTGATGCAGCAACCTTTTGTGAGGCACCTTATCAAATACCTTCTGGAAATCTATTTACACAACATCCACCGGTTCCCCTCTGTCAACTGCACTCGTCGTATCCTCAAAGAATTCCAGTAAATTAGTCAAACATGGCTTTCCCTTCAAGAATCCATGCTGCGTCTGCTTGATTGAACCATTCTTGTCCAGGTGTCCTGTTATTTCTTCCTTAATGATAGATTCCAGCATTTTCCCAACTACGGATGTTAAGCTAACCGGCCTGTAGTTACCTGCCTTTTGTCTACCTCCTTTTTTAAACAGTGGCGTCACATTAGCTATTTTCCAATCAGCTGGCACCTCCCCAGAGTCCAGTGAATTTTGAAAAATTACAACTGATGAATTTGCTATTACTTCTTCCGTTTCATTTAGTGCCCTGGGATGCATTCCATCCGGACCAGGGGAATATCATAGAATATCATTGAAACCCTACAGTGCAGAAGGAGGCCATTCGGCCCATCGAGTCTGCACCGACCACAATCCCACCCAGGCCCTACCCCCACATATTTTACCCGCTAATCCCTCTCACCTACGCATCCCAGGACTCTAAGGGGCAATTTTTTAAACCTGGCCAATCAACCTAACCCGCACATCTTTGGACTTGTCTACCTTTAGTTCTATTAGCCTACCCAGCACTACCTCTTTAGTAATAGTGATCGTTTTAAGGTTCTCACCCCCGACAGTCCCGAGTAAGGGCAGAAGTTGTTTTTTGTAGTTTGGTTAGGGCATCATGATCGGCATAGGTTTGGAGGGCCGAAGGGCCTGTTCCTGTGCTGTACTTTCCTTTGTTCTTTGTTGATTATTGATTACCTTGGATGACACCCTCAGGATATAGTCTCCTTTACTGACAACTTTGCTTATATTATCATTAAAATGGTCTCACGAATGGACCCTGAGGAAGGGTCACACAAACGTGAAACATTGGCTCTATTCTCTCTCCACAGATACTGACAGACCTGCTGAGATCTCCCAGCATTTTCTGTTTTTGTATTCATTTACTGACTCCATTTGCTTTCATTCCCACGCAGCGTTCTCCTGTTCCGTTGACATGTAAATGTTGAAATGTTCAGCAAACTGCTGGTTAATTCCGGGAAATATTAAGGCAAGTCCCCGAAAAATACATCATTCCTCAATCGATCTCGCGTCAGCTCCCCCATCCTTTACATCTCTCCTATACATTGCAACAACCCTTTCTTCATCCTCGCCAAGAGTATCGTCACCTTGGCTCATTCCTCTGCCAGGTCACAAGCTTCGCATGAAGCCAAGAGCCAGAGAACCAGTTGGGAGCAGCACACCTGTTTATAAAGCGAGAATTCACAATACAGGAGACGCTGAGGTTGAGAATTTACCATAATGTGGACGTTCCAGAGCATCTTCCTTCTGTTTGGATTGCTGGACACAGTCATGGGGGGGTAGGGACTTCGAGGGCCGAAGGGCCTGTTCCGGTGCTGTACTTTCCTTTGTTCGTTGTATGTATGGGCGGCATGGTGGCACAGTGGTTAGCACTGCTGCCACACAGCTCCAGATATCCGGGTTTGATCCATGGTTTGGGTCACTGCCCGTGTGGAGTCTGCACGTTCTCCCCGTGTCTGCATGGGTTTCCTCCGGGTGCTCCGGTTTCCTCCCACAGATCAGAAGACGTGCTGATTAGTTGCACTGACCATTCTAAATCCTCCCTCAGTGTACCCGAGCAGGCGCCGGAGTGTGGCAACTAGGAGATTTTCACAGCAACGTCATTGCACTGTTAATGTGAGCCTACTTGTTACATGAATAAATAAGCTCATTGATCCACTGGAGCAAGCTGAGAGGGGTGATTGAAAGCAGCAGTGCTGGTGAGAGATTAATTGAATTGTTTATTTATTTAATTAGTCAGCTAGTGTGTGTATTTTTTTGGCCTTTACTTTAACAGCAGTTTTTCAAGTTTAAAGTGAAAACTGGAAGTGGGCAGCAAAGGAGTCTGGGAAGGGTTTTTTAAGCGCGTGAAGTATAAAAGGTAGGCTGCAGTATACAGCGGGCAGCGTCGGGAGCGGGCAGTGTAGTGTGTGGGAAGCAGAGTGTGAGCTATAAGACTTTGGCTCACAGGGCTTAGGCTGAAAGGGCGAGCAGGGGTGAGTTGAATTCATTTTTGCACTTTCTACCTGGTACTGGCAAGGTATCTAGAGGGGATGGGTGTGCAGGCAGTGCAATGTTCCTCTTGCACTATGTTTGAGGTGAGGGACGACGACAGTGTCCCTACTGATTACACCTGTGGGAAGTGCACCCATCTGCAGCTCCTCCAAAACCGTGTTGGGGAACTGGAGCTGGAGTTGGATGAACTTAGGATCATCAGGGACGCAGAGATGGCCATAGACACAAGCTTTAGGAATACAGTTACTCCGAGGATTGAAAACAGATGGGTGACGGTGAGAGGGGCTGGGAGGAAGCAGTCCGTGCAGGGATCCCCGGTGGTCGTTCCCCTTCGCAACAAGTATTCCGCTTTGGATACGGTTGAGGGGGATGACATACCAGTGGGGAGCCGCAGTGAGAGGATCTCCAGCACTGTGTCCGTCTCTGTGGCTCGGGAGGGAAAGGGGGAGAGCGGGAGGGCGATAGTTATTGGGGACTCGTTAGTTAGAGGGATAGATAGGAGGTTCTGTGGCAGCAAAAGAGACTCACGGATGGTATGTTGCCTACCGGATGCCAAGGTCCGTGATGTCTCAGACCGTGTTTTCCAGATTCTGAAGGGGGAGGGGAAACAGTCACAAGTCGTGGTGCACATTGGTACCAATGACATAGGTAAGAGAAGGGACGGGGATTTAAAGCAGGAATTTCTGGAGCTGGGCTGGAAGCTGAGAGCCAAGACGAAACATGTGGTCATCTCTGGTACGTTGCCGGTACCACGTGATAGCGAGTTGAGGAACAGGGAGAGAGTGCAGTTAAATATGTGGTTGCAGGGATGGTGTAGGAGGGAGGGTTTCAGATACGTGGATAATTGGAACACGTTCTGGGGAAGGTGGGACCTGTACAAACAGGACGGGGTGCACCTGAACCAGAGGAGCACCAATATCCTCGGAGGGAAATTTGTTACGGCTCTTCAGGGGGGTTTAAACTAATTTGTCAGGGGAGTCGGAAAGGGAGTTGTAGTCCAGAAGTCAGTGAGGGTGGTGAGGTATTGGGGAAGGTATCAGGGTCAAGGGTGGGTACTGGTAGACAGGAAGGTGGGTTGAAGTGTGTCTACTTCAATGCAAGGAGCATCCGGAACAAGGTAGATGAACTTGGGGCGTGGATTGGTACTTGGGACTACGATGTTGTGGCCATTACGGAGACGTGGGTAGAACAAGGACAGGAATGGTTGTTGGACGTTCCGGGGTATAGATGTTTCACTAAGTGTAGGGAAGCTGGTAAAAGAGGTGGAGGAGTGGCATTGTTAATCAAGGATAGTTTAACGGCTGCAGAAAGGCACTTCGTGGGGGATCTGCACACTGAGGTAATATGGGCTGAAGTTAGAAATAGGAAAGGAGCGGTCACGTTGCTAGGAGTTTACTATAGGCCCCCAAATAGGTAATAGAGATGTGGAGGAAGAAATTGCTAAGCAGATTATGGATATGTGTGGGGGTCACAGGGTAGTTGTCATGGGGGACTTTAACTTTCCAAATATTGATTGGAACCTTTGTAGGTCAAATAGTTTGGATGGGGCAGTTTTTGTGCAGTGTGTGCGGGAGGGTTTCCTGACACAATATGTGGATGGGCCGACTAGAGGTGAGGCCACATTGGATTTGGTACTGGGAAATGAACCGGGCCAAGTGTTAGATTTGGTTGTGGGAGAGCAATTTGGAGATAGTGTCCAAAATTCGGTGTCTTTTGTTATTGCAATGGAGAGGGATAGGGCCGTACGGCAGGGCAAGGTTTACAATTGGGGGAGGGGTAATTATGATGCGATTAGGCAAGAATTAGGGGGCATAAGATGGGAACAGAAACTGTCAGGGAAAGGCACTGATGAAAAGTGGAACTTTTTCAAGGAACAAATACTGGATGTCCTTGATAGGTATGTTCCTGTCAGGCAGGGAGGAAATGGCCGAGTGAGGGAACCATGGTTCACAAAAGAGGTGGAATGTCTTGTGAAAAGGAAGAGGGAAGCTTATGTAGGGATGAGGAAACAAGTTTCAGATGGCTCGATTGAGGGTTACAAGTTAGCAAGGAATGAGCTGAAAAAGGGGCTTAGGAGAGCTCGGAGGGGACATGAGAAGTCCTTGGCGGGTCGGATCATGGAAAACCCCAGGGCTTTTTACTCTTATGTGAGGAATAAAAGAATGACCAGGGTGAGGTTAGGGCCGGTCAAGGACAGTAGTGGGAACTTGTGTATGGAGTCAGTAGAGATAGGCGAGGTGATGAATGAATACTTTTCTTCAGTGTTCACCAAGGAGAAGGGCCATGTTTTTGAGGAAGAGAAGGTGTTACAGGCTAATAGGCTGGAGGAAATAGATGTTCGGAGGGAGGATGTCTTGGCAGTTTTGAATAAACTGAAGGTCGATAAGTCCCCTGGGCCTGATGAAATGTATCGTAGGATTCTGTGGGAGGCAAGGGATGAGATTGCAGAACCTTTGGCGTTGATCTTTGGGTCCTCGCTGTCCACGGGGATGGTGCCAGAGGACTGGAGAATGGCGAATGTTGTTCCTCTGTTTAAGAAAGGGAATAGAAATGACCCTGGTAATTATAGACCGGTTAGTCTTACTTCGGTGGTTGGTAAATTGATGGAAAGGGTCCTTAGGGATGGGATTTACGACCATTTAGAAAGATGCGGATTAATCCGGGATAGTCAGCACGGATTCGTGAAGGGCAAGTCGTGCCTCACAAATTTGATAGAATTTTTTGAGGAGGTAACTAAGTGTGTTGATGAAGGTAGGGCAGTTGATGTCATATACATGGATTTTAGTAAGGCGTTTGATAAGGTCCCCCATGGTCGGCTTATGATGAAAGTGAGGAGGTGTGGGATAGAGGGAAAGTTGGCCGATTGGATAGGTAACTGGCTGTCTGACCGAAGACAGAGGGTGGTGGTCGATGGAAAATTTTCGGATTGGAGGCAGGTTGCTAGCGGTATGCCGCAGGGATCAGTGCTTGGTCCTCTGCTCTTTGTGATTTTTATTAATGACTTAGAGGAGGGGGCTGAAGGGTGGATCAGTAAATTTGCTGATGACACCAAGATTGGTGGAGTAGTGGATGAGGTGGAGGGCTGTTGTAGGCTGCAAAGAGACATAGATAGGATGCAAAGCTGGGCTGAAAAATGGCAAATGGAGTTTAACCCTGATAAATGTGAGGTGATTCATTTTGGTAGGACAAATTTAAATGTGGATTACAGGGTCAAAGGTAGGGTTCTGAAGACTGTGGAGGAACAGAGAGATCTTGGGGTCCATATCCACAGATCTCTAAAGGTTGCCAGTCAAGTGGATAGACCTGTGAAGAAGGCCTATAGTGTGTTAGCTTTTATTAACAGGGGGTTGGAGTTTAAGAGCCGTGGGGTTATGCTGCAACTGTACAGGACCTTGGTGAGACCACATTTGGAATATTGTGTGCAGTTCTGGTCACCTCACTATAAGAAGGATGTGGAAGCGCTGGAAAGAGTGCAGAGGAGATTTACCAGGATGCCGCCTGGTTTGGAGGGTAGGTCATATGAGGAAAGGTTGAGGGAGCTAGGGCTGTTCTCTCTGGAGCGGAGGAGGCTGAGGGGAGACTTAATAGAGGTGTATAAAATGATGAAGGGGATAGATAGAGTGAACGTTCAAAGACTATTTCCTCGGGTGGATGGAGCTATTACAAGGGGGCATAACAATAGGGTTCGTGGTGGGAGATACAGGACGGATATCAGAGGTAGGTTCTTTACGCAGAGAGTGGTTGGGGTGTGGAATGGACTGCCTGCAGTGATAGTGGAGTCAGACACTTTAGAAACATTTAAGCGGTTATTGGATAGGCACATGGAGCACACCAGGATGATAGGGAGTGGGATAGCTTGATCTTGGTTTCAGATAAAGCTCGGCACAACATCGTGGGCCGAAGGGCCTGTTCTGTGCTGTACTGTTCTATGTTCTATGAAACTTGACCAGCGCTGTGTGAAAAGCAGAGAATGCCTGACTTACACCATTGTATCAGTAACATTCTCAAAGGGGCCACACATTCAAAAGGAAATCCAAGCACCTCATGCTAAACAGTAACTTGTGGGCAGGAAATGCAGCCTTGGCACAGTCACCATCTCGTACCAGGACTACATTTATAATGAAATGAAATATGAGCTTTACTAAAAATTGTACACCTTTTACTGAAAACGAAACAGTCCAGTGACTAAGCTGGGGCATCATACTCTGCTGCACAGATTGGAAACAGGGCTTCCCTCAGCACCCCTCGTGCTGATGTTGCTGTTATTGCTTTCATCAGAGGGCATGGAACAAGTAACATCTGACTCGATAATTCATGGAAGCCGAAAGTACAGAACACAACTGCATTCTTTGTCAGAAAGGCGCCTGGATTGAGCTTTGCACCATGGGGTTAGTGCTCCCTCACAGCGCCAGGGATCCTGGTTCGAATCTGACCTTGGGTCACTCCATGTGTGGAGTCCGCACATTCTCCCCGTGTCTTCATGGGTTTCCTCCAAGTGCTCCACTTTCCTCCCACAGTCCAAAGATGTGCAGATGAGGTGCATTGGCTGTGCTAAAAATTGCCCGTTCTTGTCAGGGAGACTATCAGGGTGGATGCGTCGGGTTACGGAAATAGGGCCTGGGTGGGATTGTGGTCAGTACAGACTCATCATAAATTGTATCACAGAAACCCAACAGTGCGAAAGAGTCCATTCGGCCCATCGAGTCTGCACCAACAACAATCCCGCCCAGGCCCTATCACCATAACCCCACATATTTACCCCACGAACACCTCTAATGGACACATTCTGGACACGAAGGGAAAATTTAGCCTATAATTCACCCCACTGAGAGTCTCAATAGATTACAATTATATCGTCTCTTTAATGTAATTAAACAGAACGTAATGAAAAACATGAAACTTATTTCTAATCTGAATTTCTCATCACAATGAAACACAATTTTCATTGAAAATTGGGGATGAAGCGGAAATGATCGAGAGTTTCAGGTTTCTAGGTGTCCAGATCACCAACAACCTGTCCCGATCCCTCCACACATTCGCGACAGTTAAGAAAACCCACCAACTCTTGTACTTCCTCAGGAGGCTAAGGAAATTTGGCATGTCCACTACGACTCCCAACAACTTTTATAGATGCATCATAGAAAGCATTCTTTCTGGTGTATCACTGTTCCTGCTCTGCCCAAGGCTGCAAGAAACTATAAAGGGTCATGAACAATGCCGAATCCATCACTCAAACCAGCCTCCCACCCATTGACTCTGTCTACACTTCCTGCTGCGTCGGGAAAAGCAGCCGGTATAATCAAGGACCCCACACACCCCGGACATTCTCTCTTCCACCTACTTCCATCGGGGAAAAGAGACAAAAGTCTAAGGCCATGTACCGACGGATGCGAGAGCAGCTTCTTCCCTGCTGCCATCAGACTTTTGAATGGACCCATCTTATATTAATTAGGTCACCATATATATAATATATATATATATAGATACTATATATATATATATATATATATATATATATATAATGTAATACCTTATTATTATATTAAGTTGATATTTCTCCAGCTATGATGGTAACACTACATTCTGCATCCTCTCCTTTTTGAAGGGTATGCTTTGTCTGTATAGCTTGCAAGAAACAATGTATTTAACTGTAGACTAATACATGTGACAATAATAAATCAAATCAAATCCAATCACTGCTCCTTCACAGCGCCAGCATTGCAGTGTGTTGTTTGTTTTCTCACCTGTAATTGATTACTCTAATAGGTTGCTCTGCCGAGTCTCAGGAGTGTTTCTGCTGTGTATTAAAGAGAAGACCTTCAGTGTGAGACCTCAGTAAATGGCCATGGTTTACGCCACGGGCAGACAGAAGCCAGAGGGTGGTTGTAGAGAGTAGTTATTCAAACTGGAGGCCTGTGACCAGTGGTGTGCCTCAGGGATCAGTGCTGGGTCCACTGTTATTGTCATTTACATAAACGATTTGGATGAGAATATAGGGGGCATGGCTAGTAAGTTTGCAGATGACACCAAGATTGGTGGCATAGTGGACAGTGAAGAAAGATATCTCCAATTGCAACGGGATCTTGATCAACTGGCCAGTGGGCGGACGAATGTCAGATGGAGTTTAATTTAAATAAATGCGAGGTGATGCATTTTGGTAGATTGAACCAGGGCACGACTTACTCAGTTAATGGTAGGGCGTTGGGGAGAGTTACAGAATAAAGAGATCAAGGAGTAAATGTACATAGCTCCTTGAAAGTGGAGTCATAGGTGGACACAGTGGTGAAGAAGGCATTCGACATGCTTGGCTTTATCGGTCAGAACATTGAATATAGTAGTTGGGACGTCTTGTTGAAGTTGTATAAGACATTGGTAAGGCCACACGTGGAATACTGTGTGCAATCCTGGTCATCTTATTATAGAAAGGATATTATTAAACTAGAAAGAGTGCAGAAAAGATTTACTGGGTTGCGACTGGGACTTGATGGATTGAGTTATAAGGAGAGGCTGAATAGACTGGGACTTTTTCCCCTGGAGCGTAGGAGGCAGAGTGCTGATCTTATAGAGGTCTATCAAATAATGAGGGGCACAGATCAGCTAGATAGTCAATATCTTTTCCCCAAAGGTAGGGGAGTCTAAAACTAGACGGCATAGTTTTAAGGTGAGAGGGGAGAGATACAAAAGTGTCCAAAGGGGCAAATCTTTCACACAGAGGGTGGTGAGTGTTTGGAACAAGCTGCAAGAGGTAGTAATAGAGGCGGGTACAATTTTATCTTTTGAAAAGCATTTAGATAGTTACATGTGTATAATGGGTATAGAGGGCTACAGGGCACATCCGGGCAATTGGGATTAGCTTAGGGGTTAAAAAAAAAAAGGGTGGCATGGACAAGTTGGGCCGAAGGGCCTGTTTCCATGCTGTAAACCTCTCTGACTCTATGACACCATCGCTTCTCTCAGAAAACACACTGATCCAATATCGGTCAAGCTGGAGCCAGTTACTATCCTATTCTCGCTGCCATTGGAGTTCCTGGTAGGTGATTGCAACAGATTAAAATGGATTTATTCATGACACAAGTGGGCTTACATTAACACTACAATTAAGTTACTGTGAAAATCCCCTAGTCGCCACACTCCGGCTCCTGTTCGGGTACACTGAGGGATAATTTCGCATGGCCAAAGCAACTAACCAGCACGTCTTTCAGACTGTGGAAGGAAACCGGAGGAAACCCACGCAGACATGGGGAGAACCTGCAGACTCTGCACAGGCAGTGGTTCAAGCCGGGAACTGAACCCGGTCCCTTGTTGTTGAGGCAGCAGCGCTGTCCACTGTGATACCGCTCCACCCAAAAAAGAGTATACATGACGTCTGCTATGAGGAGGCTCCCTCCCATCACCTCCTAACTTTGGAGAGAGTGAAGTTGCTCCCCGGAGCAGTATACCTGGGCTGATGGAACGGCAGAGGTTCCCTCCTGACCAGAGTGACAGCTCATGGGACCACAGACCCGACCAGCATCTATAGCTACTGAGGTGTGATGAGGGGTTGCCAGTGATTAGTCTTTGCTGGAATATTACTGTTCAACTTTGTCAGTCGAGGTATAGATGACAAAAGCAGAGATGTCATGATGGAGTTGTATTAGAGGGATGAGCGTTGGCGAGGCCACGGCTGGAGTACTGTGTGCAGTTCTGGTCACCACATTATAGGAAGGATGTGACTGCACTGTGGGGGGTGCAGAGGAGATTCACCAGGATACTGCCTGGGATGGAACATTTAAGGTAGGAGGAGAGGTTGGATAGGCTTGCGTTGTTTTCATTGTAGCAGCGAAGACTGAGGGGCGACCCGATTGAGGTGTTGAAGATGATGAGGGATGTGGACGGGGTGGAGAGGGAGCAGCTGTTCCTGTTATTTGAAGGGTCAGTTACAAGGGGACACAAGTTAAAAATGAAGGGTGGGAGGTTTATGGGGGATTTGACGAAAAACGTTTTTACTCAAATGGTTTTGATGATCAGGAATGCGCTGCGTGGGAGGGTGGTGGAGGTGGGATGCCTCACATCCTTTAAAAAGTACCTGGATGAGAATTTGGTGCGTCATAACATTCAGGGCTATGGGACTGCTGGCAAGTGGGATTGGGTGGGCAGGTCAGGGCAGTTCATGCGTCGGTGCAGACTCGATGGGCTGCAGGGCCTCTTCTGCTCTGTGGTATTCTGTGATTCTGTGATTCTGTGAACTTGATTCACCTGCTGTTTCCCCTCGCTTGAGGAATCATTCTTCCTTGTGGTGGGCGTTGGGAGGGAGAGCTGTGGTCGGGGTGATGAATTTTAACTCGTGAACACAAATAACAATCATGAATTCGAAAGCAAATCTAACATCGGCTTTTTGCAGCTCTTTGATTTCATACAGGAAGTGTACAAAATGTGTCCCATATAATTGGAGCTGCTTTATCATTCTTCTGAAGGTTAGTCAGATGTTGCCCCGCACCGTCCTCTTCCCCACCCTCACACACATTCCCAGCATGGCTTGGCACAGTGGCAAAGTGGTTAGCACTGCTGCCTCACAGCGCCAGGGACCCGAGTTCAATTCTGGCCTCGGGTCACTGTCTGTTCGCACGTTCTCCCCATGTCTGCATGGGTTTCCTCCGGATGCACCGGCTTCCTCACAGTCCAAAAATGTTTCGGTTAGGTGGATTGTCCATGCTAGATTGTCTCTTAATATCCAAAGACGAGCTGGTTAGGTGCATTGGCCATGCCAAATTCTCCCTCAAAGTACACAAACAGGCGCCAAAGTGTGGCGACCAGGCGATTTTCACAGTAACTTCATTGCAGTGTCAATGTAAGCCTATTTGTGAGTAATAAATATACTTCAACGTTTAACAGCATTTTGCTAATTTCGGAGCCTAGAGCTCTGGTTAACTTTCACAGCAACTGTCTCCCTTCTCTCCAGGGCACAAACCTCATGATGAATACCTACTGACCTTCAGATGGGACAATGGAGAATCACCAGAATGATAGAGGGATTGTCAGGATTGTAGAAGATTAATAGTTGGCACGGTGGCACAGTGGTTAACACTGCTGCCTCACAGCGTCAGAGACTCAAATTCAATTCCTGGCTTGGGTCTCTGTCTATGTGGAGTTTGCACGTTCTCCCCGTGTCTGTGTGGGTTTCATCCGAATGCTGCAGTTTTCCCCCACAGTCCAAAGATGTCTCAGGTCGGTTAATTGACCTTGTCAAATTGACACTTAGTGTCAGGGGGACCAGCAGGGTAAATATATCGGGTTACGGGGATAGGGAGAGAAATTTGTTGAGTGTATTCAGGAGGAGTTTCTCATTCAGTATGTGGATGGCCCAAATAGAGTGGGGGCAAAACTTGAACTCCTCTTGGGAAATAAGGAAGGGCAGGTGACAGAAGTGTTAGTGAGGGATCACTTTGGGACCAGTGACCATAATTCTATTAGTTTTAAGATAGCTATGGAGAATGATATGTCTGGTCCAAAAGTTAAAATTCTAAATAGGGGCAAGGCCAATTTTGATGGTATCAGGCAGGAACTTTCAAAAGTTAACTGGGGGAGTTTGTGGGAAGGCAAAGGGGCGTCTGGTAAGTGGCACGCTTTCAAAAGTGTGTTTACCAGGGTTCAGTGTAAGTACATTCCTCGTAGAATCAAGGGCAAGGCTGGTAGAAGGAGGGAATCCTGGATGACTTGGGATATTGAGGCCATGGTCAAGAAGAAGAAGGCACATGACATGCATACGCAGCTGGGATCAAATGAACCCCTTGAAGAGTATAGAGGGTGTAGGAGTAGAGGTAAGAGAGAAATCAGGAGGGCAAAAAGAATGCATGAGATTGTTTTGGCAGATAAGGCAAAGGAGAATCCAAAGTGCTTCCACAAATACATAAAGGGCAAAAGAGGAACAAGGGAGAGAGTAGGGCCTCTTTAAGATCAACAAGGTCATCTATTTGCGGATCCACAAGAGATGGGTGAGATCCTAAATGAATATTTCTCATCAGTATTTACAGTTGAGAAAAGCATGGATGTTCGGGAACTTGGGGAAATAAATAGTGATGTCTTGAGGAGTGTACACATTACAGAGAAGAAGGTGCTGGAAGTCTTAAAGCGCATCAAGGTAGATAAATCCCCGGGACGTGATGAAGTGTATCCCAGGATATTGTGGGAGGCTAGGGAGGAAATTGCGGGTCCCCTAACAGAGATATTTGAATAATCGATTTTCACAGGTGAGGTGCCTGAAGGTTGGAGGGTGGCAACTGGTGTGCCTTTGTTTAAAAAGGGCTGTTGGGAAAAACCTGGTAACTACAGGCCAGCGAGCCTCACATCTGTAAGGTGTTGGAAGGTATTTTGAGAGACAGGATGTACAGGCGTTTAGAGACGCAAGGACTGATTAGGGACAATCAGCATGGCTTTGTGAGTGGAAAATCCTGTCTCACAAATTTGGTTGAATTTTTTGAAGGGGTAACCAGGAAGGTAGATGAGGTCAGTGCAGTTGATGTTATCTATAGACTTTAGCAAAGGCCGTTGACAATGTACCACGTGGTAGGTTGTTGCATAAGGTTAAAACTCACGGGATCCAGGGTGAGGTAACTATATGGGTACAAAAGTGGCTTGATGACAGAAGCCAGAGTTTGTAGAGGGTTGTTTTTCAAACTGGAGGCCTGTGACCAGCGGAGTGCCTCAGGGATCAGTGCTGGGTCCACTGTTATTTGTCAAATACATCAATGAGTTGGATGAGAATTTAGGAGGGATGATGAGCAAGTTTGCAGATGACACCAAGATTGGTGGCATAGTGGACAGTGAAGAAGGTTATCTCAGATTGCAACGAGATCTTGATCAATTGGGCCAGTGGGCTGACGAATGGCAGATGGAGATTAATTTAGATAAATGCGAGGTGATTCATTTTGGTAGATTGATCCACGGTAGGACTTACTCAGTTAATTGTAGGGCATTTTGGAGAGTGAAAGAACAAAGAGATCTCGGGGTACACGTTCATAGCTCCTTGAAAGTGGAGTCACAGGTGGATAAGGTAGTGAAGAAGGTTTTTCCCAGAGCAGAAGTGGTGATCACGAGGGGTCACCGGCTCAAGGTGAGAGGGGCGAAGTATAACTCAGATATTCGAGGGATGTTTTTTACACATAGGGTGATGGGGGCCTGGAATGCGCTGCCAAGTACGGTGGTGGAGGCAGACACGCTGACATCGTTTAAGACTTACCTGGATAGTCACATGAGCAGCCTGGGAATGGAAGGTTACAAACGATTGGTCTAGTTGGACCAAGGAGCGGCATAGGCTTGGAGGGCCGAAGGGCCTGTTTCCTGAGCTGTACTGTTCTTTGAAGGCATTCCGCATGCTTGGTTTCATTGGCCACAACGTTGAATACTGTATTTGGGACGTCTTGTTGAAGTTGTACAAGACATTAAACATAGAAACATAGAAACCCTACAGTACAGAAAGAGGCCATTCGGCCCATCGAGTCCGCACCGACCACAATCCCACCCAGGCCCTACCCCCATATTGCTACATATTTTACCCGCTAATCCCTCTAATCTACGCACCCCAGGACTCTCAGGGGCAATTTTAGCATGGCCAATCAAACTAACCCGCACATCTTTAGACTGTGGGAAGAAACCGGAGCACCCGGAGGAAACCCACGCAGACACGTGGAAAATGCGCAATCTCCACACAGACAGTGACCCAAGCCGGGAATCGAACCCAGGTCCCTGGAGCTGTGATTCAGCAGTGCTAACCACTGTGCTACCGTGCCACACTTGGAATACTGTGTACAGTTCTGGTCACCCTATTGGAGAAAGGATATTATTAAACTAGAAAGAGTGCAGAAAATATTCGTTAGAATGCTCCCGAGGCTTGATGGTTTGGGTTATAAGGAGAGGCTGGATAAACTGGGACTTTTTTCCCTGGAACGCAGTAGGTTTAGGGGTGATCTTACAGAGGTTGATAAAATAATGAGAGGCATAGATCAGCTAGAGAGTCGACATCATTTCCCAAAGGTGAGGGAGTCTAAAACTAGAGGGCATAGGTTTAAGCTGAGAGAGGAGAGATACAAAAGTGTCCAGAGGGGCAACCTTTTCACTCAGAGTGTGGTGAGTGTCAGGAGCAAGCTGCCAGAGGCAGTAGTAGAGGCGGGTGCATTTTTGTATTAAAAAAAAACATTTAGAAAGTTGCATGGATAAGATGGGTATAGAGGGATATGGGCCAAATGCGGGCAATTGGGGCTAGTTTAATGGTCAAAATTGGGCGGCATGGACAAGTTGGGCCGAAGGGCCTATTTCCATGCTGTAAACCTCGATGACTCTTCCACCCTTTCTTCTCCACTCTCATCCAAACCAGCTGAAAGAACCTCAAACCTGTTTGACAATACAGTAAGAAGTCTCACAACATGAGGTGAAAGTCCGACAGGTTTATTTGTTAGCACTGTTGCACATTTGCAGTCGCTGACACTTCTGCACTCCTGTCCTCTGGGTTCCCTTACCTACCTCAGCAGCCGTCACATCCTCCTGTCCCTGACCACTTTCCAAACTGGAAAGTTTTTTCAGAAGCCGTGTGACCTTCTCCTGAAACTAAGCTTCCAGGTAAAACTCTCCCTCCCTGATATGTTGCAGTGTCAAACTCCAGCTGAATGTCTCTGAGCCAAAGCTCCTCAAGCCGCAGATACTTACTGCAGACATACTTGCTCTGAATAACACCAGTATCCATGAGCACCCACATACTGCAGTCATCACACATCAACTGTCCTGATATACTTCTGATCATAAACTAACGACTTAATTATTTTATTCAGTTATTTATTTTAGATATTAATAAACCTTATCGCAAAGTGCAGGACAAATTTCAACCTTGAGAAAATGGACCTTGACCACTTACGAGATATTCACCAACAGCTCGCCACCTCCCCTGTTGAAAAGCAGAAACCAATTCCCACAGGAAAAAAACGTTAGAACATACTCCCCACAAGGACCGACAAACAGACAACAGGAAACTACTGGATGCTGAATGAATAGAGTTTTACAACGTATCAGTTTATCAGCACTACCTTACATCCTCATCTCGAAACTAAATGCTCAGTCAGTCTCAGTGTTGTCCCTTCAAATACGTGTCTCACTCTCACCCTGCGCAAACACTGTCTTTGTTTTCACTTCACTCAATGCATTTCCCACTCTCACAATTCACTATTTTCAACCCTTTCAATAAAGAGTGAGCAGAACTGCAGGGAAGGAAGAGGACAGGATGTGATCCTCCAGTGACAGGCACCTTAACAAGCATTGGCAATGCATGTCCTCCTGCTCCACTGTGGGGGAGGCCTTGTTACCAGGGGCTGCAGACATCAGCAAGACCTGCCATGAAAGTCTGAGCCTCCTGATTCAGCTTGATTGTGTCGACCTGGTGCTCACACATGTCATCATCAGAGGTTCAAGGTGCTTCCGTGGTGTGGTGAGACAGTCGGGAAGTGCATATCAAGGTGAGTGATGCCCTGGACATCTGTCTCAGTAAAATATCTTCAGGCCTGATACACTTGTCAGACAATTATTTTGATACTAAAACTCTGTAGATCACATCGATTTGGTTTCCACAACCCGTGTGCCTCTATTGATCGGTCATTTTTAGCAGCCGAGCATTCAGCTTGTTGACACCGAAATATAACTCAGGATGAAGTACAGAAATCAAGCAAATAATCCCCCAATCACCGGGGCTGAGGCAGGTAAGAGGAAAATGCTGCATTAGCAGCAGGATGAACCGGGTTTTACAATGTACAGGTACTGGATCCCGTATCGGAGGCGTTGGGCACTGGACCTGTTCCAGAATTGTGGATTTGGAGTTCTGGATCGCGTGCTTGTAAAACATGGAGAATCAGTGAGAAATAAAGACCCTGAGGCTTTTCTAATTTAATTATTATACTTTTATTATTTCATAATTTTACATATTGCATTGCAACCGAGGGAGAGGCAGCTGTCACACTGACAGATGCTGTGAAAATTGAAGGTTCGGGCTGATTTGGCAGATTTTGTGCCCTATCTGCTGGGTTGATAAAACATGGAGAAGGAATGAGAAATAAAGACGACAAGGCTTTTAGCTCATTATTGTACATTTATTATCTCATCATTTTACAACTCAAATTACAGATCCACTGAGGAAGAGACAGCTGCCATTCAGACACAGGCTGTGAATATTCACAGTTCAGGGTTTAATGTGTGTCTTTTAAACATGTCCTGCAGCTTAAATTGTTTCAAGGACATGGGGTTTTCTTACCGAAACACCTCTTGTACCTTTTAGACCCACATAATATGCTGCTCTGTAATGAAGCTCTTCTGATCGATGCCATGAATCAATTCCTCCGTGATCCTTATTCACCTGTCAATGGACAGATTCATCTTCATCATCACCGCTCTCATTCTCTTTATTCTTGGTCAAGACCATGGTGTCTATTCCATTGTGTGGAACTTGGCAGTGAATTTCAGCATTGTTGCCGATATTACAGAATCCTCAACATCTTCTTCATCCAACAGCTGGGCTTCAGCACAGGAAAGTCTTTCAAAAATACCAGCAATATTTACAAAATATCTTTCTTCTCGGACACACGGACACCGTTAAATTCAGGTTTAATTTCATCATCACCAATCAAGGAAATTTCTCGAAGATGGCAGGAAAATGCTGCATTTCTCACAGATGGGAGAGGATTTTACAATGTACAGGTACCAGACCCATACCTGGGATGTCTTGGATCCAACATGTTCTGATCTTGTGGATTTGGCAGATTTTGGGCTCTTTATGGCGTACTTATAAAACACGGAGAAGGAATGAGAAATAGAGACGACAAGGCGTTTAGTTCATTATTTTACATTTATTGTTTCATAATTTTACAACTCAAATTACACAACCACCGAGGATGAGATATCGACCGGACTGAGACAGGCTGTGAATATTGAAGGTTCAGGCACTGACTACACCGTTTAAACATGTCCTGTAGTTTATGGATTCTGGTTTCTGGATGGCATGCTGATAAAACACGGAGAAGGAATGAGAAATAAATACTTTTATTTCATTATTGTACTTTTATTATTTCATAATTTTACAACTCAAATTGCATATCATCTGAGGAAGAGAAAGCAGGTCTTTCACATCTGCGAATAGATCTTTAGCAACGTTTTTTCCTCAGAGAGATGAAAAACTCTAAATTCAGGTTTAATTTCACCATCACCATTTAGGAACATGGGAAATGGCTTGAGGTTGTGCCTTCCATTTATCAAACTACCTTGGGGTACCATTGGCCCAGCCTTGGCAGCACTGCAGAGTGCATGGTTAACATTGAATACTACTTGGAATTCCCTCCCACACAAGCCTCTGTTCAATGCAATGAGCATTTTGTGCATTTTGTGCATTTGTGCATTTTGTGCATTTTGTGCCTTGTATCTGGTCGCGATTGCCCGCAAAATGCATTGATCCTTGGGCTGAATGGAGGACACACATTTGGCAGAAAATAAGTTCTGAAAACAATGTTCCTGATGAGGACAAAATAACCATGCAGCTCTCAGGAACCCCCAGAGACCGACACTGAGCCCTGGCTTCAGGGACAAAATGGCTCTCGGACCAATCAAGGGAAATTGGTTGAGGCATCCATGTGCACTGATTGATTGGCCTTGTAAACAACAGGGAAGACTCTGATCCCTTTGAACAATGTAATCTTCTGACTGTCACCAATAACACATGTTCACATGCCCTGCTCTTTGACCTTCTTCCAATATTATCATGGAAAATTCATCCAAGTATGTCTCTGCAGCTTCATGGCCAGCGAAGGTTTCTTCACCATATACTTTCAGCACACACACACCATGGCAGTTTGTAAACTTGTTCTGCCACCCTGACGCTCAATAACATGGTGTTGTTAGGCCTAGCTCTTTATGGAACACTTTCGCTTTGGCCATGGTAATGGATATGTTGCACTCTGACTGTGTATGATTCACTCTAATAACACTTTGTCTACATGGACAGTCTTTAACTGATGGAGGGTTTTCCTATTATCCATTAATTTGGGCACATCACTGTCAGAATAACATTTAATTTCTCCATTTGCTTCTTCACATCATAAATGGGTGATGTCCCAACACCATTCTATTTGCTTAACCTTTTCCCTGAGGTGCCTTTCTCCAGACGCATCAGTAACTCTACTTTCTGCTTAATAGTCAGTGACCTTTTGTCTTGGTGCTCCTGCCAGCCACGGGACTTTTGACATGAAAACACTCGTAATAAAGTCTGGAATTATACAGAGAGATACATGTTCGAGCAATGGTTAAACTGCGTGTGCTGGTTATGGATATGGGAATCTGGGACTTGACAAAATACTCTGTGCGTCAATTCCAAATTGTATCATGTGGCGTCAGCGTCAAGTGTAATAGGTTTTTGAGACCCTCCTGTTTCTGGGACGCTGGATAAGTGGTCCAGTACCTTTACCAGTTTACAAGGGGGATGATTCTCATTCAAATATACTGCACAGAATTCTAGGAAGTAGCCAAGTAGTGCTGAGGTCAACGATGGTGGAGACACTTGTGTGGGAATGGTGACTTAAATCAGCTGATGAAATATTAGCCAATGGTTCCAGCGTGAATAGTGAAATCAGCTTGAGCTATAAGTGTGACACATGCTGTCGGTGTATTTGCAGCAGATGGAGTGTCTGTAGTTTTCCTGTTCTTACACTGCTGGTGAACAATAAGCTGATGAGAATTCTACCTCAACATCCAGCCCAGTGTTTGGGAAAATTATGATTCACTAAATTAAAGTTGGGTTGTCCATCAACAACACTCCAGTGATATACTTGGCCTCGCAGTATCAAGCTTCATTACCCAGAGTAACAATTGGATCGTGTTTGGGAAAATTATGATTCCCTAAATTAAAGGAGGGTTGTCCTTATTCTTGAAATGAATTGGGATTCTCGATGATGTCTCTGAGGTCAGAATGGCAGCATTTAACACATTTAATTCAACCAAGGCATTAGCACCCTGATTCTGAGTCTGGCATTGATTCACTGAATCTTTGAAAGGAAACATTTCTCAAGAGGATTTGGATTTCATAGCAGGTCATTGCTGAGATCTGCATCAGCTGGATAACGTTTGACCAGCCAGAGGTTCTGATGGCTGAATTGTTCAATCCTCTCCTGAGGCTTCAGCAATCACAGGAATGGAGAGGAGAATTGGAAAAGCCGTGTCCACATTTCCCCTCACATCCCGCATGGCTCAGACACTCAGATGGAGCTCTTGCTGTGGGATCTGGTGATTGAAATGAGGTCACATTTGCCAAGGATGGAAGGAAACGGCCAGCCTCGTAAAACCAGCAGGCATGAATGGAAGTGGCTGAGAAAGTGAGCAGGAACATTGTGGGACATGGGAAAAGTGTTTCAAGAAGTTCATGGACATCAGGAGGTCAGGAAAGTGCGTGACGTAACTCGCTCAGGAGCCGAGACTCACACTCTTATTTTCCCAGCATTTCCCAGCACAACTGGATAGCAGGGCGGCACGGTAGCACAGTGGTTAGCACTGCTGCTTCACAGATCCAAGGACCTGGGTTCGATTCCCGGCTTGGGTCACTGTCTGTGTGTGAGTTTGCACATTCTCCTCGTGTCTGCATGGGTTTCCTCCGGGTGCTCCGGTTTCCTCCCACGGTCCAAAGATGTGTGGGTTAGTTTGATTGACCACGCTAAAATTGCCCTTAGTGTCCTGAGAAGCGTAGGTTAGAGGGATTAGTGGGTAAATGTGTAGGGATATGGGGGTAGGGCCTGGGTGGGATTGTGGTCGGTGCAGATTCGATGGGCCGAATGGCCTCTTTCTGTGCTGTAGGGTTTCTATGATTCTATGAACTCTACAAAACAACACCCCTTACACCTGCATTCATTCCTGTCTCTCCAGACACTTCCTCACATCCTCATCTGAAAAGCCAAGTGCTCACTCAGCCATATCATTGTGTCATCACAGCCATGTCTCACTCTCACCCTGCACTAACACTGACTTTGTCTTCACTCCACTCAATGCATTTCTCACTCTCACAATTCTCTATTCCCATCCCTTTCAGTTTGACTAACAAGTTCTACTACTTCACATATTTATCTAACTTTCCTGTAAAATTTGCAATGTTCTCATCCCTCAACCATTCCCAGTGACACAGCATTTAGATAGAGGTCGGTGGGAAGGTAGCTACAGACCGTCAATTATAAATAAATTAAAGGATGTAGAGCTGCACTGAGAAAAAAGACTGGGACACAGAGGATGATGACGTGAGGTGCATTTCAATTGTCCTCCATTCCTCCTTAGCTTTCTACAGACAATGATTGGTCTTGGGTTGGGATTCGATCTCTCTTGTAATTAATCCACTTGCCTTTGATACTTCATTTCTCATGATTTCACTCTGTGGCAGTTTGGTCAAAACCCCATTTCTGCACATTCACCCTGACACGAACCATGTACCTGTAGCAGAAGAAGCAATTAGGCACAGAAAATACTGGACAGTAACAAGTATAACAACAGGTATTTTATAGCTTCCCTCAAATAGTAAAACCATTCACCCCATAAATACTGAAGATTCTGAGTGTAAAACTGACTGGTTTGTTACATTTCTTGTAATTTTACTGGTGTCAGCTCAGCACGAAAAGCAGAAGATTCCATAAGTTCTGGAGTTGAACAACTTACAACTTCTTCAAACTATTTCCCAGTTTCTGCCTCCAAAACTTTTCGTGCTAAGTGTCTGAGTGAAGAATTTCTTCAACTCTCCACACTTCCTTTCTCACGTCTGAGTGCTCGGTGTTGGTGGAAAATCTGAGCAGCTGAATGTTGATGTGTTCACTCTGCCCTAATTTAATCATTCCTTCCATCCCGACACTGCACTCAATATCAATCAGTCGCCTCAAGAGGAAGGTTCTCAACTACCTGTAAAAATAAACATTTTACAGCACCAACCTTGTGAGTGCCAGCTGGCTACCAATGTTCCATTGTTCAAGCTCCCTTCGCAAAACAAAGATGTTCAGACCTTCTGCACATCCGCTTTCACTCCTAAAGGGGACAACCAGAGAGTAAGGGTCGGTGCAGCTCCATTTCTGTCACTGGAACGGGGTGTGAAGCCTCCTGTCTCTACTTTATCCAGTTTACAAACCCAATGAAATGTGTGATCTCACTGTGATACCACAGTTTCCCTCATCCAGTTAAAGGGCCTCATCCTGATGCGGGTCTTGGGGAAACATCCCTGGGTTTCACTTTGGCCGTCATGATAGAAGGAGCTAGAATGTAAAAACAAATTCAGCGAATAAGAGGAGGGACTGGCCTTAATAAGAATATCAGCCTTCTCCCTGCCACATTCCCCGAGTGAAGGATGAACCCAATGTTCCAACATCCTGTTGAGTTTGTAGAGCTGAATGCTCCAGATCATCAATGATGCCGGAGACATTGATCAGGACCCACTGAGGCTGGGCTTTAATCATTGGCTGGGGAATTGATTGCTGCCAATGGGAAGGTTTACATGGAGCCGATTCCAATTCAGACTGCACTATACATGTTGTTTAGATCCAGACTTTTCAATAAGTCGCTGCCCAAGAGAAGGGCAATAGTTGATGAACCGCTTCTGTTCAGATTTATTATGTACAGTGGAGGGGAGAGTGGAGAAGGTGGTAAATGCCTTCCTGAACCTTTAGTGTGAGGCACAGTAAAGGAAGGTACTAATGCCCACACTTCAGACTGGCGCCAGTAATACAGCTGCAAACATTCACACAGCACGGAGTGAGCACCAAATTCAAGGACAGGTAGCAGCCAGTCAGTGAGAGACATACCTGAGAGTTGGGCTGTGTGACCATCTTTACCCAAGTTCCAGGACCCAGACTATCTATGAGCAACAATATTGAAGATTTATTCGCAACCACAACTTCAACTAATCCATCCTACTCTGCATCAATATTACTGGCTCTGTTGTAATCATCACATTGCTCATTATCATGTTCACACATTACATTACAAGGTAATGATATTGAGACAAACCAATCACTTCTTACCCGCCCACCTTCACTCCGAGATAGATCAGGCCGTTAGTAAGAGCCTGTGAGTTCCACTGGAACTGGTTGTGCTGATGAACCGACTCTGATGTTTAATCTCAAGGTGATGCTCAGTGTGAGAGCGAGGCTTGCTCTGTAATATCATGAAATATCAACCAACCAAGGGCCTTGGCTTGATGGACAAATACCCTTGGGTTTCATTTGGGTCACAATCAGAGTGAGAAGATTATCTGATATATTCTGTCCGACAGGTTGCGCAATGTTTGGAACTCTCTTCCCCAGAAAGTTGTGGAGGACAGGGTCAATGAACATTTTGAAGACAGAAGTAGATAGATTCCTGACTAACAAGGGAGTCAATGGTTCTCAGAGGTCGGCAGAGATAAGGCACATTCAGATCAGCTGTGATCTTACTGAATGGCAGAACAGGCTCGAGCGCTCGAATGGGCCACTTCTACTCCTAATTCATATGTTGGTATCAGCTAAAATATAACCTTTCCATATGGATACAACCCAGTGGACATGGCAGGTAGGGCAATGGTGATGGGATTGATGGCCTTCTCCATGTCCTCCTACTGGGTAAACCATGTTTAAAATTGCTTCGATATCCTTTGAATCAGTGTTTGTGGTTTCTGGGATATGGAGCACTGAAGGGCAGAATACTCGGGATAATCAGTGGTGCCAGCGAACATTGGTCATGATCCATTGGTGCTGGCTTGGTACCAGGGGCAGAGGAGCCAATCAGTGCAGTTGGGAGAAGCTGAACCAAAATCTTGCTGGAATATATGTGTTGTTGTAGCCGAGGATTCACAACGAGTTCAACCGAGAGAAAGGCTGTGGAAGATGAATCATTTCCATTGAGCTCCATTGTGTAGATTCAGTGAGCAGGGGACAGATATCTACCTGGAACTTTACAGTGAATCGAGCAAACATTGAACATTTCTGCCAAGCACTAGAAATCTCACAGCCAATCCTATAGGAGATGAATCCAATACAGAACAAGGCAACAAAACACAACTATTTCATCTTGCAGCCGTTTAACTGAATTTGTTGGGTTAATAAGAAAATTAAAATTAAAATACAACTATACCTTTCTGGCTACCTTCTCGAAGCTTCTGAAGATTCGGTCTATCATGTGTTTTGGTCTGATTTGTTTCACAGCATTTTTGATGGGTTTCAATGGGTGTTAATGTGTTTTAATTATGGACCCTTTGTGTTTGTGTGATGTGCACCAAAATGTCTAGTTTCAGCCATATTGGTGAAGCATTGAACCAATATTTCTCTTCGGTGTTCACGCAAGGGGACATGAATATAGCTGAGGAGGACACTGGGTTGCAGGGGAGTAGAATAGACAGTATTACAGTTGATAAGGAGGATGTGCAGGATATTCTGGAGGGTCTGAAAATAGATAAATCCCCTGGTCCGGATGGGATTTATCCAAGGATTCTCTGGGAGGCAAGAGAAGTGATTGCAGAGCCTCTGGCTCTGATCTTCAGGTCGTCGTTGGCCTCTGGTATAGTACCAGAAGATTGGAGGTTAGCGAATGTTGTCCCATTGTTTAAGAAGGGGAGCAGAGACTTCCCCGGGAATTATAGACCGGTGAGTCTCACTTCTGTTGTCGGCAAGATGTTGGAAAAAATTATAAGGGATAGGATTTATAGTTATTTGGAGAGTAATGAATTGATAGGTGATAGTCAGCATGGTTTTGTGGCAGGTAGGTCGTGCCTTACTAACCTTATTGAGTTTTTTGAGAAAGTGAACAAGGAGGTGGATGGGGGCAAGGCAGTGGACGTGGTATATATGGATTTTAGTAAGGCGTTTGATAAGGTTCACCATGGTAGGCTTCTGCAGAAAATGCAGATGTATGGGATTGGGGGTGATCTAGGAAATTGGATCAGGAATTGGCTAGCGGATAGGAAACAGAGGGTGGTGGTTGATAGTACGGGCGGCACGGTAGCACAGTGGTTAGCACTGCTGCTTCACAGCTCCAGGGACCTGGGTTCGATTCCCGGCTTGGGTCACTGTCTGTGTGGAGTTTGCACGTTCTCCCTGTGTCTGCGTGGGTTTCCTCCGGGTGCTCCGGTTTCCTCCCACAGTCCAAAGATGTGCGGGTTAGGTTGATTTGGCCATGCTAAAATTGTCCCTTAGTATCTTGAGATGCGTAGATTAGAGGGATTAGTGGGTAAAATATGTAGGGATATGGGGGTAGAGCCTGGGTGGGATTGTGGTCGGTGCAGACTCGATGGGCCGAATGGCCTCTTTCTGTACTGTAGGGATTCTATGATTCTATTCTATGATAAATATTCATCATGGAGTGCGGTTACAAGTGGTGTACCTCAGGGATCTGTTTTGGGGCCACTGCTGTTTGTAATATTTATTAATGATCTGGATGAGGGTATAGTTGGGTGGATTAGCAAATTTGCTGATGACACCAAAGTCGGTGGTGTGGTAGACAGTGAGGAAGGGTGTCGTAGTTTGCAGGAAGACTTAGACAGGTTGCAAAGTTGGGCCGAGAGGTGGCGGATGGAGTTTAATGCGGAGAAGTGTGAGGTAATTCACTTTGGTAGGAATAACAGATGTGTTGAGTATAGGGCTAACGGGAGGACTTTGAATAGTGTGGAGGAGCAGAGGGATCTAGGTGTATGTGTGCATAGATCCCTGAAAGTTGGGAATCAAGTAGATAAGGTTGTTAAGAAGGCATATGGTGTCTTGGCGTTTATTGGTAGGGGGATTGAATTTAGGAGTCGTAGCGTTATGTTGCAACTGTACACAACTCTGGTGCGGCCGCACTTGGAGTACTGTGTGCAGTTCTGGTCCCCACATTACAGGAAGGATGTGGAGGCTTTGGAGAGGGTGCAGAGGAGGTTTACCAGGATGTTGCCTGGTATGGAGGGGAGATCCTATGAGGAGAGGCTGAGGGATTTGGGATTGTTTTCGCTGGAAAGGCGGCGGCTAAGAGGGGATCTTATTGAAACATATAAGATGATTAGAGGTTTAGATAGGGTGGATAGTGATAGCCTTTTTCCTCTGATGGAGAAATCCAGCACGAGGGGGCATGGCTTTAAATTGAGGGGGGGTAGTTATAGAACCGATGTCAGGGGTAGGTTCTTTACCCAGAGGGTGGTGAGGGATTGGAATGCCCTGCCAGCATCAGTTGTAAATGCGCCTAGTTTGGGGGCGTTTAAGAGATCCGTAGATAGGTTCATGGACGAAAAGAAATTGGTTTAGGTTGGAGGGTCACAGTTTTTTTTTTAACTGGTCGGTGCAACATCGTGGGCCGAAGGGCCTGTTCTGCGCTGTAATGTTCTATGTTCTATGTTCTATGTTCTATATATAGGCATCAAGTATTTTGTTTGACTGAAACAAGTCTGCCCCATGTATCTAGTGGTGACTTGTTTGTCGGGAAATGTATAACTGCCCTTTTACAGTTGCTAATGTGTCCTGGTGCATCTCTGGTTTCGAATTGTCTGATCTTGAATTTTGCAAAAAGCCTGTCTCTCGGCAGAATTGCCTCTGTGCATTTGGACTGAGGTAATCGCAGCTTACCGAGGCCAGTGAGCCTCACATCTGTGGTGGGTAAGTTGTTGGAAAGCATTTTGAGAGACAAGACCGACAGGCATTTAGAGACACAAGGACTGATTAGGGACAGTCAGCATGGCTTTGTGAGTGGAAAATCATGTCTCACAAATTTGATTCAGTTTTTTTCAATGGGTAACCAAGAAGGTAGATGATGGCAGTGCAGTTGTTGTTGTCTGCATGGATTTTAGCAAGGCGTTTGAAAAGGTACCGCATGGTAGGTTGTTGCATAAGGTTAAATCTCACGGGATCCAGGGTGAGGTGTCTCAGTGGATACAAAATTGGCTTGATGACAGAAGCCAGAGGGTGGTTGTCGAGGGTTGTTTTTCAAACGGGAGGCCTGTGACCAGCGGTGTGCCTCTCAGATCAGTGCTGGTCCACTGTTATTTGTCATTTATATTATTGATTTAGATGAGAAAAAAGGAGTCATGGTTAGTAAGTTTGTAGATGATACCAAGATTGGTGGCATATTGGACAGTGAACAAAGTTATCTCCGATTGCAACAGGATTTTGATCAATTGGGCTGTCAAATGGCAGATGGATTTCAATTTAGATAAATGCGAGGTGATGTATTTTGGTAGATTGAACCAGGGCAGGACTTGCTCAGTTAATGGTAGGGCACTGGGGAGAGTTACAGAACAAAGAGATCTCGGGGTACATGTTCATAGCTCCTTGAAAGTGGAGTCACAGGTGGACAGAGCGGTGAAGAAGGCATTCGGAATGCTTGGTTTCATCGGTCAGAACATTGAATAAAGGATTTGGGACGTCTTGTTGAAGTTGTACAAGACATTGACAAAACCACACTTGGAATACTGTGTACAGTTTTGGTCACCCTATTGTAGAAAGAATATTATTAAACAAGAAAGAGTGCAGGAAAGATTTACGAGGATGCGACCCGGACTTGATGGTTTGAGTTATAAGGAGAGGCTGGATAGACTGGGACTTTTTTCTTGGGAGCGTAGAAGGCTGAGGGGTGATGAGGGGCACAGATCAGCTTGATAGTCAATATATTTTTCCAAAGTTGATGGGGGGCGGGGGGGGGGGGGGGGGAGGTGGTCTAAAACTAGAGGGCACAGGTTTAAGGTGAGAGGCGAAAGATCCAAAGTGTCCAGAGGGGCAATTTTCTTTACACAGACAGTGGTGAGTGTCTGGAACAAGCTGCCAGAGGTAGTAGTAGAGGCGGGTACAATTTTGTGCTTTAAAAAGCATTTAGACAGTTACATGGTTAAGATGGGCATAGAGGGATATGGGCCAAATGCGGGCAATTGGGATGAGCTGAGATCATGGAACAGTACAGCACAGTACAGGCCCTTCGGCCCTCGATGTTGTGCCACGCTTTCCCCGAAACCAAGATCAAGCTATCCCACTCCCTATCATTCTGGTGTGATCCATGTGCCGATTCAAGAACAGCTTGAAAGTTGCTAAAGTGTCCGACTCCACTATCACAGCAGGCAGTCAATTCCACAACTCAACCACTCTCTGCGTAAAGAACCTACCTCGGACATCCCTCCTATATCTCCCACCATGAACCTTATAGTTATGCCCCCTCGCAAACAGCTACATCCATCCGAGGAAATGGTCTCTGAACGTCCACTCTATCTATCCCCCTGATCATCTTATAAACCTCTATTAAGTCGCCTCTCAACCTCCTCCTCTATAAAAAGAAAAGCCCCAGCACCCTCAACCTTTCCTCATGAGACCTAACCTCCAAACCAGGCAGCATCCTGGTAAACCCCCTTTGCACCCTCTCCAAAGCTTCCACATCCTGAGGGACAAGATTTATGAGCATTAAGAGGGGTTTAGTATGCTCAAGAATACTCAGCATGGCTTTGTCAAAGGCAGATCGTGCCTTACGAGCCTGGTGGAGTTCTTTGAAAATGTGACGAAACACATTGACGAAATGAAAGCGATCGATGTGGTTTATATGGATTTTAGCAAGGCGTTCGATAAGGTCCCCCATGCAAGGCTTCTCGAAAAAGTGAGAGGGCATGGGATCCAAGGGGCTTCTGCCCAGTGGATCCAGAACTGGCTTGCCCAAAGGAGGCAGAGAGTGTCTATAGATGGGTCTTTTTCTAATTGGAGGTCGGTCACCAGTGGTGTGCCCCAGGGATCTGTTCTGGGACCCTTACTGGTTGTCATTTTCATAAATGACCTGGATGAGGAAGTGGAGGGATGGGTTGGTAAGTTTGCTGACGACACGAAGGTTGGTGGGGTTGGGGATAGTCTGGAGGGATGTCAGAAGTTACAGAGGGACATAGATAAGATGCAAGACTGGGCGGAGAAGTGGCAGATTGACTTCTACCCAGATAAATCCGTCGTGGTCCATTTTGGCAGGTCGAATGGGATGAAGGAGTACAATATAAAGGGAAAGACTCTTAGTACTGTAGAGGATCAGAAGGACCTTGGGGTCCGGGTCCATAGGACTCTAAAATCGGCCCCGCAGGTGGAGGAGGTGGTTAAGAAGGCGTATGGTGTGCTGGCCTTTATCAATCGAGGGATTGAGTTTAGGAGTCCGGGGATAATGATGCAGCTATATAAGACCCTCGTCAGACCCCACTTGGAATACTGTGCTCTGTTCTGTTCGCCTCCTTACAGGAAGGATGTGGAAAAGATTGAAAGGGTGCAGAGGAGATTTACAAGGATGTTGCCTGGATTGAGTGGCATGCCTTATGAGGATAGGCTGAGGGAGCTCGGTCTTTTCTCCTTGGAGAGCCGGAGGATGAGACGGGACCTAATAGAGGTATATAAGATGTTGAGAGGCATAGATCGGGTGGACTCTCAGAGGCTTTTTCCCAGGGTGGAAATGGCTGCTACGAGAGGACACAGGTTTAGGGTGCTGCGGGGTAGGTACAGGGGAGATGTGAGGGGGAAGTTTTTCCCACAGAGAGTCGTGGGCGAGTGGAATCGGCTGCCGTCAGTGGTGGTGGAGGCAAACCCAATAGGGTCTTTTAAGAGACTCCTGGATGAGTACATGGGATTTAATAGGATGGAAGGTTATAGGTAGGCCTGAAGGGTGGGGATATGTTCGGCACAGCTTGTGTGGCCGAAGGGCCTGTTTTGTGCTTTAGTTTTCTATTTTTCTATCCTTCTTATAGTGAGGTGATCAGAACTGCACACAATATTCCAAATGTGGTCTCACCAAGGTCCTGTACAGTTGCAGCATAACTCCACGGCTCTTAAACTCAAACCCCCTGTTAATAAACGCTAACACACTATAGGCCTTCTTGACGGCTCTATCCACTTGAGTGGCAACCTTCAGAGATCTGTGGATATGAACCCCAAGATCTCTCTGTTCCTCCACATTCCTCAGAACCCTACCGTTGACCCTGTAATCCACATTCAAATTTGTCCTACCAAAATGAATCACCTCGCATTTGTCAGGGTTAAACTCCATCTGCCAGTTTTCGGCCCAGCCTTGCATCCTATCAATGTCTCTTTGCAGCCTACAACAGCCCTCCACCTCATCTACTACTCCACCAATCTTGGTGTCATCAGAAAATTTACTGATCCACCCTTCAGCCCCCTCCTCCAAGTCATTGATAAAAATCACAAAAAGCAGGGGACCCCGCACTGATCCCTGTGGTATTCCGCTGGTAACTCGTCTCCAGTCTGAAAATTTTCCATCCGCCACCACCCTCTGTCTTCTATGAGATAGCCAGTTACGTATACAATCGGCCAAATTCCCCTCTATCCCACACCTCCTTATTTTCTTCATGAGCCGACCATGGTGGAACTTATTAAACGCCTTACTAAAATCCATGTATATGACATCAACTGCTCTATCTTCATCAACACACTTAGTTACCTCCTCAAAGAATTCAATCAAGTTTGTGAGTCAAGACTTACCCTTCACGAATCCGTGTTGACTATCCCGGATTAAGCTGCATCTTTCCAAATGGTCATAAATCCTATCCCTCAGGACATTTTCCATGAGCTTCCCGACCACTGAAGTAAGACTAACCGGCCGATAATTACCATGGTCATTCCTATTTCCTTTCTTGAACAGAGGAACGACATTCGCCACTCTCCAGTCCTCTGACACTATCCCCGTGGACAGTGAGGACCCAAGGATCAAAGCCAAAGGCTCGGCAATCGCATCCCTTGCCTCCCAAAGAATCCTAGGATATATCTCAGCTGGCCCAGGGGACTTATCGACCCTCAGTGTTTTCAAAATTGCTAATGCATCTGCCCTCAGAACATCTACCTCCTCCAGCCTATCAGCCTGTATCACACTCTCATCCTCAAAAACATGGCCCCTCTCCTTGCTGAACACTAAAGAAGAGTATTCATTCAAAGCCTCTCCTATCTTTTCTGACTCCATGTACAAGTTCCCACTCCTGTCCTTAGGGGTTTTTAAAAAACGGGCGGCATAGACAAGTTGGGCCGAAGGGCCTCTTTCCATGCTGTAAACCTATATGACTCTACCTTTCATTCAGGCCACTTTCTGTGCCCTTGTGTCAGTTTTTATGTCAGCTCCCTGTGCTTGTGTTTCTGGCCTCATGGCGGTCTGCAGCGGGTTCCCTTCCAATGATTCTACTTTACTCGAGCAGTCGCAGGCTGCTACAAATTCCATTGGGTTCACCAATTCCCTTTAGGGAAGGAAATTTGCCATCAACCTGGTCTTATCTTGATCTGCCCAATGTGAATCCAGACTCAAAGCAATGTGGTTGACTCTCAACTGCTGTCTGAAATCTCCGAGGCAGGCGACTGGGAAATGAGGGGTGAGCAACAGTTGCTGGGTTTGCCACTGACACCCACATCCAATGAAATAAATCAAAGAACACATCCCCCATCTTCGATCCGTGTCCCTCTAATTTAAAAAAATTGCCCATTTACTGGATTCCTTCAACAGAGGGAACAAATTCTCCCTGTCGAATCTATCATCTTGAAAAAACATTTTCAACACGAGACTAATCATCTATGCAACACATGTTGTGATAATTTGACCTGTTAGTTCTCTGATATCCTCCTGCACCCCCCTCCAGGGCCAATATATCCTGAGTTGTGATGTTCAGGCTGGAACTCAAAACTCCGCATGGGGACTAATGAAGTGAGTGGTGACATTTTGTTTGGCAAATCCTTGGGCTGCATTTAAATGACAATGACTTCCCCGTGCTGCAGCGCAAGGTGTCCATGTGGTCACGTCGCAGAGAACAGGGAGTGCGGACAATGACAGCAATGGGATTCCTCACCGCCGTCTATTGACCTGAAGAAGTTTTTATGCTTGAAGCATATTTCACCATCGTTGGTAGTTTCAAAATCAGTTGTTTTAGTGTGACTATCTTCATGTAGTTTGAATTTATGGTATTACATATTGTAGCTGAATTAACAAAAGCCATTTTTAAAAAAAAAACGACACCTGCCATATTGGAAAGCAGTTTAACAACACCAGGTTAAAGTCCAACAGGTTTATTTAGTAGCAAAAGCCACACAAGCTTTCGGCTTTTGCGACCAAATAAACATGTTGGACTTTAACCTGGTGTTGTTAAACTTCTTACTGTGTTTATCCCAGTCCAACGCCGGCATCTCCACATCATTGGAAAGCAGACAGATTAGTTCAACAGACAGCCTTAATTGTGGAACAGTTAAAGGATAACTAATTCATTAAAATATGTGTTAGGTTGGTGTGGTGAGCATATCCTCCGCTCCAGAACCATCCCTTCCTCTATTGAGTTTAAAGCCCTCTCTCCTTCCCTAGTTGTGTAGTTGGCAAGAACGTTGCTGGCAGCAGGTTCAGATGTAGATCATCCCAACGGTACAGCCCCCACTTTCTCCAGAACTGATTTTAATGTCCACAAGCTGAAACCTACCTCTTTCACCAGTCTTTCAAACCATGTATTCATCTCTCTAATGTGATGTGCACTATGCTAATTTGCACGTGGTTGAGGTAATCATCTCCAGATTATAACCTTGTGTGTTCTGTTGCTTAATTCAGTGTCCATTTCCTGATAATGTCTGTGCAGAAGCTGCTTCTTCATTCTACCTATGTCACTGGTACCGACATGGTCCACAACAGTGGGATCCTCCTCACAACCACGGTCATCTCCAGCCAGATGTCCTGAACTCTGGCATGGGGCAGGCAACACAGTCAACTGCACTCTGACTCCTTGTTACAGAGAAAATGTCAATCCCTCTGATGAAGGAGCAGCACTCCGAAAGCTCGTGCTACCAAATAAACCTGCTGGACTTGAACCTGGTGTTGTGAGAATTCTTACGTTGCCTACCCCAATCCAACGCCGGCATCTTCACATCATCAATGCCTCTCACTATACTGTCACTTACTCCCACTAATTTACTCTGTGCCTCTCCCAACCCAGCCCCTCACCTCCCCCCACGGCCCACTGAACAGCTTCCTATACCACAGTGCCACAGTCAGTCACATCATGTGTGTCCAACTGACGCACATGTTAGACGGCTTGACAGCTCTGGAGCGGTGGGTGAATTCACTTTGGAGCATCCACGATGCTGAAGAAGTCGTGGATATCACGTTCAGTGAGTTGGTGACACCGCAGATAACAGTTACTGAGGGAGATAGAGAATGGGTGACCACCAGACAGAGGAAGAGTCGGAAGGCAGTGTAGGGGTCCCCTGCAATCATCTCCCTCCAAAGCAGATATACCATTTTGGATACTGTTGGGGGAGATGGCTCACCGGGGGAAGGTGGCAGCAGCCAGGTTCATGGCACCCTGGCTGGCTCTGCTGGACAGGAGGGCAGGAAAAAGAGTGGCAGAGCGACAGTGATAGGGGACTCAATTGTAAGGGGAACAGACGGGTGTTTCTGTGGATGCAAACAAGACTCCAGGATGGTATGTTGCCTACCTGGTGCAAGGATCAAGGGTGTCTCGGAGCAGCTGCAGGACATTCTGGAGGGGGGAGGGTGAACAAACAGCTGTCGTGGGGCATATCGGCACCAACACTGTAGGTAAAAAATGGGATGAAGTCCGACAAGCTGAATTTAAGGAGTTAGGAGTAAAACTAAAATGTAGGAGCTCAAAGGTAGTAATCTCAGGATTACTTCCAGTGCCACGTGTTAGTCAGAGTTGGAATGTCAGGAGAGCCAAGATGAATATGTGGCTTGAGAGATGGTGCAAGATGGAGGGATTCAAATTCCTGGGACATTGGAACCGGTTCTGAAGGAGATGGGACCAGTACAAAACAGCCGGTCTGCCCCTGGGCAGGACTGGAACCAATGTCCTGAGGGGAGTGTTTGCTCGTGCGGTTGGGGAGGCTTTAAATTAATGTGGCGCGGGGATGGGGACCGACGCAGGAAGTCAGAGGGAAGTAAAGTGGAGACAGAAACTAAAGGCAGCAAAAGGAAAAGTGGAAGACAGAAAAACCGAAGACAAAAATCAAAAAGGGCCAGAGTACAGAGTACAGAGACTGTGGCGAACACAGTGATTGGCTACAGTAAAGGGCCAGAGTACAGAGTACAGAGACTGTGGAGAACTCAGTGAACGGGTCCAGTAAAGGGCCAGAGTACAGAGACTGTGGAGAACTCAGTTAATGGGTCCAGTAAAGGGCCAGAGTACAGAGTACAGAGACTGTGGAGAACTCAGTGAATGGGTCCTGTAAAGAGCCAGAGTACAGAGTACAGAGACTGTGGGGAACTCAGTGAATGGGTCCAGTAAAGGGCCAGAGTACAGAGTACAGAGACTGTGGAGAACTCAGTGAATGGGTCCAGTAAAGGGCCAGAGTACAGAGACTGTGGAGAACTCAGTGAATGTGTCCAGTAAAGGGACAGAGTACAGAGTACAGAGACTGTGGAGAACTCAGTGAATGGGTCCAGTAAAGAGCCAGAGTACAGAGTACAGAGACTGTGGAGAACTCAGTGAATTGGTCCAGTAAAGGGACAGAGTACAGAGTACAGAGACTGTGGAGAACTCAGTGAATGGGTCCAGTAAAGGGCCAGAGTACAGAGTACAGAGACTGTGGAGAACTCAGTGATTGGCTCCAGTAAAGGGCCAGAGAACAGAGTACAGAGACTGTGGAGAACTCAGTGAACGGGTCCAGTAAAGGGCCAGAGTACAGAGACTGTGGAGAACACAGTTAATGGGTCCAGTAAAGGGCCAGAGTACAGAGTACAGAGACTGTGGAGAACTCAATGAATGGGTCCTGTAAAGGGCCAGAGTACAGAGACTGTGGGGAACTCAGTGAATGGGACCAGTAAAGAGCCAGAGTACAGAGTACAGAGACTGTGGAGAACTCAGTGAATGGGTCCAGTAAAGGGCCAGAGTACAGAGACTGTGGAGAACTCAGTGAATGTGTCCAGTAAAGGGACAGAGTACAGAGTACAGAGACTGTGGAGAACTCAGTGAATGGGTCCAGTAAAGAGCCAGAGTACAGAGTACAGAGACTGTGGAGAACTCAGTGAATTGGTCCAGTAAAGGGACAGAGTACAGAGTACAGAGACTGTGGAGAACTCAGTGAATGGGTCCAGTAAAGGGCCAGAGTACAGAGTACAGAGACTGTGGAGAACTCAGTGAATGGGTCCAGTAAAGGGCCAGAGTACAGAGTACAGAGACTGTGGAGAACTCAGTGAATGGGTCCAGTAACGGGCCAGAGTACAGAGTACAGAGACTGTGGAGAACACAGTGAATGTGTCCAGTAACGGGCCAGAGTACAGAGACTGTGTAGAACTCAGTGAATGGGTCCAGTATAGGGCCAGAGTACAGAGTACAGAGACTGTGGAGAACTCAGTGAATGTGTCCAGTAAAGGGCCAGAGTACAGAGTACAGAGACTGTGGAGAACTCAGTGAATGGGTCCCGTAAAGGGCCAGAGTACAGAGTACAGAGACTGTGGAGAACACAGTGAATGGGTCCCGTAAAGGGTCAGAGTACAGAGTACAGAGACTGTGGAGATCTCAGTGAATGGGTCCAGTAAAGCGCCAGAGTACAGAGTACAGAGACTGTGGAGAACTCAGTGAATGGGTCCAGTAAAGGGCCAGAGTACAGAGTACAGAGACTGTGGAGAACTCAGTGAATGTGTCCAGTAAAGGGCCAGAGTACAGAGTACAGAGACTGTGGAGAACTCATTGAATGGGTCCCGTAAAGGGCCAGAGTACAGAGACTGTGGAGAACTCAGTGAATGGGTCCAGTAAAGGGCCAGAGTACAGAGACTGTGGAGAACTCAGTGAATGGGTCCACTAAAGGGCCAGTGTACAGAGTACAGAGACTGTGGAGAACCCAGTGAATGGGTCCAGTAAAGGGCCAGAGTACAGAGACTGTGTAGAACTCAGTGAATGGCTCCAGTAAAGGGCCAGAGTACAGAGTACAGAGACTGTGGAGAACTCAGTGAATGGCTCCAGTAAAGGGCCAGAGTAAAGAGTACAGAGACTGTGGAGAACTCAGTGAATGGGTCCAGTAAAGGGCCAGAGTACAGAGTACAGAGACTGTGGAGAACTCAGTGAATGGGTCCTGGAAAGGGCCAGAGGACAGAGACTGTGTAGAACTCAGTGAATGGGTCCATTAAAGGGCCAGAGTACAGAGTACAGAAACTGTGGAGAACTCAGTGGATGGGTCCAGTAAAGGGCCAGAGTACAGAGTACAGAGACTGTGGAGAACTCAGTGAATGGGTCCAGTAAAGGGCCAGAGTACAGAGTACAGAGACTGTGGAGAACTCAGTGAATGGGTCCAGTAAAGGGCCAGAGTACAGAGTACAGAGACTGTGGAGAACTCAATGAATGGGTCCAGTAAAGGGCCAGAGTACAGAGTACAGAGACTGTGGAGAACTCAGTGAATGGCTCCAGTAAAGGCAGTAAGAAGTCTCACAACACCAGGTTAAAGTCCAACAGGTTTATTTGGTAAAGGGCCAGAGTACAGAGACTGTAAATTCTCAGAATTGACAGGGTGAACCCCATTATCTTTCTGCTGCATGTGTGTACCATTCCGTCCAAGGCTGAGGAGGCCGACGTGAGGTGGAGTGCGTAAAACGTTAATCAGGTCTTTGAGCAGCCTTTGGCTAAGACGCTGTATAACAGAAACATAAACATCGCGTCACCTTGGTTTTCAGCCAGACCTCTTGGGATGAAGGCTGGAATCTGTGTCGACTTTTCCATTATCTTTTATACAAAAACAGCGTGGAAATAATTTAATTTTAACCTTTTGGACTTAAGTAAGAATTCAGTAAAAAGGGGAACAGAAAGCTGAGACTCTGAAGAATACAGCTACACAGTTACACCGGGGGCAGCACAGTGGGCAGCACTGTTGCGAGAGACCTGGTTTCAATTCCCGGCTTGGGACACTGTCTGTGCAGAGTCTGCATGTTTTTCCCATGTCCGTGTGGAATTCCTCCAGGTGCTGCAGTTTCCCCCCACACTCCAAAGATGTGTAGGTTAGGTGGATTGGCCATGGTAAATTGCCGGGTAGTGTCAGGGGAATCAGTCGGGTAAATGCATGGAGTTGCGGGGATAGTGTCCAGGTGGGATTGTTGTCGTGCAGACTCCATGGGCCGAATGGCCTTCTTCTGCACTGTCAGGATTCTATCAACAGACTTATTCAAATTCCAGTTGGTGAGAATTGTCTTATAAGCACTTTCATAGATTCATAGAACATAGAATATTACAGCGCAGTACAGGCCATTCGGCCCTCGGTGTTGCGCCGACCAGTGGTACCAATCTAAAGCCCCTCGAATCTACACTATTCCAATATCATCCATATGTTTATCCAATAACCACTTGAACGCTCTCAACGTTGACAAGTCCACCACTGCTGCAGGCAGGGCATTCCACGCCCTTAGTACTCTCTGAGTAAAGAACCTACCTCTAACATCTGTCCTATATCTCTCACCCCTCAATTTAAAGCTATGTCCCCTCGTGCTAGCCATCACCATCCAAGGAAAAAGGCTCCCACTGTCCACCCTATCTAATCCTCTGATCATCTTGTATGCCTCTATTAAGTCACCTCTTAACCTCCTTCTCTCTAACGAAAACAACCTCAAGCCCCTCAGCCTTTCCTCATACGATTTTCCCCCCATACCAGGCAACATCCTGGGAAATGTCCTCTGCACCCTTTCCAACACTTCCACATCTTTCCTATAATATGGCGACTGGAACTGTACGCAATACACCAAATGCGGCCGCACCAGAGTTTTGTACAGTTGCAGAATGACCTCCTGGCTCCGAAACTCAATCCCTCTACCAATAAAAGCTAACACACCGTCCGCCTTCTTAACAACCCTATCAACCTGGGTGCCAACTTTCAGGGATCTATGCACATGGACACCCAGGTCCCTCTGTTCATCCACACGACCAAGGATCTTACCATTAGCCCAGTACTCTGTATTCCATAGTATTCATAGAATCCCTGCAGTGCAGAAGGAGGTTATTTGGCCCATCGAGTCCGCACTGACCACATTCCCACCCAGGCCCTATCCCCATAACCCCACATATTTACCCTGCTACCCCCCTGCTAATTTCTTGTCAATTATCTCTTACAGATGTTGATCGATCAAATGCCAGAAATAATACTCAAGGCAAAACTGCTATCACTATATAAAGGGCAAAACACATGAATTCTGAAACTCTTCCAAAGCACTGTGGAAATCCAAATCTGTGTCCCTCTGAAGGTCTATTTCAAAATCTCAGTGTGTATGGGTGAACATTTATGTTGTGGTGTCTATTCATGCTAATCTTTCACAATATCTGTGTTTAATTGTGATTCTATTTCACAATCACTTTGTTTGCCTCCGATTCTCCCTATGCCCCAGTGTGTATCTGTGATTCTCTCTCTGTGTCCCTGTGTGTATCTGTGATTCTCTCTCTGTGTCCCTGTGTGTATCGGTGATTCTCTCTCTGTGTCCCTGTGTGTGTCTGTGATTCTCTCTCTGTGTCCCTGTGTGTTCCTGTGACTGTGTGTTCTTGTGTGTTTCTCTATTTAATTTCCCATCTCTCTGTCCATGTATAGTATCTTTGAAAACAAATATAACTTAGTGCACCTCTCGGATATCACCTGAAGCATTCACTCTGTCCACCTCTGTGCAGTTTTCCAACTGAGTGTTCTTTCAGTGAAGGAGCATTTTCCCTCCTGTGACGGCTCCTTACACACCTCCAATGAGTAACCCGGAAGGACAAGGACATTGGATCGATTACAAAATCACCACCTGAAAGTTCATCTCCGAGTCACACACCATCCTGACTTGGAATCTATGTAGTCATTGCTTCACTGTCGCTGAGTCAAATCCAGTAGCTCCCTCCGGAACTGCAAGGCCAGCAGGAATGAGCCATCACATGTTGCCCTTGAGAATGTGATGGTGAGCTGCTTTTTGACATTGCTGCTGTCCATTGGGTGTTGGGGAGGAAGTGCCTGGATTTGACTCAGTGACAGCAATGGAACAGTGATAGCGTTCCAAGTCAGCATGGTGTGTGTATTGGAGGTGATGTTGCTGATGGTGATGTTCTCAGTTTCTGCTCTGTCTAGGAATAGTGTTTACTGGTTAGGAAGGTGCTGTTGAAAGAGTCTTGGTGAGTTCCTGCAGTGGATCTTGTTGGTGATATGCACGGCAGTCTGTGATTCTCAGTCTGTGATTCTGCCACACGTCATTACTCTGTGTGCAAATATAATACCCAAGCATTGTTCCTTTGTAAATATGTGATTCTTGTTTCTGTCCCTGTGTGTATCTATGATTCTCTCTCTCTGTGTCCCTGTGTGTATCTGTGATTCTCTCTCTGTGTGTCCCTGTGTGTATCTGTGATTCTCTCTCTCTGTGTCCCTGTGTGTATCTGTGATTCTCTATCTGTGTCCCTGTGTGTATCTGTGATTCTCTCTCTATGTGTCCCTGTGTGTATCTGTGATTCTCTCTCTGTGTTCCATTGTGGATCTGTGATTCTCTATCTGTGTTCCTGTGTGTATCTGTGATTCTCTCTCTGTGTCCCTATGTGTATCTGTGATTCTCTCTCTGTGTCCCTGTGTGTGTCTGTGATTCTCTCTGTGTGTCCCTGTGTGTATCTGTGGTTCTCTCTCTGTGTCCCTGTGTGTATCTGTGATTCTCTCTCTCTGTCCCTGTGTGTATCTGAGATTCTATCTCTCTGTGTCCCTGTGTGTATCCACTACCAAATCCAATGTGGCCTCACCTCTTGTCGGCCTATCCACATGTTGTGTCAGGAAACCCTCCTGAACACACTGCACAAAAACTGCCCCATCTGAACTATTCGACATACAAAGGTTCCAATCAATATTTGGAAAGTTAAAGTGCCCCATGACAACGACCCTGTGACCCCCACACCTAACCATAATCTGTTTAGCAATTTCTTCCTCCACATCTCTATTACTATTTGGGGGCCTATAGAAAACTCCTAACAACGTGACCGCTCCTTTCCTATTTCTAACTTCAGCCCATATTACCTCAGTATACAGATCCCCCTCGAAGTGCCTTTCTGCAGCAGTGCTAACCACTGTGCCACTGTAGTTGGAGTGGTATAAAGCAGCCTATTGAAAATCACAGTGTAGAGCAATGTAGGGCATCTTACGGGAGAGGGGCAGCAGATTTAAAACAGACATGGGGAGAAATTACTTCTCTCAATGGGTGGTGAATCTGTGGAATTCATTACCTCGGAGTGCGGTGGATGCTGGGACATGGAAAATTTGAGGAGACAGAGTTTTAATTAGTAATGGATTGGAGCATGGGCTGGAGGGCGGTGTAGGGGGGGGCGGTGCTGTCTGGCAATGGGAAGGGGGGGGGGGGCTGGGTATTATCGTACTTGTTGCGCCCCTGATAGTTAAGGGTTTACCCGGTGATTGTCCAGAAGGCCTATTCTACTGGAGAATTGTGCTGTGCCTGCTATCATCTGACAAACTGATTTCAATCACTGACATCAGATCATAGTTACAATGAAAACAATAGGAGGGGGAGAAAACTCTTGTAACTTTGGATTTTATTTTAAAGGCGCAGACGGTGCCCCGTATGGGACAGCCCCACACGCCCTACCCTCAACCCCACCCCAAATAAACACCCCACTCCCCTCGGTATTCCATGTTCATCCAGCAGAAGGGACTCTTCAGTTCTGGGCAATAAAATGATAAATTTAATAATAAAATACGTAACACTGAGAGATAGTTCTATCTGACGCCTCTGATTCTACTGTACATAACACTGAGAGATAGTTCTATCTGAAGCCTCAGATTGTACTGTACATAACACTGAGAGATAGTTCTATCTGAAGCCTCAGATTGTACTGTTCATAACACTGAGAGATAGTTCTATCTGAAGCCTCAGATTGTACTGTGCATAACACTGAGAGATAGTTCTATCTGAAGCCTCAGATTGTACTGTGCATAACACTGAGAGATAGTTCTATCTGAAGCCTCAGATTGTACTGTTCATAACACTGAGAGATAGTTCTATCTGAAGCCTCAGATTGTACTGTTCATAACACTGAGAGATAGTTCTACCTGAAGCCTCAGATTGTACTGTTCATAACACTGAGAGATAGTTCGATCTGAAGCCTCAGATTGTACTGTTCATAACACTGAGAGATAGTTCTATCTGAAGCCTCAGATTGTACCGTTCATAACACTGAGAGATAGTTCTATCTGAAGCCTCACATTGTACTGTTCATAACACTGAGAGATAGTTCTATCTGAAGCCTCAGATTGTACTGTTCATAACACTGAGAGATAGTTCTACCTGAAGCCTCAGATTGTACTGTTCATAACACTGAGAGATAGTTCTATCTGAAGCCTCAGATTGTACTGTACATAACACTGAGAGATAGTTCTATCTGAAGCCAAAGATTGTACTGTGCACAGCAGTGAGACAAAGTTTTTCTGAAGCCTCAGATTGTACTGTGCATAACACTGAGAGATAGTTCTATCTGAAGCCTCAGATTGTACTTTACATAACACTGAGAGATAGTTCGATCTGAAGCGTCAGATTGTACTGTACATAACACTGAGAGATAGTTCTATCTGAAGCCTCAGATTGTACTGTACATAACACTGAGAGATAGTTCTATCTGAAGCCTCAGATTGTACTGTACAGAACACTGAGAGATAGTTCTATCTGAAGCCTCAGATTGCACTGTACATAACACTGAGAGATAGTTCTATCTGAAGCCTCAGATTGCACTGTACATAACACTGAGAGATAGTTCTATCTGATGACTAGAGCGAAGACTGTACTGTACGTAATGCTGAGAGATTGATCCGTGTGAAGTCCTATACTAAGATTGTTCTGTCCATGAGCTGTACATAAGATCTGCTACAACCTGGATTAAGCAGAGTATATCAACCCTGATTGACGTTAACATCATCTAAAAACCACGACCATGATACCCATCAGACAATAAGATATAAGAGCAGAATGAGGCCTTTGGGCCCGTCGAGCCGGCTCCACCATTCAATTCTGTCTGATAGGTTTCTCAAACCCATTCTCCTGCTTTCTCCCTGTAACCCTTGATCGCTGTACCAGTCAAGAACCTATTTATCTCTTTATTAAATACATTCAATGATCTGGCCTCCACAGCCTTGTGTGGCAATGAATTCCACAGATTCACCACCCTCTGGCTGAAGAAATTCCTCCTCGTCTCAGTTCTGAAGTAAGAAGTCTCACAACAGCAGGTTAAAGTCCCACAGCTTTATTTGGAATCACGAGCTTTCGGAACGCTGCTCCTTCATCAGGTGAGTGGGAAACTGGTGTTGTGAGACTTCTTACTGCGCACACCCCAGTCCAACACCGCCATCTCCACATCACATTTCTAAAGGGCCGTCCCTTTCCTCTGAGTCTGTGCCCTCGGGTCCAAGTCTCCCCTACTCATGGAAACATCTTCCCCAAGTGCACTCTATCCAGGCCTTTCATTATTCTGTAAGTTTCAATGTTATCCCCTTCCTCATACTTCCAAACTGCATCGAGTATGGACCCCCAGTCCTCAGACGCTCCTCATGCGTCAAGTCTTTCATTCCCCGGATCATTCTTGTGAACCTGCTCTGGACCCTCTCCAAGGCCAGCACATCCTTCCTTAGATACGGGGACCATAATTGCTGACAATATTGTGAATGCGGTCAGACCAGTGTCTTATAAACCCTCAGCAGTACACCCCTGCTTTTGTATTCTCGTCGTCTCGAAATTAACGCTAGCAGAGTGATGTCTGCTATATCGAATTAATATTGACCCTACATTATTTCCAACTTTCCATCCCTCCCTGACCCTCAACACCCCATCGAGGCTGTAACTGTTCTACGTTGGGTATAAAAAGTGTTGGATTGAAGGGGGTTAAGTGAAGCTGTTTGTTTAGTGACTGGAATTGATGTGAGTCTCCATGGATCTGATTAGTGTGCCTGGAGGGATTCCCCTCTTCTATTAATAAGGGATTCCGTTCAATGTGTTGTCCCATTGAGTCAGCGGGAGCGGCAACTCCGACAGCAACAGAGATCAGCGGCTGTGGAGAGAGAGGGAGGGAGAGGAGAGATCAGAATCTGGGAGCAATGGATTGGAGTCTTCCAACAATGGATCAGAATCTGGGAACAATGGATTGGAATGTTACGACAATGGATCAGAATCTGGGAACAATGGATTGGAATCTTGCAACAATGGATCGGAATCTGGGAACAATGAACCGGAATGTTCCAACCAAGGACAGGAGTTTATTCTATTGGATTTCTGTGTTTACTGATTATTATTGGATTATGACATCAGCTGATCGGACTCAATATCTACTGAGGGTGATTCAATGTATTTACTATCCCCTCCTGGCGATTGTTGGTGTTCCGGGTAAGTCTCTGGCTGGAATTGGACCGGCCCGACCGCCACGGGAATCGGAGCAGGCGAGGGGCGGAGAATGGGAAGGTCTGTTGAACACGGGTGGGATTTTGCAGCTTGGGGAAGAGTGAGGCTGGAAACTCCCGTCCCCTGTGTCCAGTTCCTAATTCTAGAAAGGCTGTTTAACTGTATTGATTTTCTTGTCATTTCCTGTACTGGGTTTGCTGCTCTTGTTGAATCTCTGTATCCGGTTATTAATTCTTTCAGCCACTGACAATTGTCTCAGGGTCTATGGGCTGGGATGTCTTCTGAGTGCTGTGACTTTCCATAGACATGTGACCTCAAACACTATTCCTTCATGCGTAAAATATTGAGACAGAATCCTTTTCACCCTCTGCATATAACACCAGTTCACCCACCCAATCACCAGGCCACAGAATTAATTTTATTGGTCATATCTGCACAGCAGGATCTCACAGAGAGAAAACATATTTCATTAAATTTGAAATTTATTCATCAGTGTCACAAGTATGCGAACATTAACATTGCAATGAAGTTACTATAAAAATCCCCGAGTCACCACACTCCAGCGCCTGTTCAGGTACACTGAGGGAAAATTTAGCACGGCCAATGCACCCAACCAGCACAACTTTCAGATAGTGGGAGGAAACTGGAGCACTCGGAGGAAACTCACGCAGACATGGGGAGAACATGCAGAATCTGCACAGACAGTGGCCAAACCTGCAATTGAACCAGGACCTCTGCTGCTGTGAGGCAGCAATGCTATCCCCTGTGCCACCACAAGCTCTCCGAGAGCAACAGGAATACAAACACACAGACACACCCAAACACACATACATTAAAACACACATTTGTTGATAGAAGCAATCAGATTTAGATACTCCCACTCACACACAAATTCAAGAACCAAAATTGCTGCAACACTCCAGAATAACGCACACTTAGGAACACTCGTCAGGTACTCTGTTGCTCACACACAAACACGCACACACACACATGCATACTGGTACAGACAATATAGACACACGCAACACACACACGATAGGGGGGCAGGATAACAGCTACTCCCTGTCCATTGATGGTGGGGTGATCAAGTAAAACCGCGTGACAGCCTGGAACTCAGGTCCACGTCCCATTTCTCACCTCTTGCAAGCTTCACCGGCAATGGATAAACAGTGGATTCAGTCTCCTGCCCATTTCCGGCAAGAGGCTGAATAAATTATTTCAATCTATTTTAAAACAAATTTAAATGAAATTAGTGAGCCTGGGATGGAATTGTGCGCCACACTTGCCTTTGCAGCCTCACCGGGAGAGGTTGGGTCCGGTGAGGAAAACAGCTGGCCACATGTATGAGGACGAGTCATGATGACCTCGCCGGGAGAACTGAAGGCCATTGAGGACACCGGGCAAGGTCGAGGGCAAAGGTAGGTGCCCCTTGGGCAATGCCCACCGGGCAGTACCAGGGAGTGGGGCATGAGGTGGCGTGGTCTACAGGGGCGGAGCCTGAAGGTAGCGGGGCCGACTCTGAACGTAGTTGCTGGGTGGGAGAGGGTGCCGTTACCACACTGCCCGCTGTCTGTGGGGTGGGGTGGTCTCCGCTGCCACTCTGCACGTGATTGGTGTTGGTAAGGAGGGGGGCATCACTGCCTCTCTGCATGCACATTGGGGTAGGAAGGGGGTCTCGCTGCCACACCGAACGTGATTGGTGGAGGCAGGGAGGGGGGCATCACTGCCTCTTTGCATGCACAGTGGGGTAGGGAGGGGGTTTCGCTGCCTCTCTGCATGCACAGTGGGGTAGGGAGGGGGTCTCGCTGCCTCTCTGCATGCACAGTGGGGGTAGTGTGGGGGTCTCGCTGCCTCTCTGCATGCACAGTGGGGTAGGGAGGGGGTCTCACTGCCTCACTGCATGCACAGTGGGGTAGGGAGGGGGTCTCGCTGCCTCTCTACATACACAGTGGGGTGGGGAGGGGGTCTGGTTGCCTCTCTGCATGCACAGTGGGGTAGGGAGGGGGGCATCACTGCCTCTCTGCATGCACAGTGGGGTAGGGAGGGGTCTCGCTGCCTCTCTGCATGCACAGTGGGGTAGGGAGGGGGTCTTGCTGCCTCTCTGCCTGCACAGTGGGGTAGGGAGGGGGATCTTGCTGCCTCTCTGCCTGCACAGTGGGTTAAGGAGGCGTGCCCTGCTGACACTCTGCATGCAATTGGTGTGGGGGAAGGGGCGGTGATTGGTCCAGGTGGTGGGGAGGGGGCTGGGTCTATATCTGGTCGGGGGCTGCTCAGAAAGAGCTGAGGACCCCCGGACTACCTGGGGGCAGCTGCTGTGTTGAGGCTCGCTGCAGCAGCAGAGAGCTGACAGATGTCTCTCTCAGACCAGGCAGCTCACTGCTGGCTGCAATTGCGCATTTGCAACCAGATAGGTTTGGGAGGTGGTCCGTATCCCAGCCAGCGCTGTGAGAGCTGCAAGTGATGGGGCCACTGCTGTGGGTGGTCCAACAGCCATCGAGTTTTAACAGCACAAAATGAGGCCCTTCGACCATTATGTCTGAATAGGTCATCAAACACCTATCCAATCCAATCCCATTTTCCAGCACTCGATCCATAGCCTTGTCATAGAGTTTACAGAATGGAAACAGGCCCTTCGGCCCATCTTATCCATGCTGCCCTTTCTTTTTAAACCCCTAAACTAATCCCAATTGCCCACATTTGCCCCATATCCCTCTATACCCATCGTGCCCATTTAACTATCTAAACGCTTTTAAAAAATAAAATTGTACCCGCCTCTACTACTGCCTCTGGCAGCTCGTTCCAGACACTCACCACCCTCTGTGTGATAAAATTGCCCCTCTGGACACTTTTGTATCTTTCCCCTCTCTCCTTAAACCTGTGCCATCTAGTTTTAGACTCCCCTACCTTTAGGAAAAGATATTGACTATTGAGCTGATCTGTGCCCCTCATTATTTTATAGACCTCTAGAAGATCACCCCTCAGCCTCCTACGCTCCAGAGAAAAAAGTCCCAGTCTATTCAGCCTATCCTTATAACTCAATCCATCAAGTCCCAGTCGCATCCTCGGAAATCTTTTCTGCACTCTTTCTAGTTTAATAATTATATGCTCTGGCGTTTGAGTTGCTGATCTAAATGCCTCTTGTGGTTTTTCCCGCTTCTACCATCCTTTCAGGCCGTGAGCTGCAGATCCCATCACCCTGTGGATGAAAACATTTTCCCTCAAATCCACACAAACACCTGCCCTTTACCTTAACTCCACGCCCCTCTGGTTATTGACACCTCTACTAAAGGGAAAAGGTTTCTTCCTATCCGTGTGCCACATAATTGTGTTCATATCACTCAGCTCCCCCCCCCACCCCCCGCCCCCACCTGAAAGCATTCCCCACCACCACCCACTACACCCACTCCACCTCCAGCCGTCTCTGCTCTAAGGTAAAAAACCCAGCCTAACCAGCCTCTCCTCATAGCTGAAACTCTCCAGCCCAGGCAGCATCCTGGTGAATCTCCTCTCCACCGTTTCCAGTGTAATCACATCCTTCCTGTAGTGTGATGACCAGAGCTGTGCACAGTTCTCTTGCTCTGGTCCAACCAGCATTTTATACACTTCCATCATCACCTCCCAGCTCTTATAGTCTATGCTGCGGCTGCTAAAGGCAAGTATCCTACATGTCGTCTTAACCACCTCATCTACCTGTCTTGCTGCTTTTGGAGATCCACATATCTGCAGCCCAAATTCATTCTGGTCCTCTGCACTTCCTCAGACTCGACCGGACATGGTACATTTCCTTGCCCGGATAGTCGTCCCAAATGCATGGCCTCACATTCGTCAGGTGTAAATTACATTTGCCCATTTGCCCAGCCTTTCAGTTTCCTCAGCACGGTGGCACAGTGGTTAGCACTGCTGCCCCACAGCGCCAGGGACGTGTGTTCCATTTCTGGCTTGGACCACATCTGTGTGGAGTTTGCACATTCTCCACGTGTCTTCATGGGTTTCCTCCGGGTGCTCCAGTTTCCGCCCACAGTCGGAAGACTTGTGGGTTAGGTGGATTGGCCAGGATATACTGGACTTACTGTCAGGGAGAATTGCTTGGGTAAATGCATGGGGTTCAGGGGATATCGCCTGGGTGGGATTGTGCTCAGTCCAGACTCGATGGGCTGAATGGCCTCCTTCTGCACTGTAGGATTCTATGATTCCTGTCATCTAAGGCTTTCCTCCTCAATATTTACCACACCACCAATTTTTGTATCATCTGCAAACTTACTGATCACACCTCACACATTCATGTCCAGACCATCAATGTACACTACAAACAGCAAGGGACCCAGCATCGATCCCTGTGGAACCCCACTGAACACAGGCTTGCAGTCACAAAAACAACCTTCCACCATCACCCTCTGCCACTCAGCCATTTTGAATATAATTTACCAAATTGACCTGGTTCCAATCGGAATCACTTCCTTGTTCAGTCTTCCATATTTGTCAAAAGCTTTTCTGAAGAACACGTAGACTACATCGACTGCACTTCCCTCATCTCCTCATCCAGTCACCTCCTCAATATATTCCAGCGAATTGTCAGACATGATCTCCCCCTGTCAAAGGCACGCTGACTATTGTTCATAAATCCTTACCTCTCGAAGTGGAGATTAATTCTGTCCCTCAGGTTGTTTTCCAATCATTTCCCGAACACGGATATGGTGATGGTGGTGTCCTGGCCGTGATCTTGGATATCTCCAGGGCACCTTGCAGGATGGCAGTATGGCACAGTGGTTAGCACTGCTGCCTCACAGCATCAGGGATCCCATTTCAATTCCTGGGATTCCATCAGCACCAGTGAAGCTTCTTTTTAAAACTTTGTTCCATTCTCACATCTCGCCTGTTGGGATTTCTCCTATTACAAGAACGTGTGGTGTTCCTCTGGAAAGAATCCACTGTGAGCAAGTCCAGTTTCTCGCAGCTCCCCAATGTCCACATTCAGCCTTGTAAATTCAGTCTCGGTCACAGCCGTCCCGTGTACATCATCAACCTGCATAAGTTCATTGGTAAGGTCAGGGCACATCGTGCTGATGTTTCAGCTTGAGATGCAAAAGACTGATTTGATTTGAATTGATTTGGTTTATTATTTTCACATATAATAAATATGTGATCCAAGCCGGGAATCGAACTCAGGTCCCTGTGAGACAGCAGTGCTAACCATTGTGCCACCATGCTGCCGACTCAGGAACAGCTTCTTCTCTGCTGCCATCTGACGTTTTAATGGGCCCACATCGCATTCAGATGATCTTATTCTACACCCTCGCTCTGAGTCCAACATTACATTCTGCACTCTCTCCTTCTCTATGTTCAGGGTTACAGTGTTACAGAGTTCAGTGTTGGGCCAGGGAGATGGTGTCTGTGGACCTGTTGGGGAGGTTGGTGAACTGTAGTGTATCCAGGCAATCTGGGAGGCCGGAATTGATTCATGCCATGACTAACCTTTTGATGCATTTCATAACATTGGATATAAAGTGAAAAGTGTTGTTGCTTGAGTGCCATACAGACAAAGCATACTGTACATAGAGAAGGAGAGAGGGCAGAATGTAATGTTGCAGTCATAGCTAGGATGTAGTAAAAGATCATCTTAATGCAATGTGGGTCCATTCAAACGTCTGATGGCAGCAGAGAAGCTGTTCCTGAGTCGGCAGCATGGTGGCACAATGGTTAGCGCTGCTGTCTCACAGGAACCTGAGTTCGATTCCCGGCTTGGATCACTGTCTGTGTGGAATTTGCACATTCCACCCGTATGCGCATGGGTTTGCTCCGGATGCTCCAGTTTTCCCCCACAGTCCAAAATGTGCAGGTTAGGTTGATTGGCCATGTTAACTGCCCATTAGCGTCCTGGGATATGTATGTTTGGGGGATTAGCAGGGTGCATATGTGGGATTTCGGGGATAGGACCTGGGTGGGATTGTTGTCGGTGTAGACTCGATGGGTCAAATGGCCCCCTTCTGCACTGTAGTGATTCTATGATTCTATGAGTCGGTTGGTCCATGTCCTCACACATTTTTTATCTTTTTCTCTGATGGAACAAGTGGGAAAAGTTGATGTCCGTGGTGCGCTATTCCTGAATTAGGCTGGTTGCTTTTGTGAGGTAACGGGAGGTTGAGACAGAGTTAATGAGTGGGAGGTTGGTTTGAGTGATGGACTGGTCTGCATTCACCAAGCTTTGAAGTTTCTCGCAGTCTTGGACAGAGCAGGAGCCATACCAAGCTAGAATGTTATTTATGGTGCATCTGTAAAAGTTGATGAGAGTCGCAGCTGACATGCCAAATGTCCCTAAACCTCTGAGAAAATAGAGGCGTTCGGAGACTTTTTTAATTATAGGGACGTCATGGAGGAACCAGGAAAGGTTTTTCGTGATGTGGACCCTAAAACGTGAAGCTCTCGACTATTTCAACTTCATCCCATTGATGTAGATCGGGGCATGTACTCCACTAGGCTTCCAGAAGTCGATTTGCTTTGTTGACATTGAGGAAGAGATTATTGTTGTCGCCCCAGTTCACCAGATTCTCTGTCTCTTCCTCCGACCCACTGCAGGTGTCATCAGCAAACTTGGGAACCGAGTTGCAGGGGAATTTGGCCACACAGTCACCAGTGTACAAGGAGTATAGCAAGGGGCTGAGGACGCAGCCTTACGGGGCACCGCTGTTCAGGATGATTGTGAAGGAGATGTTGTTGATTGTCCTTAATTTTGCTCTCTATGGATTAGGAAGTTGAGGATCCAATTGCAGAGGCAGGAGCCAAGCCCAGCGCCACGAACTTTGGACATGAGTTTCGTAGGACTAATGGTGTTGCAGGCTGAGCTGTAGTTGATAAACACGAGTCTGTGTTCCAGGGTTCACTGTCGGGCCCGGGAGATGGCATTGTGGACCTGTTGTGGATGTCGGTGAACTGTCGTGGATCCAGGCAATCTGGGAAGCCGGAACTGATTCATGCCATGACTAACCTTTTGATGCATTTCATAATATTGGACATCAGAGTCACCGGACGATAGGCATTAAGGCAGCCTGCTTGGCTTTTCCTTTGGTACTGGCCTTTGTTTGAGTTTTACCTGGTGCATAGATTGGCAACCTTCCTGCCGAGAGACGACTGCAGCTGCACTGGTCCAGTAGACCAACGTGGGACAGCAGTAATCGCACTGAGCATTATGGACGATAGCGATTCGCTGAACCCTGAAACTTTCTCCCACTCTTGAAAGAAACACTGGAAGTTGTGTTCTGTGCCAATCGAGTGTGAGATTACTATTTTTTCCTGTGTTGTGCTAACAGTGGCCACAATGCTGTGATCTCCTCTCCAGGGTACAGTTCTGTGTAAATATAATAGAGATTCTGTGCTGTCAAGGCATCAGGATCTCCCTCTGCCAATTGTTAGTATTGTCCAGAGGCAAGGGTCAAACCAGCCCTCTTTGGTACCAGCTCTGTTGCAGGGGTTGTCAGTAAACTGTCTGAGAGACGACAGATTACCATCTACAGGATTCCAGTCTGGATTTTCTGTCAGGGTTTACTCCCTCACCCTTGGAGCTGAGTGAGGGTCAATGTTGTGGACTCTCCGGAAAGCTCTCTCCCAAATGTATACCAGTGTGTTGCTACCATGGACTGCACGGTGACACAGTAGTTAGCACTGCTGATTCACAGCGTCAGGGAGCTGGGTTCAATTCCAGGCTTGGGTCACTGTCTGTGTGGAGTTTGGACCTTCTCCCCGTGTCTGTGTGGGTTTCCTCCGGATGCTCCACTTTCCTCTCACACTGCAAAAGACGTGCTGGTTTAAAAAAAAGATTTAAGTCATTTTATGTGTATACATTCTTTTTTATTTTAACCCATCCTCAGTCCAAATGGTAACTTCTTTCCCTGAATCCTGTCTAATTTTATTCTTTATTTCCCTTCCTGACAGTGAACATGATCACAATTGTGACCCTGACGAGCAGAAACTGTGGTCTGTCCAAATGTGTGACTCGTTACCTGGTGGCCATGTCAGCGGGGGATCTGCTGGTCGTTATCCTCGACCTGATATTCAGACACATTCCCATTCTTTATTGGGAACAGTTTGTTTTCCTGTACTGGGTCCCCGTGTGTAACATCCACGCCGTCCTGCTTTATGCAGCCACTGACTGTTCTGTCTGGTTCACCGTCACTTTCACCTTTGATCGATTTGTGGCCATTTGCTGCCCCAAGCTGAAGAGTAAATATTGCAGTGAGAAATCGGCGGCTGTGGTTCTGGGAACAGTGACGGTGCTGAGCTGTTTAAAGAACATCTTCTGGTATTTTATGTTATTAAATAGATATCAGCTGGTGAACGACCCCTGGTTTTGTTGGGTCACAGTGGATGTGATAGAATCTCCGGTCTGGGGAACAATCGAGTTCCTCCACAACATTCTAACCCCGACTGTCCCGTTCGTCCTGATTCTGCTGCTCAACGTTTTCACCGTCAGACACATTTTAATGAGCAGCAGAGCCCGCAGGAGACTCCGGACTCACAGCAGTGGCGAGAATCCCAGAGACCCTGAGATGGAGAGTCGCAGGAAATCCATCATTTTACTGTTTGTTATCTCAGCCAATTTCATCCTCTTATGGTCGACATTAATGGTTTATTCTATATGGAGTCGGATGTATGATTTGGGCTATAAGTCGGTATGGTTAGATTTCTATGTTATGGAATTTGGTTTCATGTTGCAACTCACAAGTTGTTGTACAAACACTGCCATTTATGCTGTGACACAGACTCACTTCAGGCAGCAGCTCATCAATCTGCTGAAAGCTCCCCTTACTTCAATTCTTCAACTCATTAGACCCTGAGAGGAAACTACAACTACAAGACCCCTGACTCTTTCTATTGGACTTTCAAATATAAATAACAAACAGTTGCCATGTCTGGTGGCCAGGTATGGATACGAATATTTGCCCGTGGGTCAGTGTTGACAATATCAACAAGGGCAGAAGTACCACCAATTACTACTCTTCACACTTGGGAATGGCCAGGACATCCGGAGACGTGGCTGCACACGGAGAGTGCCGGTCCGTTCATGGGGTCTATGTTCCTGAAATGGTAGATGCTGATTCAAAATGGATGGCCGTTCACAGGGTGAGTTACTCAAACACAAGGACAAGAGTGGAGAAACTTCACACCTCTTTCATGACACCCGGGATCCCGGAAATGTTAGTTCCTGAAAATAAACCACTCTTCATCAGCCAGGAATTTGTGCATTCGATGAAGTTGGACAGAATTTGACACGTTTGGGCAGTGTCATATTATGATGTGGAGATGCCGGCGTTGGACTGGGGTAAACACAGTAAGAAGTTTAACAACACCAGGTTAAAGTCCAACAGGTTTATTTGGTAGCAAAAGCCACTTTTGCTACCAAATAAACCTGTTGGACTTTAACCTGGTGTTGTTAAACTTCTTACAGTGTCATATTACCCATCATCCAATGGCCTGGCAGAAAGAGCGGCCCAAACAGTAAAAGCAGGTTCAAAATACCATCCCTCAGTCTCTTTGGACACCAAACCATCCAGATTTCATCTTCAATTACAGAATGACACCCTCCAACCTCCCCCGACCTCCCCGCTTCAACAACTGGAATAGCCCCAGCAGAGTTGGTCATGGGAAGTTCACTCCGCCCAATGTTACGTCTGACCTTCTGAGGGCGGGAGCTAACACCCAGTGCCGTTCCCACCAGCCGGGAGAGGCACCGAAAGGCAGGTGATAGGTTATTGGTAAAGAATCATGGCAATGGGTCCACGTGGTTATGAGGCACGGTCGAGTCTGGAACAGGGCCAGTTTCCTATCAAGTCCGCTTGGGAGATACCATTCTATGGGAATGCTTCAATCATCTACAAGCCATGAAGCCCCAAGCCGTGCAGGAAAAAGCAATTCCCAGCAGACCGGGAACTTTGGAAAGAATTCCAGGCACTCCGGCTCCTGTTCCTCATCTCCGCCAGTGGGAACCTCGGAGTCTGAAATGGACACAGTGGGTTTAGCCTCTCGATCACATTGTCACCCGATAAAGGGAACTCGGGCCACACGCTCATGGTGGAAGAGGCGAGCTCCGGTCTGCTGAACCCCACTCACTTCCGAGGCTGAGCAGCAGGAACCGGACCCAGCATTGAAACTCCAAAAAAGGCTTCCAAGGTGGTCAGCCCTCGGCGGTTACTCAGACCTAGAGGGGGAGGGGGTGCAGTGACTTCAATCAGGTTCATGAGTTGGACACGGGCAAATATAAACTACCAAACTGAGGCCTGTGAAATTTGCCCACTCAGGGAGCTCCACAGAGTGCAAGCTGCAGAGAGTGAAGCACTGAGAGCTGGGCTAAGTGTGGGAGTTTAGGGAAGTGGGTGGAGAGGTATTGCTGTGTCTTGTGTCCCTTACTGCCCGGTCCCTTACGGCCAGGTCCAGGGCGGGTAGGTGTCCCCCAGACATTACTGTTCAGAAAGTGACGTGAGCAGATGTGTTTATTGAGACTTTCAGAAGGCTTTCGACAAGGTCTCACATCGCAGACTGCCATGTAAAGTGAAAGCAGATGGGATTACAGGCAATGTTTTGAGACGGATAGAAAGCTGGTTCACTGATAGAAAGCAAAGAGTTGGCAATAAATGGGCCTTTTTCTGATTAGCAGTCAGTGTCTAGTGGGGTTCTGCAGGAATCTGTGCACGGACCCCAACTGCTCACATTATATGTTAATTATTTTGAAAATGGAACTAGATGTATCATCTCCAAATTTGCAGATGATAAAAGGTGTGTGAGGGTGAGCTATGAGAAACATGCAGACATGCTTCAGTGTGATTTGAACAGGCTCAATGTGTGGGCATGTGCAAAGCAGTTGCAGTAAAATGTGGATCAATGTGAAGTTATCCAATTTAGCATCAATAATAGGAAGACAGATTATTATTTGAATGGGTGTAAATTGAGAGAGGTGGATACTCAGCGAGACCTTGGTGTCCGTATGCATCAGTAAGTGAAAGTCAGCGCGCATGTACAACAGGCAGTAAAGAAGACAACTGTAATGCTGCCCTTCATAGGGATAAGATTGGAGTACAGGAAGAGAGATGTGTCACTGCAGTTGTGCAGGGCATTGCTGAGCCCACACTTCGAGTATTGTGTGCAGTTTTGGTGTCCTTATCTGAGGAAGGATATCCTCGCTATAGAGGGAGTACAGCGAATGTTTACCAGGCTGATTCCTGGGATGGCAAGTCTGTGATATGAAGAGAGACTAAGTCGGTTCGGGCTTTATTCATTGGAGTTCATTCGAGTGAAACATATAATATTGGACCATGTTTAGACAGGGTAGATTCAGAAAGAATGTTCCTGATGCTCAGGGAGTTGAGGACGAGGGTTCATGGTTTGAGGATAAGCATCAACCTTTTAGAACAGAGGTGAGGAGAAATTTCTCCACTCTGATGATCTATGGACTTCGCTACCACAGAAAGTAGCTGAGGCCAAAACCTTTCGTGATTTCAGGAAGAAATTATATATCGCTCTTGGGGCTAAAGTGATCACGGGATATGGGAGCAAGGGATGGTCAGGATATTGAAGTTGATGATGATCCATGATCAAACTGAATGTCGGAGCTGGGTCGAAGGGCCGAATGGCCTGCTCCTGCTGTTCCTATATTTCAATGTTTCTATGATTGTGAAGCTGAGGTGAGTCTGTCCACGGTGTGAATCTGAACATGATCCGAGTCCGAACCTTGTGTGAATCTGAACAGCGTCTCTGTCTGAACCTGGGTGGGTCTGAACCTGGTGCGGGGCCTCTCGACATGATTGCCAGTATTCCACTTGCCTTCCAAACTGCCGATTCAACCTGCAGGTTAACCTTTAGAGAATCTTGAACAAGGCCTCCCAAATTCCTTTGTGCATCTGATTTCCGAAGCATTTCCCCATTTAGAAAATAGTCTCTGCCTCCATTCCTCCTTCCAAAGTGCATAACCTCACACTTTTCCTCCTTGTATTCCATCTGCCCCCTCTTTATCCACTGTCCTAACCTGTCCAAGTCCTTCTGCAGCCCTCCTCCTCCCCCTCCCCCTCCCACTTCCGCAATACTCCCTGTCCCTCTGCATATCATTGCATCATCACCAAACTTAGCAACAGTGCCTTCATTTCGTTTTTCCAAATTATTAATGTATGTTGTGAAAAGTTGTGGTCCCAGGACCGACCCCCGAGGCACACCACTTGTCACCGGCTGCCATCCTGAGAGAAGATCCCTTCATCCCCACTCTCTGCCTTCTGCCAGTCAGCCAATCCTCTATCCATGCCAGGATCTTACCCTCAACACCATTGGCACTTAACTTATACAACAGTCTCCTGTGCTGCGCCTTATCAAAGAAAGATCACCACCAATGCCACCACAATTTCCTCAGCTATGTCTTTAAGAACCCTGGGGTGTACTCCATCCGGTCCAGGTGATTTATCCACCCACAGACCTTTCAGTTTCCCCAGAACCTTCTCCTGAGTGATGGCCACTACACCCACCTGTGTTCCCCGGCTCTCCTGGAGCTCTGGCATCCCACTGGTGTCTTCAACCGTGAAGACTGATGCAAACTATTCAGTTCCTCTGTCATTTCTTTGTTTCCTATTATTCCTTCTCCAGCCTCATTTTTCAGTGATCCAATGGGTATTTTTGCCTCTCTCTTAACTTATATTGGAAAACCTCCTCCTCTCTTTTATAATACAAGCTTGCTTACACTCATATTTCACCTTCTCCCCTCTTATTGCTTTTTTAAGTTGTCCTCTGCTCGCTTTCAAAAGCTTCCCAATCTTCTGCCTTCCCACTAGTCCTTGCCAAGAAGGATGCTTTCCCTTTTGTGTTTTTGCTGTCCTTGGCTTCCCCGTCAGCCATGGATTCCTCGTCCTCCCTGTGGCATATTTCCTCCTCCTTGGGATGAATTTCTGTTGTGCCTCCCAAATAACTCTCAAGAACTCCTGTCATTGCTGTTCCACTGTCTCCCCTGCTCGGCTCCCTTTCCAATCAACTCTGGCCAGCTCCAACTTCATGTCCTTGTAGTTATCTTTATTTAATTCAAATACCCTTACATCTGATTCCAGATTCTTCCTCTCAAACTGCAGGGTAAATTCTATCATATTGTGGTCACTCCTCCCTAAGGGTTCCTTCACCTTAAGTTCCCTAATCAAGTCTGCCTCATTACACATCGCCAAATCCAGAATTGCCTGTTCCGTAGTAGGCTCTGTCACAAGCTGCTCCAAAAACCCTCTCTTCGACATTCCACAAATTCCTTTTCTTGGGATCCACGACCTCCCTGATTTTCCCAGTCCACCTTAGAATCTTAGAAACCTACATATTGAAGTCCCCCATGATTATTGTAACATTGCCTTTTCTGTCTCCTGATGTATTTTCTGCCCCTCATTCTCTCACTATCCTCATCCCTACCCTCAGACTGTACTTTACCCTTTACCTCCGCCAATCAGACACGATGTTTACATTTGAAGGCCAGTTTCCAATGTTCAAAGTCTCTCGAGTTTTCCCTTGCCTCCTTTTTCCCTTTTGCCTGTAATTCAGATTGATTTTATTATTTTGCTTGCTGTTCCTCCCTTTCCTTTTCTTTTCCCTGTAATTCAAATAGTTTTAATTAATTTTTATATTGAGTCAGTTTCATTTGTAACTGAATTTCCAACGATTCTGACTGAGCTTCTGACAATTCCAGATGTTGTGTTATCGCCACAATTATCTCTCCTTTCTGTACTCTGTCAGGCAATGTCAACTGGAATGTGTTTCCAATTCCAAAAGCTTTGCTTTAGTCACTATCTGTCAGGTAACTTGCGTGACTTCCTCCACCCGCAGAAACTTCTGAGCCTCTGAAAGAGACATTAATCCAAACCACGCTCCCGATTTAAACTGGAATACAACACCTGAAAAGAAAACACAAATCTGCTCACCGCTCACTGTCTGAGTTCACTAATCCCAAATCAATCCAGAAATACAGGTTTCAATCCCGGAGCCCCCAGTTGTTCTCAGTCAGGCTGGATACTCCCAGGTGTTCCATGAAGATCGAGAGACCTGTAACTCTTTACCTTGAATCTGGCTAGAAGGAGCACGAGAGGTTTCACTTCAGGTGTGAGTGAACTGACCCATGAGGAACTCTTATTCAAAACAAAGTTTCATTAAGAATATTGTTGACATGTCTTGTGAGACAATGAGCAAGAACTTTTAACAATTACAAACAAGAACACAACAACCACGATAATGTACAACTCTGAAGGACATATCTCTAGTGTGTTCCAACCAAAGCCAACATCCAAGCCACAAAACCCTCCAAATCACCACAATACAGCAGAGGTAAATGCCGGATTATTACACGTGTCCAGCCTCCTGGGCTGAATGCTCAAAATCCCTTGAGAAACTCAGCAGAGGTTGTAGTCGAGTCTGTTTCACAAAACACAGCCTTTTAAAAAGAGAAGGACAGGGAGAGGGAGAGAGATTGCTTCTGAGCTTGCTGCTAAACTGCTTCCCAAAACTAAACTAAAATACCAAAAGAAAACCACCACCTGACTGCCACAGCTTAGCTCCACCTCCATGTCAGCTGCACGATTTAAACAAAATTCCTTAAAGGTCCACTCACATGACAACATTAACACTCTCACTCTCAACTCAGCACTCCCCATTACCCCAACACTCTCTCTCTCACACCAACACTATCCTGTCACGTCAACACACCCCCTCACCTCAACACACCCCCGCTCACCTCAATACTCCCCTTCCCCTCTCTACACAATCTCTATCACACAGACATTACACCCTTTCTCCTCAACACTATCCGTCTCGCTTCTACGTTCTCCCTCTCACATTTACATTGTCCCATAGAGGGTTAACATCAAGTCCTCTCACCAAAACACGCGCTCTCAATTCAACACTCCCCCAATCAACACAACTCCCCCCCTCTCACCTTAACATGTTCCCCCCTCACACCTCTACATTACCCCACGCACCACAACACAACCCATCTCATCTCGACGCTCCTCACCTCAAGATCCCCAAGATATGAATTTCCCGTCCCACACCGCAAGGGAGTCGGAGCAGATGAGCACAGACCGTGTCAAGATCCAATTACCTCTGGTGGGATTATCCGAATTTGGGGAGAGCGCGGGGCCAAATCCTACACTCTGTCTCACATCAACATTCTCCCTCTCTCATATCAGCTCTCTCTTCTCATCTCAGCACTCTGTCTCGCCTCAGCTCCCGCCATCTCATTTTAACTTTCCCCCTCACCTCAACAAACTCCCCCTCATCTCAATACACCGCCTCTCAACTCATCACTCTCCCCCTCACTTCCATAATAAACTTTCACTCCACACACAGCCCCCCACTCCATACAACTCAAACATCCGCCCGCTGTCCCTGCCCTGGGTGTGTTTGCTGGGGAAATTGCAGATGGAGTTTTATCTTGTGTTTCCCCGATGCTACACCTGTCCCTGCAGATGCAGAAATAACCTGATTCTTATTGGAACCAGGTGTTTAGGAACAGCAGTGACCGCACTCTCCTTTCACAACCTGCACAGATACATTACTGAATTGCTCTGAGTGTCAATACACATCCAGGTGCATGGCTAACCTCATCCCTACTGCCTTTACCTTCCAGGTGTATCACCGACTTCATTCTTATTACCAACTGACAAACAGATACATCACTGACCTCACTCTTATTGTCGCTACTGATTCCCTGCGACCCCCACGTTACAAAACGAATAAAGGCAACACAGCAGCAGCGTCACACAAACTGTATCAAAAACCTTCAGCTCCTTCAATCATTCTAATCCTGGGCTGATCTCAACAACATAAAGTTTGAATGCAGAATGTAAGTTTGTTCCTCCACGAATACACTTGGATTAAATAATTGCGGAACAGAGCATCTATTTCAGGTCAAGCAGAGGTGGCAGTGTGGGAGCATGGTGCTAAATATCAGAATTATCTGTATCAATATCTGACTGCTCAGAGACCGGAATTAAAATAAATATATTCACTGCATGTGAAACATGTATAAAATGATATGCATTACAAAGTTACTGCTGGTGTTCAGTGACTGGAACTAATGTTATTCACCTTGAGATCTCTATAAATGTACCTCTTCTGTTCTGTACAGTCAGTTGGAGAAACGGATTTCGAAATGTTTTTCAATTAGATTGTATAAGATCTCCACATGCATTTTCACAAATTCCCTCAATAAATCCCCAGCTGAATTTAACAAGGCAATCCCCACCAATTGAATTCTGGTTTTCACTCTGCGTGAGATGTCAGCACCACCGGGAATGTCACCCCGCTTGGTTAACGCTGACACACAGACTCACTGTTACTGGGAGATATTGCAAAGTGTTCTTGTGTTGGATCGGGTCATCTCACTGTCCCAATACTGCAAACAATCACAATATGGAACGGGTTCTCACTTCTACACGGGACAATTATTCCCCATTTGGCATTGATTGCAATCAGTTGATCAATCTGATTTACTTAACTGGGGCAGTTTTCACCTGGCCTTCATCAATCGAGAGATTGAGTTTAGGAGTCCGGGGATAATGATGCAGCTATATAAGACCCTCGTCAGACCCCACTTGGAGTACTGTGCTCAGTTCTGGTCGCCTCATTACAGGAGGGACGTGGAAATTATTGAAAGGGTGCAGAGAAGATTTACAAGGATGTTGCCTGGATTGGTTGGCATGCCTCATGAGGATATGTTGAGAGAGCTCGGTCTTTTCTCCTTGGAGAGATGAAGGATGAGAGGTGACCTGATAGAGGTATAAAAGATGTTGAGTGGTATAGATCAGGTGGACTCACAGAGGCTTTTTCCCAGGGCTGAAATGGCTGCTACGAGAGGACACAGGTTAAAGGTGCTGGGGAATAGCTACAGAGGAGATGTGAGGGGTAGGTTTTGCACTCAGAGGGTGGTGGGTGAGTGGAATCGGCTGCCGCCAGTGGTGGTGGAGGCAAACTCGATGGTGTCTTTTAAGAGACTCCTGGATGAGTACATGGGACTTAATAGGATTGAGGGTTCTTGGTAAGCCTGTATATAAGCCGAGGTAGGTAGGGACATGACCGGCGCAACTTGTGGGCCGAAGGGCCTGTTTGTGCTGTAGCTTTTCTATGTTCTTTACAACAGAAAATGTTTGCAATTCATTCATTCGAATTCCCAAGTGTCTGAACTGTATTTAGGAAAGATCTGAAGGAGTATTTCACAAAACTATAACAACAAATTAACAGAAGACAGTTATTATGAAAGCACGTGTGGAAAATATCATTATCAGTGAGGCTGCCCTGGGATTACTTCATGGACAGTGATGGAAACGTGTTTGATACAGAAGATACACGTCCCTTTTATCAGCCTGTTTGAATTGGCAGTGCAGCAAGACCATACACTTTACCCAGTGCTGTCCCTATTCTTGGAAATGTTCAATGGAAGCACAATTTACAGGAACCCAATGGCAAATACAGAAACATGGTTCAGAATGGGGTTCGACACAGAGTAAACACCCTTTGCAGTCAACTATTCAATGGGACACTGCAGAGTGAGCTTTGCTCTGTCTGCAATCCCGTGTGTAACTGTTCTGGGAGGGTTTCAGAGGTCAGTATCAAGAGGAGATGTATCTGTATTGAACTTTTCTTTACCCATACATGGGATTTTTTTCTGGCAATATACAGGGAGAGCAGAACTATATGTATCTCTGTGTCCACCTGCGCTCGAGTTCCTGATAGGACAGTGTGGAGAGATTTTCTGTGGACCTTACCCTGTGCTGCTCTTGCTCAGGTCTTTAGTGTTTGGACAGTCTATGCAGACATTTTTTGTGCATCTCACCCTTGCTACCCCTTCACTGGAGTTCTTGGTGAAACAGTGTGATGGGAGGTTTCTGGAAATCTCAGCCTGAGCTGCATCTGAACTCTCACTAGTTGCATCTGTCTTTGGAGAGTTTGATGGGGACATTATAGAGGGATATTTATTCTACATTTAACGACGTACTGTCCCTATCCTGGGTATCCTGGGAGTGCTTGATGAGGACACTGGAGAGAGAGGTTTATTATGTATCTACCCCCCCCACCCCGGCCAATGCTGTAGCCGTTCTGGGTGGTGCAGAGGGAATTTTACCGTGTGAATGTTTGATGGGCACAGTCTTAAATTTACTCTGTGTCTATCCCCATGCTGTACACGTCCTGGGAGTGTTTGATGGGGACATTGATGAGGGAAATTTACTCTGTATCTAACCCCGTCCAGTACCTGTCCTGTACGTTGCCCGTCTCCCAAGTTAGCATGGCTAATCCAACTAACTCCCACATCTTTGGAGTGTGGGAGGAAATGAGAGCACACAGAGGATTCCCACGCAGACAGGGGAGAACGTGCACACTCCACACAGAGAGTGACCCGAGGCTGGAATCAAACCCGGGTCTTTGGCGCCATGAGGCAGCAGCGCCAACCAGTGTGTTACAGAACCTCACCCCCAAAACAAAATTCCCCTCTCACCTCCACACTCCCACTGTCACCTCCACACTCCCACTGTCACCTCAACACTCCCCCTCTCGCCTCCACGCTCCCCCCCGCTCGCCTCCGCGCTCCCCCCCGCTCGCCTCCGCGCTCCCCCCCGCTCGCCTCCGCGCTCCCCCCCGCTCGCCTCCGCGCTCCCCCCCTCTCGCCTCCACGCTCCCCCCCTCTCGCCTCCGCGCTCCCCCCCTCTCGCCTCAACACTCTCCCCCTCTCGCCTCCACGCTCCCCCCCTCTCGCCTCCGCGCTCCCCCCCTCTCGCCTCAACACTCTCCCCCTCTCGCCTCAGCGCTCCCCCCCTCTCCCCCTCTCGCCTCCGCGCTCCCCCCCTCTCGCCTCAACACTCTCCCCCTCTCGCCTCAGCGCTCCCCCCCTCTCCCCCTCTCGCCTCCGCGCTCCCCCCCTCTCGCCTCAACACTCTCCCCCTCTCGCCTCAGCGCTCCCCCCCTCTCCCCCTCTCGCCTCCGCGCTCCCCCCCTCTCGCCTCAACACTCTCCCCCTCTCGCCTCCGCGCTCCCCCCCTCTCGCCTCAGCGCTCCCCCCTCTCGCCTCAGCGCTCCCCCCTCTCTCGCCTCAGCGCTCCCCCCTCTCGCCTCAGCGCTCTCCCCCCCTCTCGCCTCAACGCTCTCCCCCCCTCTCGTCTCAACGCTCTCCCCCTCTCGCCTCAACGCTCCCCCCTCTCGCCTCAACGCTCCCCCCCTCTCGCCTCAACGCTCTCCCCCTCTCGCCTCAACGCTCTCCCCCTCTCGCCTCAACGCTCTCCCCCTCTCGCCTCAACGCTCTCCCCCCTCTCGCCTCAACACTCCCCCCCTCTCGCCTCAACGCTCTCCCCCTCTCGCCTCAACGCTCTCCCCCTCTCGCCTCAACGCTCTCCCCCTCTCGCCTCAACGCTCTCCCCCTCTCGCCTCAACGCTCTCCCCCTCTCGCCTCAACGCTCTCCCCCTCTCGCCTCAACACTCTCCCCCTCTCGCCTCAACACTCTCCCCCTCTCGCCTCAACGCTCTCCACCTCTCGCCTCAACGCTCTCCACCTCTCGCCTCAACACTCTCCCCCTCTCGCCTCAACGCTCTCCCCCTCTCGCCTCAACGCTCTCCCCCTCTCGCCTCAACGGTCTTCGCCTCAACGCTCTCCCCCTCTCGCCTCAACGCTCTCCACCTCTCGCCTCAACGCTCCCCCCTCTCGCCTCAACGGTCCCCCCCTCTCGCCTCAACGCTCTCCCCCCTCTCGCCTCAACACTCTCCCCCTCTCGCCTCAACGTCCACCCCTCTCGCCTCAACACTCCCCCCCTCTCGCCTCAACGCTCTCCCCGTCTCGCCTCAACGCTCTCCCCCTCTCGCCTCAACGCTCTCCCCCTCTCGCCTCAACACTCTCCCCCTCTCGTCTCAACGCTCCCCCCCTCTCACCTGTCCACACTGTCTATCTCACCCTCTGCTATACCTGCACTGGAGATTCGTGTTTGGACAGTGTAGAGGGAGACAGTTTGTGTATCTGGGCCTGTGCTGCATCTACAATGAGGGTATTTGATGGGAGTGTAGAGGCAGCTTATCCTTGTAAATGTCTGATGGGCGCAAGCTGACGGATATCGAGCCTGAAGGTTGCCTGACTAAGTTGAACCTTCACTTTAGCAGCCATGAGACCGCCTGGTCACACAGTTAAGATGGGGTGGGAGTGACACTGGACCTCTGTAGCTGACATTGGAGTGTTTGATGGGATGTTGCAGATGATGTTTGCTCCGTGTTTAAGGGCTGTCACCGTTCCCTCCGCACTCTGGCTGGCAGCGTGAGGGGACAGACTGACTTCACACCTAATCCCTGCAGTAAATATCCTGGGAGTGTTTGTTGGATCAGTGTGTATTGATATAACACCATGTTGTTCCCCTCTCATCTGAAAGCTCCCTCCTCACATCAACACACTCCCTCTCACCTCAGTAACCGCCTCTCACCTCAACTCCCACCGTCCACAGCAACACCCCTCACCTCAACACTGAACCTCTCACCTCAAAATTCCCCTTCACCTCAACACTCTCTCTCTCACCCCACTCACATCAAAAATAGGATTGACCTTGTGAGTTCCTTCAATCTTTCTGATTCTCGGCTGCCATCAACAGCATAACGTTTCACTGTGCACCGTCCGTCTGTTCCTCCAGAACAAAGAACAATAAAGCACAGGAACAGGCCCTTCGGCCCTCCAAGCCCGTGCCACTCCCTGGTCCAAACTAGACCATTCTTTTGTATCCCTCCATTCCCACTCCGTTCATGTGGCTGTCTAGATAAGTCTTCAACGTTCCCAGTGTGTCCGCCTTCACCACCTTGCCTGGCAGCGCATTAGAGGCCCCCAGCACCCTCTGTGTAAAATATGTCCTTCTGATATCTGTGTTAAACCTCCCCCCCCTTCACATTGAACCTATGACCCCTCGTGAACATCACCACCGACCTGGGGAAAAGCTTCCCACCGTTCACCCTATCTATGCCTTTCATAATTTTATACACCTCTATTAAGTCTCCCCTCATCCTCCGTCTTTCCAGGGAGAACAACCCCAGTTTACCCAATCTCTCCTCATAACTAAGCCCCTCCATACCAGGCAACATCCTGGTAAACCTCCTCTGTACTCTCTCCAAAGCCTCCAGTAGTGTGGCGACCAGAATTGGACACAGTAATCCAAATGCGGCCGAACCAACGTTCTATACATCTGCAACATCAGACCCCAACTTTTATACTCTATGCCCCGTCCTATAAAGGCAAGCATGCCATATGCCTTCTTCACCACCTTCTCCACCTGTGACGTCACCTTCAAGGATCTGTGGACTTGCACACCCAGGTCCCTCTGCGTGTCTACACCCTTTATGGTTCTGCCATTTATGTATAGCTCCTCCCTACATTATTTCTACCAAAATGCATCACTTCATATTTATCAGGATTGAACCCAATCTGCCATTTCTTTGCCCAAATTTCCAGCCTATCTATATCCTTCTGTAGCCTCTGACAATGCACCTCACTTTCTGCAAGTCCTGCCAATTTTGTGTCGTCCGCAAACTTACTGATCACCCCAGTTACACCTTCTTCCAGATCGTTTGCATAAATCACAAACAGCAGAGGTCCCAATACAGAGCCCTGCGGAACTCCACTAGTCACAGGCCTCCAGCCGGAAAAAGACCCTTCCACTACCACCCTCTGTCTTCTGTGACCAAGCCAGTTCTCCACCCATCTAGCCACCTCCCCCTTTATCCCATGAGATCCAACCTTTTTCACCAGCCTACCATGAGGGACTTTGTCAAACGCTTTACTAAAGTCCATATAGACGACATCCACGGCCCTTCCCTCGTCAACCATTCTGGTCACTTCTTCAAAAAACTCCACCAGGTTAGTGAGGCATGACCTCCCTCTCACAAAACCATGCTGACTATCGTTAATGAGTTTATTCCTTTCTAAATGCGCATACATCCTATCTCTAAGAATCTTTTCCAACAACTTCCCCACCACGGACGTCAAGCTCACCGGCCTATAATTACCCGGGTTATTCTTCCTACCCTTCTTAAATAACGGGACCACATTAGCTATCCTCCAATCCTCTGGGACCTCACCTGCGTCCAGTGACGAGACAACGATTTGCGTCTGAGGCCCAACGATTTCACCTCTCGTCTCCCTGAGCAGCCTTGGATAGATTCCATCAGGCCCTGGGGATTTGTCAGTCTTTATATTCTCTAACAAACCTAACACTTCCTCCTTTGTAATGGAGATTTTCTCCAACGGTTCAACACTCCCCTCCGAGACACTCCCAGTCACCACATCCCTCTCCTTTGTGAATCCCGACGCAAAGTATTCATTTAGGATCTCCCCGACTTCTTTGGGCTCTAAGCATAAGTCCCCACTTTTGTCCCTGAGAGGTCCGATTTTTTACCTAACAACCCTTTTGTTCCTAACGTATGAATAAAATGCCTTGGGATTCTCCTTAATCCTGTCTGCCAAGAACATTTCGTGACCCCTTTTTGCTCTTCTAATTCCCCGTTTGAGTATTTTCGTACTTTCTTTGTACTCCTCCAGAGCTCCCTCCATTTTTAGCTGCTTGGACCTAACATACGCCTCTCTTTTCTTTTTGACCAGTCCCTCAATTTCCCTGGTTATCCACGGTTCTCTAATCCTACCCTTCCTATCCTTTTTTACAGGCACATGCTTGTCCTGTAGCCCTAACAACCGTTCCTTAAAAGACTGCCACATACCAGATGTGGATTTACCCTCAAACAGCCTCTCCCAATCAAGAGCTGCCAATTTCTGCCTGATCCCACTAAAGTTAGCCTTCCCCCAATCCAACACCTTACCCTTGGGACACCACTCATCCTTTTCCATCACTTTCCTAAAGCTAACAGAATTGTGGTCACTATTTGCCACATGTTCCCCTACCAAAACTTTGAAGACCTGACCGAGCTCATTCCCCAGTACCAGGTCCAGTATAGCCCCCTCTCTAGTCGGGCTGTCTACATATTGTTCCAACGAACCCTCCTGTACACATTTTACGAATTCCTCCCCATCCAGAGTCCCTGCCCTCAGCGATTTCCAGTCTATACCAGGGAAATTGAAGTCTCCCACTACAACAACCCTATTTTTCCTGCACCTATCCAGTATCTCCTGACATATCCATTCTTCCACTTCCCTTGGCTGTTGGGGGGCCTGTAGTATACCCCCAACATAGTGACTGCGCCCTTCCTGTTTCTAACCTCAACCCAGAGTGACTCGTTACACGACCCCTCTGAATTGTCCTCCCTCTGCACCGCTGTAATATGCTCTCCAACTAATACCGCTACTCCCCCACCTCTTTTGGCCCCTCCTCTGTCTCGCCTAAAACACTTGTACCCTGGAATATTCAGCTGCCAGTCCTGTCCCTCTTTCAACCAAGTCTCTGTCACCGCAACCACATCCAAATTCCTCGTGCGCATTAAGGCCCCAAGTTCGTCTGTCTTACCTGCTACGCTCCTTGCATTGAAGTATAAGCACCCCAGACCTCCAGGCCCAGTGAGGTCGTCCTCCCCCAGAGTGCTCTTCTTCTTTGCCAGCCTTGTCCCAGCCCCAAGCTCGTCCCCAGCCTCCACACTTGTAGACCTAATATTTTGATCCCCACCCCCCTGCCATACTAGTTTAAACCCCTCCGAACTGCACTAGCAAAGCTCCCAGCCAGGATATTTGTGCCCTTCCAACTTAGTTGTGACCCCTCCCTCTTGTACAGGTGCCATCCTCTCCTGAAAACTTCCCATTGATCTATGAAAATGAAGCCCTCCCTCCTGGACCAGTCCTTTAGCCAAGCATTCATTTGTACTAACTCCCTATTCTTAGCCTCACTGGCACGAGGCATTGGGAGCAGCCCAGAGATGGCCACCCTAGTGACCCTACTTTTTAACCTATTTCCCAAGTGGACGAAGGGAAGGCGGTGGATGTTGTCTACCTGGATTTCAGCAAGGCCTTTGACAAGGTCCCTCATGGGAGGTTAGTTAGGAAGGTTCAGTCGCTAGGTATACATGGGGAGATAGTAAATTGGATAAGACACTGGCTCTATGGAAGAAGCCAGAGAGTGGTTGTGGAGGATTGCTTCTCTGAGTGGAGGCCTGTGACTAGTCGTGTGCCGCAGGGATCGGTGTTGGGTCCATTGTTGTTTGTCATCTATATCAATGATCTGGATGATAATGTGGTCAATTGGATCAGCAAGTTTGCTGATGATACAAAGATTGGAGGTGTAGTGGACAGTGAGGAAGGTTTTCAAAGCTTGCAGAGGGAATTGGACCAACTAGAAAAATGGGCTGAAAAATGGCAACTGGAATTTAACGCAGACAAGTGTGAGATATTGCACTTTGGAAGGACAAATCAAAGTAGAAGATACAGGATAAATGGTAGGACTCTGAAGAGTGCAGTTGAACGGAGGGATCTGGGAATACAGGTACAGAACTCCCTAAAAGTGACGTCACAGGTGGAAAGGGTCGTAAAGAGTGCCTTTGGTACATTGGCTTTTATAAATCGGAGTATCGAGTATAAATTTTGGAGTGTTATGGTAAGGTTATATAAGGCATTGGTGAGGCCGAATTTGGAGTATTGTGTACAGTTTTGGTCACCTAGTTACAGGAAGGATGTAAATAAGATTGAAAGAGTGCAGAGAAGGTTCACAAGGATGTTGCCGGGACTTGAGAAGCTGAGTTACAGAGAGAGATTGAATAGGTTGGGACTTTATTCCCTGGAGCGTAGAAGATTGAGGGGAGATTTGATAGTGGTGTATAAGATTTTGATGGGTATAGATAGAGTGAATGCAAGCAGGCTTTTTCCTCTGAGGCTCAGGGAGAAAAAAACCAGAGGGCATGGGTTAAGGGTGAAAGGAGAAAAGTTTAAAGGGAATATTAGGGGGTGATTCTTCACGCAGAGAGTGGTGGGAGTGTGGAATGAGCTGCCAGATAAAGTGGGAACTTTTAACATTTAAGAAAAACTTGGACGGGTTGATGGATGAGAGGGGTGTGGAGGGATATGGTCCAAGTGCAGGTCAGTGGGACTAGGCATAAAATGGTTCGGCACAGACAAGAAGGGCCAAAAGGCCTGTTTCTGAACTGTAATTTTCTATGGTTCTATGGTGTATCTGTGATTCTCTCTCTGTGTCCCTGTGTGTGCTGTGATTCTCTCTGTGTGTCCCTGTGTGTATCTGTGATTCTCTCTCTGTGTCCCTGTGTGTATCTGTGATTCTCTCTCTGTGTCCCTGTGTGTATCTGAGATTCTATCTCTCTGTGTCCCTGTGTGTATGCACTACCAAATCCACTGTGGCCTCACCTTTTTTCGGCCTATCCACATATTGTGTCAGGAAACCCTCCTGCACACACTGCACAAAAACTGCCCCATCTGAACTATTCGACCTACAAAGGTTCCAATCAATATTTGGAAAGTTAAAGTCCCCCATGACAACGACCCTGTGACCCCCACACCTATCCATAATTTGCTTAGCAATTTCTTCCTCCACATCTCTATTACTATTTGGGGGCCTATAGTAAACTCCTAACAACGTGACCGCTCCTTTCCTATTTCTAACTTCAGCCCATATTACCTCAGTATACAGATCCCCCTCGAAGTGCCTTTCTGCAGCCGTTAAACTATCCTTGATTAACAATGCTACTCCTCCACCTCTTTTACCAGCTTCCCTACACTTACTGAAACATCTATACCCCGAACGTCCAACTATTCCTGTCCTTGTTCTACCCATGTCTCCGTAATAGCCACAACATCGTAGTCCCAAGTACCAATCCACGCCCCAAGTTCATCTACCTTGTTCCGGATGCTCCTTGCATTGAAGTAGACACACTTCAACCCGCCTTCCTGTCTACTGGTACCCACCCTTGACCTTGATACCTTCCCCAATACCTCACTACCCTCAACACTGACTTCCAGACTACCACTCCTTTTCCCACCCCCTGGACAAGTTAGTTTAAACCCCCCTGAAGAGCCGTAACAAATTTCCCTCCCAGGATATTGGTGCCCCTCTGGTTCAGGTGCACCCCGTCCTGTTTGTACAGGTCCCACCTTCCCCAGAATGTGTTCCAATTATCCACGTAGCTGAAACCCTCCCTCCTACACCATCCCTGCAACCACATTGTTTGAACCTTCCAAGCTAACGGAGAGTGTGTTAGCGGCTGAGATACAGCAAGCAGACTGAAATTCAAAAAATTCAGTGGAGAGACCGCAACGGCAGAATGCTCAATGCTTTTCTTGAGTGAGGTGGGTGTTTAATTATTTGTTGAATTTTTTTCTCTCTGTGAGTTGATGAACAGTGTTTGAAGTTCTCTGTCCCAGTGTCTGTCTCCCGCACGGGCTCCTAGATTGTGTTGTATTATACACTTTATAACAGCAGCTTTAACTTTGCTGACAAAGGAGCATTTTCAATCTGGGTTTTGTCTCCTCTGTGGTTAAGCAGCCTGACGCCAACTTGCTCCATCTGCTGTTTGTGACGCTTTCCAATTCCCTGGACACCAGCGAGTTTATTGCCCCCGAGACTGACTGAATAACATTTGTTTCCCATTGTGTTGTTTGAGCGGTCAGTTTTAGCAGGTCCTTTGCTGAATTAATAATTTTAAACTAACTCTGACCCTCCAGGAGGGAAATAAATCAGCTTTTCCAAAACTAACTCTTGGCTCCGGATGAAACCGTGACTGAAGTGTCAAATATCCTCCCAGAGAAAATAGCTGGGGGGACATTGTCAAAAACCAGAACCTCAGTGAGTCAGGTTCAAACATGTAAAGAAAAAACCTTTTGCATTTCCAGACCAACACGTTAGTCACTGAGTTTTTATAGATACATTTCGGCGGGAGCGAGTATGTGACATTCTCAAAGCCCCAACACAGCACAGAGCACTCAATCCCAGAAATATGTATTATGCCTCTTTTCTGATATTCCATTTGCAGGAAGTTCTCAAATACAGAATTACTGAATTCATCATTAAAATCACCAGACCCTATCGGATATGATCAGCATTATTATAAACAGGAGGTGGAATTTCAAGCTGTCCATTATTCACACCAATAAACTGTCATTCAGGAATGTGTTTGCCATTGTACCAAAGGACAGTTAATAATAATGCATTCCATTTGAACGTGTATTGTTTGTAATGGAGGATTATGGACATTTTCTGAAGACGTGTTCATCGTAGTGTTTTGTCACTCACATGTTGGTGAAATGTCTGCCTTCGCCTATCCCATCACCTGCCTTCCAATCTTGTGTGTGTTTATTCGTTCCACTGAAACCTCTTCCACCAGTCCATGGACACCCATTTGAACCACCTGACATCCTTTTGCATCTATTTTTATTCCCAGGTCTGTTGACTGATCCTGGAACAGAATCGCTTTCTGTGTTGCTGTATCGGCGGATTTGGTTTGACCTGTTTTTGAAGGTCCAGCTTTCTGTGTTATTTTGTTGTGATGTGATTTAATTCCCGTTTAAAGAACGGGGGAAAAACTGCCTTTAGCCGACACAGAATCCAGATTTGTTCAGATTCTGGAAACATGTGTTGTCAGTGGCAACTCACAGACAGACTTTCCACAAGTTTGTTGCTGAAAAACGCCTTTACCCAGGTGCTGCTGCGAGACAATCAAATGACACGGACTTGTTCGCAGGTTCAAACTTAGTGTTATTAAGAACATTTGCAAGTTAAAGGAAACAATTCTTATAACAGGAATTCAGTGAACTTTTCTCTAAATCTATCTGAATAAGCACTAAAGAGAGATTTAGACTATTGAGTTGGATGAACAGCCATGATCGACATGAAATGCGGAGCAGGCTCGAAGGGACAAAAGGCCTCCTCCTGCTGCTATCTCCTATGTTTCTATGTTTAAACTTGCTCTTGTCCTGAATCATAGCTGTTTTGGTATGTTTTCACCTTCCATTTTCAATAGGGCCGGATCCCCACCTGCTGTCCGCTGTGCTGAAAGTCGATGTTTATTTGTTTCCAGGACAAATCTGCTGCAGGATGAAGATGATGGTCACTCTGCAAACACAGTAAGAAGTTTAACAACACCAGGTTAAAGTCCAACAGGTTTATTTGGTAGCAAAAGCCACGCAAGCTTTCGGAGCTCTAAGCCCCTTCTTCAGGTGAGTGGGAATTCTGTTCACAAACAGGGCATATAAAGACACAGACTCAATTTACATGAATAATGGTTGGAATGCGAATACTTACAACTAATTAAGTCTTTAAGAAACAAAACAATGTGAGTGGAGAGAGCATCAAGACAGGCTAAAAAGATGTGTATTGTCTCCAGACAAGACAGCCAGTGAAACTCTGCAGGTCCACGCAACTGTGGGAGTTACAAATAGTGTGACATGAACCCAATATCCCGGTTGAGGCCGTCCTCGTGTGTGCGGAACTTGGCTATCAGTTTCTGCTCAGCGACTCTGCGCTGTCGTGTGTCGCGAAGGCCGCCTTGGAGAACGCTTACCCGAATATCAGAGGCCGAATAGAGTTTTACTGGCTGTCTTGTCTGGAGACAATACACATCTTTTTAGCCTGTCTTGATGCTCTCTCCACTCACATTGTTTTGTTTCTTAAAGACTTGATTAGTTGTAAGTATTCGCATTCCAACCATTATTCATGTAAATTGAGTTTGTGTCTTTATATGCTCTGTTTGTGAACAGAATTCCCACGCACCTGAAGAAGGGGCTTGGAGCTCCGAAAGCGTGTGTGGCTTTTGCTACCAAATAAAGCTGTTGGACTTTAACCTGGTGTTGTTAAACTTCTTACTGTGTTTACCCCAGTCCAACGCCGGCATCTCCACATCATGACTCTGCAAACAGCCAGGCAGGTAAACGCCGCTGCTTCAGATGGCGGCAAAAGACAGAACTCTGGAAAACCGTGTCATAAACTGTCGGATTGTTTGAACCTTGGACATTAAGGGAGAGTGCACCAGCGGCTGAGGCATTACACACAGATTGAGATTCAGAGGATTCAGTGTCCAGACCGGGAAAGCAGAATGTTCCACTCTTCTGTTGGTTGAGGTGAGTGTTTAATCTTTGTTGATTTTCTCGCACGGATTCTGTTTCTGAAGTGACTACCAGACCTGGAAACTGGTCTGGTCTTTCTGCATTTGGACACGCACTGTTTCTGCATCTAATGATTCACAAATGATGCTGAAGATTGTACAGATATCAGCGAACACCTCCACTTCTGAACATGTGCTGCAAGGGTGGTCACTGATCTGTTTGGTTGATGTGAAGTATTGTTTTGCGGGTTATCCATTCTAATCATATCGTGCAGAGCTCGCAAAGAGTCGCCACGCTGTCGCATCATCTTATAAAAATGGATATGGCCAAACCTCAGTGAGATCCGTTCCGGATTCTCTTTCCAGTCCCTGTAGTATGGCGACTGGTTGCAAGGATTTTAGGGCCTTGTGTCAAAGTTCGGTTTTGAGAATTAAAGGAACACGGCCAACGGGGGAAAGGCAGCTTGAAAATGATCTGAAACAAAAAATGAAGATGGCGACTGGCACAATGGATAGTTGTCCCACATGAATATTTCAATGGAGAGACAGAGATTTAAAGATGACAGAGATTCAGGGGGGTGCAGTGTACATACTGCTCACTCAGGGTGATTTGGAGTTTGAGAGACTTTACTACAACTGCACTGAAGTTTAGTGTTTGGACTGTGCAGAAGGACAATATCTTTGTATCTCAGCCTGTGCTACCTCTGCACTCATTGCAGTTGGTGGACAATGGAGAGGGAGCTTATCCTTGTAAATGTTTGATGGGCGCAATCTTGTGGGTGATGTAGTCTGAAGGTGAATTATGGGACCATGTCTAATGCTCTGAATTGAACCTGAATTGCGTTTACCGTTGTGTCTGTTTGCTGGGAAAGCAGGTCCGACATCCTGTAGCAGGATGGTCCTGGAAACAAACAGCGGCGTTTACCTGTGTGTCTGTTTTCTGGGGAATCAGATTCTTCATCCTGCAGCAGGATGGTCCTGGAAACAAACAGTGCCGATTTTAAATGGATAGCAGGTGAGGATCCGCCCCTTTTGACAAAGGGAGTTGAAGTCACTCTCCTTATACTAGCGTTCAGGTGAAGAGCAGGAAATGCTTACTTTGACACTGAAATGTTTAAACATTACGTTTTGAATACATTTAACACTTGTTTCAAATTCATTATATTAAATTCTAAAGCGAACAACTAAAATCCATCCAATTATCATTGGAACATCCTATCATTGTCCCTTGTTGAATATGTAGCGACTGTTCACTGGTAATATATATTTTTTTAATATCTGAATCAGTTTGGAATGGGGCAAGTGCTGTCCCAGACCTAATCAAAGGGAAAGAAGCCAGGCAATTGGTCGCAGTGTCAGGAGGCGGGCATTTTAGGAACAATGGCCAGAAATCTCTCAGCTTCTCAGTTATATGGAAAGGAATAAAGAGAGTTCAGTGAACAAGTACTTGAATTGGGGGAAAGACGATTTCAATATCATAAGACAGTTTCCAGCAAACGTAGACTGGGATCAGTTCCCTACAGGTCAATATATATTTGGAAAATGGATGTCTATTAAAGTGCCAGAGTGAGAATGCAGGGCCCGTTGGTTTTCTCTCAGAGTGAAGAGTAAGTTCGGCAAGTCCAGGGAATCCTGGAAGTCAAGAGGTATCGAGGGTTCCATAAAAGGGAGGAAAAGGAGTAAGTGGTATGTGCAGAGCACGGAAAATGAGGGAGGGTCTCAGCAAGCTGCTGAAAAACCAATCAGGAGGGAAAAGAGGGGCCACAACATATAATTGGCAGACCACACTAAGGAAAACCGCAAGGCATTTTCTCAGTATGTTGGGTGCGAGAGGATGACCAGGGAAAAGTGGGGCCCATCAGAGCACAAAGGAACCTCTGTGCGAGGAGTCAGAGGACGTGGTTGAGGCCGAACATTATTTTTTCATCTTTATACACAGAGGGGGAAACATTTTAAACCTGGAGATTTCAGCAGGAACAGTAAGATTCAAGAACACGTTAAGATCAATAAGAAGGAGGGATTGGATGTGTTAGCGGGAATATTGGTGCATAAACCCCCAGGGCCTGAAGCAATTATACCTCAGTCTTCTGTGGCAGTCACGGAAGGAGATTGCAGGGACACACTGAGGGAGATATCGACATCTTCGCCGAAGTGACCGTGGGATATCTAATGTGATCCCTTTATTCAAGAATGGCAGCAGGGAGTACTGAGGACTAACGTGAACCTGGGGTGCAAGTCCCTTGATCCCTGATGGAGCCGGTGCTGCTAGATATGTTAGTTTAGAAGACATACTGAATGCTTGCCTTCATTATCCAAGACACAGGCTATAGGAGCAGTGGGGTCCAGGCCCATCTCAGATCATTAGTTAATCCACAGATGGAATATTGTGTAAAGTCTGGTCGCCAAACTCTGGGATGGAATAATTCCACTGGAGAGGGCTGAGAGTGAGATTCAGCAAGGAGTTGTCTGGAACGGGAAATTGCAGCCATTATGGAGAGACAGGGTAATCGGGGTTCACTTTCACTGGAGGCACGGAGGCTGAGGAAAAACTTAATAGAGATACACAAAATTATCAGAAAGGTAGACACGGTATATTGTCAGAATCTCTCCCAATGGCAGAAGCGTGGCACAGTGGTTAGCGCTGCTGTGTCACAGCACCAAGGAATCCGCTCAGATTCCTGGCGTTTGTCACTGTATGTGTGGAGTTAGCACGTTCTCCCCGTGACTGCCTGGGTTTCCTCCGAGTGCTCCAGTTTCTTCCCACAGTCAGAAAGACGTGCTGGTTAAGTTCATTGACCCGATTAGGCGCCGGAGTGTGGCGACTGGGGGAATTTCACAGTAATTAATTGTAGTGTTAACGTAAGCCTTACTAGTGACGATGAAGTAAACTTTTACTTCATGTGTCTCTGGCAGGTGGGCATGGGAACATGGAGAGGGGAAAGTGGTTAAGAGGGGATATGAGGAAATGTTATTTCACACACAGAATGGTGGGAATATGGAACAGGCGCCTGGACTAGCACTTTAATAGTCAAGGCATAATCCAATACGGATCTAGTGCTGGTAAATGAGATGATTGCAGATTGGTAATTGATGGCCAGCATGGACATGATGGGCCGAAGGGACTGTTTATGTGCTGACTGACTCTGTAACTCTATGAGAGTTACTGGGAACAGACTAATGGAATAGATTGGAGCTTTGAATCAGAGGTTGTTATTAAGGATCGAATTAAGTTTTCAATAAGAGAATGTATTCAGTTTATATTCTCTCCAGATGTAGGTTTAATGCATGAAGAAAGGCCAAAAAAAATCCGAAACTGTCGACAATCTGAACACATGTTTGATGTAAGATGAAAAAAATGGGAATGTCGGAGCAGAATGTATTTGTCCAACGCTCGAACCTCTGCTGATATTTAATGTCATCACCTTGTTTCTGAAATCAAACAAATTATTAACGAGCGATAAACGAAATAAAACTTTCCTATCGAGCAGGGAGAATTCTCAGGTAATATTTCCCCTTTTGGACAGGCGCGGATCAAGAAGTTGGGGCAACGTCAGAGAATAAGACTATTTAAAATGATGATGAGTTCGAATTTCCACTCTCAGTGCGTCAGTAGCCTGTTGGTTTCTGTTTTCAGAGAGAGGTGGTGGCGTTGGGGATTGGGGGCGTTGGGGATTGGGGGCGTTGGGGGCGTTGGGGATTTTGGGGTGGGGGTGGGGACAGGGGAGAGTGGTAGGAATGGCGCTAATCCTCGAATACATTCCAAACTGATTCAGATATTTTTTAAAAAACATATTACCAAGGAACAGTCGCTACATTTTCAACTAGGGACAATGATAGGATGTTCCAATGATAATTTGATGGATTTTAATTGTTCGCATTAGAATTTAATTTAGTGAATTTGAAACAAGTGTTAAACATATTCAAAACGTAATGTTTAAACATTTCAGTGTCAAAATAAACATTACCTGCTCTTCACCTGAACGCTAGTACAAGGAGAGTGACTTCGACTTTTTCCGCTGAGGCTCGGGGAGAAAAAAACCAGAGGGCATGGGTTAAGGGTGAAAGGAGAAAAGTTTAAAGGGAATATTAGGGGGGACTTCTTCACGCAAAGAGTGGTGGGAGTGTGGAATGAGCTGCCGGATAAAGTGGTAAATGCGGGGTCACTTTTAACATTTAAGAAAAACTTGGACGGGTTCATGAATGAGAGGGGTGTGGAAGGATATGGTCCAAGTGCAGGTCAGTGGGACTAGGCATAAAATGGTTCGGCACAGACAAGAAGGGCCAAAAGGCCTGTTTCTGAGCTGTAATTTTCTATGGTTCTTTTGGTTCTAACTTCCTTTGTCAATAGGGGCGGATCCTCACCTGCTATCCACTTAAAACCGACACTGTTTGTTTCCAGGACCATTCTGTTGCAGGATGAAGAAGCTGATTCCCTGGAAACAGACACACAGGTAAACGCCGCTGTTTAATTCCGTGCAGGAGACGGGAACAAACTGCAATGAGGAAAATCGGGTCAGAAGTTGTCGGATTGTTTGAACCTTGGAAATTAAAGGAGAGTGTGTTAGCGGCTGAGATACAGCAAGCAGACTGAGATACAGAAAATTCAGTGGAGAGACTGGAACGGCAGAATGCTCAACGCTTTTCTTGAGTGAGGTGGGTGTTTAATTATTTGTTGATTTTTTTTCTCTCTGTGAGTTGATGAACAGTGTTTGAAGTTCTCTGTCCCAGTGTCTGTCTCCCGCACGGGCTCCTAGATTGTGTTGTATTATACACTTTATAACAGCAGCTTTAACTTTGCTGACAAAGGAACATTTTCAATCTGGGTTGTGTCTCCTCTGTGGTTAAACAGCCTGACGCCAACTTGCTCCATCTGTTGTTTGTGACGCTTTCCAATTCCCTGGACACCAGCGAGTTTATTGCCCCCGAGACCGACTGAATAACATTTGTTTCACATTGTGTTGTTTGAGCGGTCAGTTTTAGCAGGTCCTTTGCTGAATTAATAATTTTAAACTAACTCTGAGCCTGCAGGAGGGACATAAATCAGCTTTTCCAAAACTAACTCTTGGCTCCGTATGAAACCGTGACTGAAGTGTCAAATATCCTCCCAGAGAAAATATCTGGATGGACATTGTCAAAAACCAGAACCTCAGTGAGTCAGGTTCAAACATGTAAAGAAAAAACCTTTTGCATTTCCAGACCAACACGTTAGTCACTGAGTTTTTATAGATACATTTCGGGAGCGAGTACGTGACATTCTCAAAGCACCAACACAGCACAGAGCACTCAATCCCAGAAATATGTATTATGCTGCTTTTCTGATATTCCATTTGCAGGAAGTTCTCAAATACAGAATTACTGAATTCATCATTAAAATCACCAGACCCTATCGGATATGATCAGCATTATTATAAACAGGAGGTGGAATTTCAAGCTGTCCATTATTCACACCAATAAACTGTCATTCAGGAATGTGTTTGCCATTGAACCAAAGGACAGTTAATAATCATGCATTCCATTTCCTCACCCCTCAACCCTCCCCCCTCCCTCCTCAGCCCTCTCCCCTCAACCCTCTCCCCTCAACCCTCTCCCCTCAGCCCTCTCCCCTCAGCCCTCTCCCCTCAACCCTCTCCCCTCAACCCTCTCCCTCTCCCCTCAGCCCTCTCCCCTCAACCCTCTCCCCTCAACCCCCTCCCTCTACTCCCTCCCTCTCCCCTCAACCCTCTCCCTCTCCCCTCAACCCTCTCCCCTCAACACTCTCCCTCTCCCCTCCACCCTCTCCCCTCAACCCTCTCCCCTCAACACCCTCCCTCTCCCCTCAACCCTCTCCCTCACCCCTCAGCCCTCACCCTCTCCCCTCAACCTTCTCCCTCTCCCCTCAACCCTCTCCCACTCCCCTCAACCCTCTCCCCTCAACCCTCTCCCTCTCCCCTCAAGCCTCTCCCTCCACCCTCAACTCTCCCCCTCTCCCCTCAACACTCTCCCTCTCCCCTCAACCCTCTCCCTCACCCCTCAACCCTCTCCCTCACCCCTCAACCCTCTCCCTCACCCCTCAACACTCTCCCTCTCCCCTCAACACTCTCCCTCTCCCCTCAACACTCTCCCTCTCCCCTCAACCCTCTCCCTCCCCCTCAACACTCTCCCCTCTACCCTCTCCCTCTCCCCTCAACCCTCTCCCTCTACCCTCAACATTCTCCCTCTCACCTCCACTCTCAACCCTCCCCACTCAGCACTCTCCCACCCCCCAACCCTCTCCCTCTCCCCCCTCAACACTCTCCCTCTCCCCCCTCAACATTCTCCCTCTCCCCTCCACACTCTCCCTCTCCCCTCCGCATGCTCCCTCACCCCTTCACTCTCAAACCTCTCCCCTCAGCACCCACGCTCTCCCCTCAGCACTCTCCCGCTCCCCTCAGCAATCTCCCTCTCCCCTCAACCCTCTCCCCTCAACCCTCTCCCTCCCCCCTCAACCCTCTCCCTCCCCCCTCAACCCTCTCCCTCAACCCTCTCCCTCTCCCCTCAACCCTTTCGCTCTCCCCTCAACCCTCTCGCTCTCCCCTCAACCCTCTACCCTCAGCACCCACCCTCTCCCCTCAGCACTCTCCCTCTCCCCTCAAACCTTTCCCTCTCCCCTCAACCCTCTCCCTCTCCCCTCAAACCTCTCCCTCTCCCCTCAACCCTCTCCCTCTCCCCTCAACCCTCTCCCTCCCCCCTCAACTCTCTCCCCTCAGCACTCTCCCTCTCCCCTCAACCCTCTCCCTCTCCCCTCAACCCTCTCCCTCTCCACTCAACCCACTCCCTCTCCCCTCAACACACTCCCTCTCCCCACAACCCTCTCCCTCTCCCCCTCAACCCTCCCCCTCTCCCCTCAACCCTCTCCCTCACCCCTCAACCCTCTCCCTCACCCCTCAACACTCTCCCTCTCCCCTCAACACTCTCCCTCTCCCGTCCGCACTGTCCCTCTCCCCTCCACTCTCAAACCTCTGCCCTCAGCACCCACCCTCTCCCCTCAGCATTCTCCCTCTCCCCCTCAACCCTCTCCCTCTCCCCTCCACCTTCTCCCTCTCCCCTCAACACTCTCCCTCTCCCCTCAACCCTCTCCCTCCCCCTCAACACTCTCCCCTCTACCCTTTCCCTCTCCCCTTAACCCTCTCTCTCTCCCTCTGCCCTCAACCCTCTCCCCTCAACCCTCACCCTCTACCCTCAACATTCTCCCTCTCACCTCCACTCTCAACCCTCAGCACTCTCCCTCCCCGCTAAACACTCTCTCTCACCCCTCAACCCTCTCCCTCTCCCCCCTCAACACTCTCCCTCTCCCCTCCACACTCTCCCTCTCCCTTCCGCACTCTCCCTCTCCCCTCCGCACTCTCCCTCTCCGCACTCTCCCTCTCCCCTCCACTCTCAAACCTCTCCCCTCAGCACCCACGCTCTCCCCTCAGCACTCTCCCGCGCCCCTCAGCAATCTCCCTCCCCCCTCAACCCTCTCCCTCCCCCTCAACGCTTCCCTCTCCCCTCAACCCTCTCTCCTCAACCCTCTCCCTCCCCCCTGAACCCTCTCCCTCGCCCCTCAACCCTCTCCCTCTCCCCTCCGCCCACCCCCTCTCCCCTCAACCCTCTCCCCTCAGCACTCTCCCTCTCCCCTCAGCACTCTCCCTCTCCCCTCAACACGCTCCCTCCCCCTCAACCCTCTCCCCTCAACCCTCTCCCTCCCCCTCAACCCTCTCCCTCACGCCTCAACCCGCTCCCTCTCCCCTCAACACGCTCCCTCTCCCCCTCAACACTCGCCCTCACCCCTCAATCCTCTTCCCTCAGCACCCTCGCTCTCCCCTCAACCTCTCCCTCACCCCACAACCCTCTTGATCTCCCCTCAACCCTCTCCCTCTCCCCTCAGCACCCTCGCTCTCCCCTCAACCCTCTCGCTCACCCCACAACCCTCTCGCTCTCCCCTCAACCCTTTCGCTCTCCACTCTCAACACTCCCCTCTCCCCTCAACACTCTGCCTCTCCCCTCAGCTCTCTCCCTCTCCCCTCCACTCTCAACCCTCTCCACTCAGCACTCTCCCTCTCCACCCTCCACACTCTCCCTCTCCCCCTCAACACTCTCCCTCTCCCCTCAACCCTCTCCCCTCAACCCTCTCCCTCTCCACCCTCAACACTCTCCCTCTCCCTGAACACTCTCCCTCTCCCCTCAACCCTCTCCCTCTACCCTCAAACCTCTTCCTCTCCCCTCAACACTCTCCCTCTCCACTCAACCCTCTCCCTCTCCCCTCAACCCTCTCCCTGTCCCCTCAGCACTCTCCCAGGGGTGGCACGGTGGCACAGTGGTTGGCACTGCTGCCTCACAGCGTCACGTGCCCGGGTTCAATTCCGGGCTTGGGTCACTCTCTGTGTTTCCCCCGTGTCTGCGTGGGTTTCCTGTTGGTCTCCAGTCCCCTCGCAATGTCTCAGAGACTTACTGTCGAGGTGAGTTGACCCGTACAGGTGCCGGCGTCTGACAACTCGGGGAATTTCACAGCAACTTCATTGCAGTGTCAATGTACGCCTTATTTGTGACTAATCAGTAAACTTTACCTCTCCCCTCCACACACTCTCTCTCCCCTCAACACTTCCCCTCTCTCGCAACCCCCCCCCCCCCCCGAACTCAGCACACCCCGGCACGCATCAACACTCCCATATTGACACTCCCCCTGTCACATTGACACTTCCCCTCTCACATTCACACTCCCCCTGTCACATTCACACTCCCCCTCTCACATTCACACTCCCCCTCTCACATTCACACTGCCCCTCTCACATTTACACTCCCCCTCTCACATTCACACTCCCCCTCTCACATTCACACTCCCCCTCTCACATTCACACTCCCCCTCTCACATTCACACTCCCACTCTCACATTCACACTCCCCCTCTCACATTCACACTCCCCCTCTCACATTCACACTCACCCTCTCACATTCACACTCCCCCTCTCACATTCACAGTCCCCCTCTCACATTCACACTCCCCCTCTCACATTCACACTCCCCCTCTCACATTCACACTCCCCCTCTCACATTCACACTCCCCCTCTCACATTCACACTCCCCCTCTCACATTCACACTCCCCCTCTCACATTCACACTCCCACCCTCACATTCACACTCCCACTCTCTCTCTGTGTCCCTGTGTGTATCTGTGATTCTCTCTCTTTTTGTGTTCCTCTGTGTTTCTGTGATTTTCTCTGTGTCCCTGTGTGTATCTGTGATTCTCTCTGTGTGTCCCTGTATGTATGTGTGATTCTCTCTGTGCCCCTGTGTGTATCTGTAGTTCTCTCTCTGTGTCCCTGTGTGTATCTCTGATTCTCTCTGTGTGTCTCTGTATGTATCTGTGATTCTCTCTGTGTGTCCCTGTATGTATGTGTGATTCTCTCTGTGCCCCTGTGTGTATCTGTAGTTCTCTCTCTGTGTCCCAGTGTGTATCTGTGATTCTCTCTCTGTGTGTCCCTGTGTGTATCTGTGATTCTCTCTCTGTGTGGGCCCCAGTGTGTATCTATGATTCTCTCTCTCTGTCCCTGTGTGTACCTGTGATTCTCTCTCTGTGTCCCTTGTGTATCTATGATTCTTTCCCTGTGTCCCTCTGTGTATCTGTGATTCTCTCTCTGCGTTCCTGTGTGTTTCTTTGATTTTCTCTGTGTCCCTGTGTGTATCTGTGATTCTCTCTCTGTGTTCCTGTGTGTATCTGTGATTCTCTCTCTGTGTCCCTGTGTGTACCTGTGATTCTCTCTCTGTGTGTTCCTGTGTGTATCTGTGATTCTCTTTCTGTGTCCCTGTGTGTATCTGTGATTCTCTCTCTGTGTCCCTGTGTGTACCTGTGATTCTCTCTCTGTGTGTTCCTGTGTGTATCTGTGATTCTCTTTCTGTGTCCCTGTGTGTATCTGTGATTCTCTCTCTGTGTTCCTGTGTGTATCTGTGATTCTCTCTCTGTGTTCCTGTGTGTATCTGTGATTCTCTCTGTGTGTCCCTGTGTGTATCTGTGATTCTCTCTCTGTGTTCCTGTGTGTATCTGTGATTCTCTCTCTCTGCGTCCCTGTGTGTATCTGTGATTCTCTCTCTGTGTTCCTGTGTGTATCTGTGATTCTCTCTCTGTGTCCCTGTGTGTTTCTGTGATTTTCTCTGTGTTCCTGTGTGTATCTGTGTTTGTCTTTCCCTTTCTGTCCCTGAACAGTGTCTTTAAAAGCAAAGATAACTGAATGAATGATGCGGATATCGCCTTAAACATTCCCTCTGTCCACCTCTGTGCAGTTTTCCAGCAATGTGTACTGTCTACAAACTGCAGGGAAGAAGCATTTCCCTCCTGTGACGGCTCCTTACACACCTCCAATCTGTAACCTGGAAGGACAAGGATGTGAGAAACATTACAACGTCACCACCTGAATGTTCATCTCCGAATCACACACCATCCTGACTTGCAATCTATATTGTCGTTCCTTCACTGTCACTGAGTCAAATCCAGTAACTCCCTCCTGAAGTGCAAGGCCAGCAGGAATGAACCATCACACGTTGCCCTTGAGAATGTGATGGTGAGCTGCTTTTTGACATTGCTGCTGTCCATTCGGTGTTGGGGAGGAAGTGTCTGGATTTGACTCAGTGACAGCAATGGAACAGTGATAGCGTTCCAAGTCAGCATGGTGTGTGTATTGGAGGTGGTGTTGCTGATGGTGATGTTCTCAGTTTCTGCTCTGTCTCGGAATACTGTTTACTGGTTAGGAAGGTGCTGCTGAAGGAGTCTTGGTGAGTTCCTGCAGTGGATCTTGTTTGTGTGACAGACTGCAGTCCCTGTACAATGGTGATGGACGAGGTTAATGTTTATTAGATGTGATGGGGTGACACTTTAATTCCCCTCTGTACCTGTGGTTAGCTGTGTTTGCTTTTCTCTCAGTCCATCTTTGCCTCTCGGTAACATTCTGTCTCTCTCCCCAGTCTGTATCTGTGAATCTCCCGCATTCCCACAATCGCCGTGCAAATAGATTTCCCATGCACCATACCATTTTTCACATGCGGTTCCTATGTGTATGTGTCATTCCCTGTTTGTGTCCCTGTGTGCATCAACGATTTTCTCTCTGTGTCCTTGTGTGTATCTGTGATTCTCTCTGTGTCCCTGTGTGTATCTGTGATTCTCTCTGTGTCCCTGTGTGTATCTGTGATTCTCTCTGTGTCCTTGTGTGTATCTGTGATTTTCTCTCTGTGTCCCTGTGTATATCTGTGATTCTCTCTCCATGGCCCTGCGGTTATCTGTGATTCTCTTTGAGTCCCTGTGTATATCTGTGATTTTCTCTGTGTCCCTGTGTGTATCTGTGATTCTCTCTGTGTCCCTGTGTGTATCTGTGATTCTCTCTGTGTCCCTGTGTGTATCTGTGATTCTCTCTGTGTCCCTGTGTGTATCTGTGATTCTCTCTCTGTGTCCCTGTGTGTATCTGTGATTCTCTCTGTGTCCCTGTGTGTATCTGTGATTCTCTCTGTGTGTCCCTGTGTGTATCTGTGATTCTCTCTGTGTCCCTGTGTGTATCTGTGATTCTCTCTGTGTCCCTGTGTGTATCTGTGATTCTCTCTGTGTCCCTGTGTGTATCTGTGATTCTCTCTCTGTGTCCCTGTGTATATCTGTGATTTTCTCTCTGTGTCCCTGTGTATATCTGTGATTCTCTCTCTCTGGCCCTGCGGTTATCTGTGATTCTCTTTGAGTCCCTGTGTAGGTCTATTTCATTGTCTTTTGTGTACATGTGAACATGTTCACATATCTGTTGTGGTGTCTGTCGATGCAAATCTTTCACAATCTCGCTGTAATTCTATTTCACAATCGTTTTGTTTACCTTGGATTCTCTCAGTGTCTCTGTGTGTATCTCTGATTCTTTCTCTCTGTTCCTGTGTGTATCTGTGATTCTCTCGATGACCCTGTGTGCACCAATGATTTTCTCGCTGTGTCCCTGTGTGTACCTCTGATTCTTTCTCAGTGTCCCTGTGTGTATATGTAATTCTCTCTCTGTCTCCGTTGTGTATCTATGATTCTTTCCCTGTGTTCCTGTGTGTATATGTGAATCTCTCACTGTATCCCTGTGTGGATCTGTGATTCACCCTCTGTCTCCCTGTGTATATCTGTGATAATCTCTCTGTGTGTCCCTGTGTGTTTCTCTGATTCTCTCTCGCTGTGTGCCCCGGTGTGTAGCTGTGATTCTCTCTCTCTCTCTGTGTCCCTGTGTGTTTCTCTGATTTTCTCTGTGTCCCTGTGTGTATCTGTGATTCTCTCTCTGTGTGTCCCTGTGTGTATCTGTGATTCTCTCTCTCTGTGTCCCTGTGTGTATCTGTGATTCTCTCTCTGTGTGTCCCTGTGTGTATCTGTGATTCTCTCGCTGTGTCCCTATGTCCCCCTCTGTGTTCCACAGGAGCAGGCTGAGGAGTAAGAAAAAAATGCCAGGCAAGATGTTGGAATGCTCCTCCTGCAGGATGTGGGAGATCAGGGAGACCTCCGGTATCCCTGACGACAGCACCTGCAAAAGATGCATTCAGCTGCAGCTGCTAGCAAAGCTTGTTAGGGAACTGGAGAAGGGGCTTGATGACCTCCATCTAATTCGGGAGAATGAGAAGTATATAGACAGTAGCTTTAGGGAGACAGTTACACCTAAGCAGCAGAGCACAGGAAATTGGGTTACTGTAAGGAGAGGAAATGGCAGTGTGAAAGGACAGGCAGAGCAGGGTTCCCCTGTGGCCATACCCCTCCACAACAGGTATACTGAATTGGATACTGTTGTGGGAGATGCTTTACCTGGGACAAGCTGCAACAGCTGGAACTCTGATACTCTGTCCGGCTCTACAGCGCAAAAGGGTGGGATGAAGAAGAGGAGAGCAGTAGTGATAGGGGACTCAATGGTCAGAGGTACGGACAGGAGGTTCTGTGGTCGGGACAGAGACTCCCGCATGGTTTGTTACCTCCCGGGTGCCAAGGTCAGCGATGTCTCTGATCACGTGCACAGCGTTCTAAAGTGGGAAGGTGATCAGCCAGATGTCGTGGTCCACATCGGTACCAATGACGTGGGAAGGAAGAGTGAGGAGGTCCTAAAGGGTGAGTACAAAGAGCTTGGAAGGAAGTTAAAAAGCAGGACCCCGAGGGTAGTAATCTCAGGATTGCTACCTGAGCCACATGCCAGTGAGGGCAGGAGTAGGATGCTCGGGCGGATAAACACGTGGCTGAGGAACTGGTGCAGGGGGCAGGGTTTCCAATTCTTGGATCATTGGGAACTCTTTTGGGGCAGGTGGGACCTGTACAAGAGAGACGGGTTACACTTAAACTACAAGGGGACCAATATACTTGCAGGGAGATTTGCTAGTGTTATTGGAGAGCGTTTAAACTAGATTTGCAGGGGGATGGGAACCAGAGTGCCAGAGCAGATAGTGGAGCAGGGATAAAAAGACAGGTTAGTTCAAGCAAAATCACAAATGGAAGGGTAGAGTGTGGTGGAAATAATACTTTGCGGTGTGTCGATTTCAATGCCAGGAGTATTGTGGGGAAGGCAGATGAGCTGAAGGCGTGGATAGACACGTGGAAATATGACATTATAGCCATTAGTGAAACTTGGCTACAGGAGGGGCAGGACTGGCAGCTCAATGTTCCAGGGTTCCAATGTTTCAGGCGGGATAGAGGCAGAGGGATAAAAGGTGGGGGGGTGGCATTGTTGGTCAAGTCACACAATCCCCAAGGATCACTCTAAATAGTGACACAATCCCCAAGGATCACTCCAAATAGTGACACAATCCCCAAGGATCACTCTAAATAGTGACACAATCCCCAAGGATCACTCACAATAGTGACACAATCCCCAAGGATGACTCTAAATAGTGTGATCCTTGGGGAATGTGTCACTATTCAGCGTGATCCTTGGGGACTGTTTCAATATTGAGAGTGATCCTTGGGGATTGTGTCACTATTTAGCGTGATCCTTGGGGATTTTGCCATTATTTAGAATGAGCCTTGGGGATTGTGTCACTATTTAGAGTGATCCTTGGGGATTGCGTCACTATTTAGAGTGATCCTTGGGGATTGTGTCACTATTTAGAATGATCCTTGGTGATTGTGTCACTATTTAGAGAAATCCTTGGGAATTGTGTCACCATTTACAGTGATCCTTGGGGATTGTGTCACTATTCAGAGTGATCCTTGGGGATTGTGTCACTATTTAGAGTGATCGTTTGGGATTGTGTCACTATTTAGAGTGATCCTTGGGGATTGTGTCACTATTTAGAGTGATCCGTGGGGTTTGTGTCACTATTTAGAGTGATCCTCGTGGATTGTGTCACTATTGAGAGTGATCCTTGGGGATTGTGTCACTATTTAGAGTGATCCTCGGGTATTGTGTCACTACTTAGAGTGATCCTTGGGGATTGTGTCACTATTTAGAGTGATCCTTGGGGATTGTGTCACTATTCTGCGTGATCATTGGGGATTGTTTCAATATTGAGAGTGATCCTTGGAGAATTTGTCACTAATTTGAGTGATCCTTGTGAATTGTGTCACAGTTTAAAATGATCCTTGTGGATTGTGTCACTATTTAGAGTGATCCTTGTGGATTGTGTAACGATTGAGAGTGATCCTTGGGGATTGTGTCACTATTTAGAGTGATCCTTTTGGATTGTGTCATTATTTAGAGTGATACTTGGGGATTGTGTCACTATTTAGAGTGATCCTTGTGGATTGTGTCATTATTTAGAGTGTTCCTTGGGGATTGTGTCACTATTTAGAGTGATCCTTGTGGATTGTGTCATTATTTAGAGTGATCCTTGGGGATTGTGTCACTATTTAGAGTGATCCTTGGGGATTGTGTCACTATTTAGAGTGATCCTTGGGGATTGTGTCACTATTTAGAGTGATCCCTGGGGATTGTGTCTCTATTTAGAATGATCCTTGGGGATTGTGTCACTATTTAGAGTGATCCTTGGGGATTGTGTCATTATTTAGAGTGATCCTTGGGGATTGTGTCACTATTTAGAGTGTTCCTTGTGATTGTGTCACTATATTGAGTGATCCTTGGGAATTGTGTCATTATTAAGAGTATCCTTGGGGATTGTGTCACTATTTTGTGTGATCCTTGTGGATTGTATCACTATTTAGAGTGATCCTTGGGGATTGTGTCTCTATTGAGAGTGATCCTTGGGGATTGTGTCACTATTTAGAGTGATCCATGGGGATTGTGTCACTATTTAGAGTGATCCCTGGGAATTGTGTCAGTATTTAGAGTGATCCTTGGATATTGTGTCACTATTTAGAGTGATCCTTGGGGATTGTGTCACTATTTAGAGTGATCCTTTGGAATTGTGTCACTATTTACAGTGATCCTTGGGGATTGTGTCACTATTTAGAGTGATCCTTTGGGTTTGTGTCACTATTTAGGGTGATCCTTGGGGATTGTGTCTTTAATTAGAGTGATCCTTGGGGATTGTGTCACTATTTAGAGTGATCCTTGTGGTTTGTGTCACTGTTTCGAGTGATCCTCGTGGATTGTGTCACTATTTAGAGTGATCCTTGGGGATTGTGTAACTATTTCCAGTGATCCTTGGGGATTGTGTCACCATTTACAGTGATCCTTGGGGATTGTGTCACTATTTAGAGTGATCCTTGGGGATTGTGTCACTATTTCGAGTGATCCTTGTGGATTGTGTCATTATTTAGAGTGATCCTTGGGGATTGTGTCACTATTTAGAGTGATCCTTGTGGATTGTGTCATCATTTAGAGTGATCCTTGGGGATTGTGTCACTATTGAGAGTGATCCTTGGGGATTGTGTCATTATGTAGAGTGATCCTTGGGGATTGTGTCACTATTTAGAGTGCCCTTGGGATTATGTCACTATTTAGAGTGATCCTTGGGGATTGTGTCACTATTTAGGGGGCTCCTTGGGGATTGTGTCACTATTTAGAGTGATCCTTGGGGATTGTGTCACTATTGAGAGTGATCCTTACGGATTGTGTCACTATTTAGAGTGATCCTTGGAAAATTGTGTCACTATTTAGAGTGATCCTTTGGGATTGTGTCACTATTTAGAGTGATCCTTTGGGATTGTGTCACTATTCAGAGTGATCCTTGGGGATTGTGTCACTATTTAGTGTGATCCTTGGGGATTGTGTCACTATTCTGCGTGATCAATGGGGATTGTTTCAATATTGAGAGTGATCCTTGGAGAATTTGTCACTAATTTGAGTGATCCTTGTGAATTGTGTCACAGTTTAAAATGATCCTTGTGGATTGTGTCACTATTTAGAGTGATCCTTGTGGATTGTGTAACGATAGAGAGTGATCCTTGGGGATTGTGTCACTATGTAGAGTGATCCTTGTGGATTGTGTCATTATTTAGAGTGATCCTTCGGGATTGTGTCACTATTTAGAGTGATCCTTGTGCATTGTGTCATTATTTAGAGTGATCCTTGGGGATTGTGTCACTATTTAGAGTGATCCTTGGGGATTGTGTCATTATTGAGAGTGATCCTAGGGGATTGTGTCACTATTTAGAATGATCCTTGGGGATTGTGTCACTATTTAGAGTGTTCCTTGGGATTGAGTCACTATTTAGAGTGATACTTGGGGATTGTGTCTCTATTGAGAGTGATCCTTGGGGTTGTGTCACTATTTAGAGTGATCCTTGTGGATTGTATCACTATTTAGAGTGATCCTTGGGGATTGTGTCACTATTTAGAGTGATCCTTGGGGATTGTGTCACCATTTAGAGTGATCCTTGGGGATTGTGTCACTATTTAGAGTGATCCTTGGGGATTGTGTCACTATTTAGAGTGATCCTTGGGGATTGTGTCACTATTTAGAGTAATGCTTGGGGATTGTGTCTCTATTGAGAGTGATCCTTGGGGATTGTGTCACTATTTAGAGTGATCCTTGGGGATTGTGTCACTATTTAGAGTGATCCTTGGGGATTGAGTCACAATTTAGATTAATCCTTGGGATTTGTGTCACCATTTAGAGTGATCCTTGGGGATTGTGTCACTATTTAGAGTGATCCTTGGGGATTGTGTCACTATTTAGAGTGATCCTTTGGGATTGTGTAAATATTTAGAGTGATCCTTGGGGATTGTGTCACTATTTAGAGTGATCCTTGGGGTTTGTGTCACTATTTAGAGTGATCCTTTCGGATTGTGTAACTATTTAGAGTGATCCTTGGGGTTTGTGTCACTATTTAGGGTGATCCTTGGGGATTGTGTCACTATTTAGAGTGATCCTTGGGGATTGTGTCACTATTTAGAGTGATCCTTGGGGTTTGTGTCACTATTTAGAGTGATCCTTTGGGATTGTGTCACTATTTAGAGTGATCCTTGGGGTTTGTGTCACTATTTAGAGTGATCCTTGGGGATTGTGTCATTATTTAGAGTGATCCTTGGGGATTGTGTAAATATTTAGAGTGATCCTTGTGGATTGTGTCCTTATTTAGAGTGATCCTTGGGGATTGTGTCACTATTTAGAGTGATCCTTGGGGATTGTGTCATTATTTAGAGTGATCCTTGGGAATTGTGTTAGTATTTCGTGTGATCCTTGGGGTTTGTGTCACTATTTAGAGTGATCCTTGGGTATTGTGTCACTATTTAGAGTGATCCTTGGGCATTGTGTTTGTATTTAGAGTCAACCTTGGGGATTGTGTTAGTATTTCGTGTGATCCTTGGGGATTGTGTCACTATTCTGCGTGATCCTTGGGGACTGTTTCAATATTGAGAGTGATCCTTGAGGATTGTGTCACTATTTAGAGTGATCCTTGGGGATTTTGTCATTATTTAGAATGATCCCTGGGGATTGTGTCACTCTTTAGAGTGATCCTTGTGGATTGTGTAATGATAGAGAGTGATCCTTGGGGATTGTGTCACTATTTCGAGTGATCCTTGTGGATTGTGTCATTATTTAGAGTGATCCTTCGGGATTGTGTCACTATTTAGAGTGATCCTTGTGCATTGTGTCATTATTTAGAGTGATCCTTGGGGATTGTGTCACTATTTAGAGTGATCCTTGGGGATTGTGTCATTATTGAGAGTGATCCTTGGGGATTGTGTCACTATTTAGAGTGATCCTTGGGGATTGTGTCACTATTTAGAGTGATCCTCGGGTATTGTGTCACTACTTAGAGTGATCCTTGGGGATTGTGTCACTATTTAGAGTGATCCGTGGGGTTTGTGTCACTATTTAGAGTGATCCTCGTGGATTGTGTCACTATTGAGAGTGATCCTTGGGGATTGTGTCACTATTTAGAGTGATCCTCGGGTATTGTGTCACTACTTAGAGTGATCCTTGGGGATTGTGTCACTATTTAGAGTGATCCTTGGGGATTGTGTCACTATTCTGCGTGATCATTGGGGATTGTTTCAATATTGAGAGTGATCCTTGGAGAATTTGTCACTAATTTGAGTGATCCTTGTGAATTGTGTCACAGTTTAAAATGATCCTTGTGGATTGTGTCACTATTTAGAGTGATCCTTGTGGATTGTGTAACGATTGAGAGTGATCCTTGGGGATTGTGTCACTATTTAGAGTGATCCTTTTGGATTGTGTCATTATTTAGAGTGATACTTGGGGATTGTGTCACTATTTAGAGTGATCCTTGTGGATTGTGTCATTATTTAGAGTGTTCCTTGGGGATTGTGTCACTATTTAGAGTGATCCTTGTGGATTGTGTCATTATTTAGAGTGATCCTTGGGGATTGTGTCACTATTTAGAGTGATCCTTGGGGATTGTGTCACTATTTAGAGTGTTCCTTGTGATTGTGTCACTATTTAGAGTGATCCTTGGGGACTGTGTCTCTATTGAGAGTGATCCTTGGGGATTGTGTCACTATTTAGAGTGATCCTTGGGGATTGTGTCACTATTTAGAGTGATCCCTGGGGATTGTGTCTCTATTTAGAATGATCCTTGGGGATTGTGTCACTATTTTGAGTGATCCTTGGGGATTGTGTCATTATTTAGAGTGATCCTTGGGGATTGTGTCACTATTTAGAGTGTTCCTTGTGATTGTGTCACTATATTGAGTGATCCTTGGGAATTGTGTCATTATTAAGAGTATCCTTGGGGATTGTGTCACTATTTTGTGTGATCCTTGTGGATTGTATCACTATTTAGAGTGATCCTTGGGGATTGTGTCTCTATTGAGAGTGATCCTTGGGGATTGTGTCACTATTTAGAGTGATCCATGGGGATTGTGTCACTATTTAGAGTGATCCCTGGGAATTGTGTCAGTATTTAGAGTGATCCTTGGATATTGTGTCACTATTTAGAGTGATCCTTGGGGATTGTGTCACTATTTAGAGTGATCCTTTGGAATTGTGTCACTATTTACAGTGATCCTTGGGGATTGTGTCACTATTTAGAGTGATCCTTTGGGTTTGTGTCACTATTTAGGGTGATCCTTGGGGATTGTGTCTTTATTTAGAGTGATCCTTGGGGATTGTGTCACTATTTAGAGTGATCCTTGTGGTTTGTGTCACTGTTTCGAGTGATCCTCGTGGATTGTGTCACTATTTAGAGTGATCCTTGGGGATTGTGTAACTATTTCCAGTGATCCTTGGGGATTGTGTCACCATTTACAGTGATCCTTGGGGATTGTGTCACTATTTAGAGTGATCCTTGGGGATTGTGTCACTATTTCGAGTGATCCTTGTGGATTGTGTCATTATTTAGAGTGATCCTTGGGGATTGTGTCACTATTTAGAGTGATCCTTGTGGATTGTGTCATCATTTAGAGTGATCCTTGGGGATTGTGTCACTATTGAGAGTGATCCTTGGGGATTGTGTCATTATGTAGAGTGATCCTTGGGGATTGTGTCACTATTTAGAGTGCCCTTGGGATTATGTCACTATTTAGAGTGATCCTTGGGGATTGTGTCACTATTTAGGGGGCTCCTTGGGGATTGTGTCACTATTTAGAGTGATCCTTGGGGATTGTGTCACTATTGAGAGTGATCCTTACGGATTGTGTCACTATTTAGAGTGATCCTTGGAAAATTGTGTCACTATTTAGAGTGATCCTTTGGGATTGTGTCACTATTTAGAGTGATCCTTTGGGATTGTGTCACTATTCAGAGTGATCCTTGGGGATTGTGTCACTATTTAGTGTGATCCTTGGGGATTGTGTCACTATTCTGCGTGATCAATGGGGATTGTTTCAATATTGAGAGTGATCCTTGGAGAATTTGTCACTAATTTGAGTGATCCTTGTGAATTGTGTCACAGTTTAAAATGATCCTTGTGGATTGTGTCACTATTTAGAGTGATCCTTGTGGATTGTGTAACGATAGAGAGTGATCCTTGGGGATTGTGTCACTATTTAGAGTGATCCTTGTGGATTGTGTCATTATTTAGAGTGATCCTTCGGGATTGTGTCACTATTTAGAGTGATCCTTGTGCATTGTGTCATTATGTAGAGTGATCCTTGGGGATTGTGTCACTATTTAGAGTGATCCTTGGGGATTGTGTCATTATTGAGAGTCATCCTAGGGGATTGTGTCACTATTTAGAATGATCCTTGGGGATTGTGTCACTATTTAGAGTGTTCCTTGGGATTGAGTCACTATTTAGAGTGATCCTTGGGGATTGTGTCTCTATTGAGAGTGATCCTTGGGGTTGTGTCACTATTTAGAGTGATCCTTGTGGATTGTATCACTATTTAGAGTGATCCTTGGGGATTGTGTCACTATTTAGAGTGATCCTTGGGGATTGTGTCACCATTTAGAGTGATCCTTGGGGATTGTGTCACTATTTAGAGTGATCCTTGGGGATTGTGTCACTATTTAGAGTGATCCTTGGGGATTGTGTCACTATTTAGAGTAATGCTTGGGGATTGTGTCTCTATTGAGAGTGATCCTTGGGGATTGTGTCACTATTTAGAGTGATCCTTGGGGATTGTGTCACTATTTAGAGTGATCCTTGGGGATTGAGTCACAATTTAGATTAATCCTTGGGATTTGTGTCACCATTTAGAGTGATCCTTGGGGATTGTGTCACTATTTAGAGTGATCCTTGGGGATTGTGTCACTATTTAGAGTGATCCTTTGGGATTGTGTAAATATTTAGAGTGATCCTTGGGGATTGTGTCACTATTTAGAGTGATCCTTGGGGTTTGTGTCACTATTTAGAGTGATCCTTTCGGATTGTGTAACTATTTAGAGTGATCCTTGGGGTTTGTGTCACTATTTAGGGTGATCCTTGGGGATTGTGTCACTATTTAGAGTGATCCTTGGGGATTGTGTCACTATTTAGAGTGATCCTTGGGGATTGTGTCACTATTTAGAGTGATCCTTGGGGTTTGTGTCACTATTTAGAGTGATCCTTTGGGATTGTGTCACTATTTAGAGTGATCCTTGGGGTTTGTGTCACTATTTAGAGTGATCCTTGGGGATTGTGTCATTATTTAGAGTGATCCTTGGGGATTGTGTAAATATTTAGAGTGATCCTTGTGGATTGTGTCCTTATTTAGAGTGATCCTTGGGGATTGTGTCACTATTTAGAGTGATCCTTGGGGATTGTGTCATTATTTAGAGTGATCCTTGGGAATTGTGTTAGTATTTCGTGTGATCCTTGGGGTTTGTGTCACTATTTAGAGTGATCCTTGGGTATTGTGTCACTATTTAGAGTGATCCTTGGGCATTGTGTTTGTATTTAGAGTCAACCTTGGGGATTGTGTTAGTATTTCGTGTGATCCTTGGGGATTGTGTCACTATTCTGCGTGATCCTTGGGGACTGTTTCAATATTGAGAGTGATCCTTGAGGATTGTGTCACTATTTAGAGTGATCCTTGGGGATTTTGTCATTATTTAGAATGATCCCTGGGGATTGTGTCACTCTTTAGAGTGATCCTTGGGGATTGTGTAACGATAGAGAGTGATCCTTGGGGATTGTGTCACTATTTAGAGTGATCCTTGTGGATTGTGTCATTATTTAGAGTGATCCTTCGGGATTGTGTCACTATTTAGAGTGATCCTTGTGCATTGTGTCATTATTTAGAGTGATCCTTGGGGATTGTGTCACTATTTAGAGTGATCCTTGGGGATTGTGTCATTATTGAGAGTGATCCTTGGGGATTGTGTCACTATTTAGAGTGATCCTTGGGGATTGTGTCACTATTTAGAGTGTTCCTTGGGATTGAGTCACTATTTAGAGTGATCATTGGGGATTGTGTCTCTATTGAGAGTGATCCTTGGGGTTGTGTCACTATTTAGAGTGATCCTTGTGGATTGTATCACTATTTAGAGTGATCCTTGGGGATTGTGTCACTATTTAGAGTGATCCTTGGGGATTGTGTCACCATTTAGAGTGATCCTTGGGGATTGTGTCACTATTTAGAGTGATCCTTGGGGATTGTGTCACTATTTAGAGTAATGCTTGGGGATTGTGTCTCTAGTGAGAGTGATCCTTGGGGATTGTGTCACTATTTAGAGTGATCCTTGGGGATTGAGTCACAATTTACATTAATCCTTGGGAATTGTGTCACCATTTAGAGTGATCCTTGGGGATTGTGTCACTATTTAGAGTGATCCTTGGGGATTGTGTCACTATTTAGAGTGATCCTTGGGGATTGTGTCACTATTTAGAGTGATCCTTGGGGATTGTGTAAATATTTAGAGTGATCCTTGGGGATTGTGTCACTATTTAGAGTGATCCTTGGGGTTTGTGTCACTATTTAGAGTGATCCTTTCGGATTGTGTCACTATTTAGAGTGATCCTTGGGGATTGTGTCACTATTTAGAGTTATCCTTGGGGATTGTGTCACTATTTAGAGTGATCCTTGGGGATTGTGTCACTCTTTAGAGTGATCCTTGGGGTTTGTGTCACTATTTAGAGTGATCCTTTGGGATTGTGTCACTATTTAGAGTGATCCTTTGGGTTTGTGTCACTATTTAGAGTGGTCCTTGGGGATTGTGTCACTATTTAGAGTGATCCTTGGGGTTTGTGTCACTATTTCGAGTGATCCTTGTGGATTGTGTCATTATTTAGAGTGATCCTTGGGGATTGTGTAAATATTTAGAGTGATCCTTGTGGATTGTGTCCTTATTTAGAGTGATCCTTGGGGATTGTGTCACTATTTAGAGTGATCCTTGGGGATTGTGTCACTATTTAGAGTAATGCTTGGGGATTGTGTCTCTAGTGAGAGTGATCCTTGGGGATTGTGTCACTATTTAGAGTGATCCTTGGGGATTGTGTCACTATTTAGAGTGATCCTGGGGGATTGAGTCACAATTTACATTAATCCTTGGGAATTGTGTCACCATTTAGAGTGATCCTTGGGGATTGTGTCACTATTTAGAGTGATCCTTGGGGATTGTGTCACTATTTAGAGTGATCCTTGGGGATTGTGTAAATATTTAGAGTGATCCTTGGGGATTGTGTAAATATTTAGAGTGATCCTTGGGGATTGTGTCACTATTTAGAGTGATCCTTGGGGTTTGTGTCACTATTTAGAGTGATCCTTTCGGATTGTGTAACTATTTAGAGTGATCCTTGGGGATTGTGTCACTATTTGGAGTTATCCTTGGGGATTGTGTCACTATTTAGAGTGATCCTTGGGGATTGTGTCACTCTTTAGAGTGATCCTTGGGGTTTGTGTCACTATTTAGAGTGATCCTTTGGGATTGTGTCACTATTTAGAGTGATCCTTTGGGTTTGTGTCACTATTTAGAGTGGTCCTTGGGGATTGTGTCACTATTTAGAGTGATCCTTGGGGTTTGTGTCACTATTTCGAGTGATCCTTGTGGATTGTGTCATTATTTAGAGTGATCCTTGGGGATTGTGTAAATATTTAGAGTGATCCTTGTGGATTGTGTCCTTATTTAGAGTGATCCTTGGGGATTGTGTCACTATTTAGAGTGATCCTTGGGGATTGTGTCATTATTTAGAGTGATCCTTGGGGATTGTGTTAGTATTTCGTGTGATCCTTGGGGATTGTGTCACCATTTAGAGTGATCCTTGGGGATTGTGTCACTATTTAGAGTGATCCTTGGGGATTGTGTCACTATTTAGAGTAATGCTTGGGGATTGTGTCTCTAGTGAGAGTGATCCTTGGGGATTGTGTCACTATTTAGAGTGATCCTTGGGGATTGTGTCACTATTTAGAGTGATCCTTGGGGATTGAGTCACAATTTACATTAATCCTTGGGAATTGTGTCACCATTTAGAGTGATCCTTGGGGATTGTGTCACTATTTAGAGTGATCTTTGGGGATTGTGTCACTATTTAGAGTGATCCTTGGGGATTGTGTAAATATTTAGAGTGATCCTTGGGGATTGTGTCACTATTTAGAGTGATCCTTGGGGTTTGTGTCACTATTTAGAGTGATCCTTTCGGATTGTGTAACTATTTAGAGTGATCCTTGGGGATTGTGTCACTATTTAGAGTTATCCTTGGGGATTGTGTCACTATTTAGAGTGATCCTTGGGGATTGTGTCACTCTTTAGAGTGATCCTTGGGGTTTGTGTCACTATTTAGAGTGATCCTTTGGGATTGTGTCACTATTTAGAGTGATCCTTTGGGTTTGTGTCACTATTTAGAGTGGTCCTTGGGGATTGTGTCACTATTTAGAGTGATCCTTGGGGTTTGTGTCACTATTTCGAGTGATCCTTGTGGATTGTGTCATTATTTAGAGTGATCCTTGGGGATTGTGTAAATATTTAGAGTGATCCTTGTGGATTGTGTCCTTATTTAGAGTGATCCTTGGGGATTGTGTCACTATTTAGAGTGATCCTTGGGGATTGTGTCACTATTTAGAGTAATGCATGGGGATTGTGTCTCTAGTGAGAGTGATCCTTGGGGATTGTGTCACTATTTAGAGTGATCCTTGGGGATTGTGTCACTATTTAGAGTGAACCTTGGGGATTGAGTCACAATTTACATTAATCCTTGGGAATTGTGTCACCATTTAGAGTGATCCTTGGGGATTGTGTCACTATTTAGAGTTATCCTTGGGGATTGTGTCACTATTTAGAGTGATCCTTGGGGATTGTGTAAATATTTAGAGTGATCCTTGGGGATTGTGTAAATATTTAGAGTGATCCTTGGGGATTGTGTCACTATTTAGAGTGATCCTTGGGGTTTGTGTCACTATTTAGAGTGATCCTTTCGGATTGTGTAACTATTTAGAGTGATCCTTGGGGATTGTGTCACTATTTAGAGTTATCCTTGGGGATTGTGTCACTATTTAGAGTGATCCTTGGGGATTGTGTCACTCTTTAGAGTGATCCTTGGGGTTTGTGTCACTATTTAGAGTGATCCTTTGGGATTGTGTCACTATTTAGAGTGATCCTTTGGGTTTGTGTCACTATTTAGAGTGGTCCTTGGGGATTGTGTCACTATTTAGAGTGATCCTTGGGGTTTGTGTCACTATTTCGAGTGATCCTTGTGGATTGTGTCATTATTTAGAGTGATCCTTGGGGATTGTGTAAATATTTAGAGTGATCCTTGTGGATTGTGTCCTTATTTAGAGTGATCCTTGGGGATTGTGTCATTATTTAGAGTGATCCTTGGGGATTGTGTTAGTATTTCGTGTGATCCTTGGGGATTGTGTCACCATTTAGAGTGATCCTTGGGGATTGTGTCACTATTTAGAGTGATCCTTGGGGATTGTGTCACTATTTAGAGTAATGCTTGGGGATTGTGTCACTATTTAGAGTGATCCTTGGGGATTGTGTAAATATTTAGAGTGATCCTTGGGGATTGTGTCACTATTTAGAGTGATCCTTGGGGTTTGTGTCACTATTTAGAGTGATCATTGTGGATTGTGTCATTATTTAGAGTGATCCTTGGGGATTGTGTAAATATTTAGAGTGATCCTTGGGGATTGTGTCACTATTTAGAGTGATCCTTGGGGTTTGTGTCACTATTTAGAGTGATCCTTGTGGATTGTGTCATTATTTAGAGTGATCCTTGGGGATTGTGTCACTATTTAGAGTGATCCTTGGGGATTGAGTCACAATTTACATTAATCCTTGGGAATTGTGTCACCATTTAGAGTGATCCTTGGGGATTGTGTCACTATTTAGAGTGATCCTTGGGGATTGTGTCACTATTTAGAGTGATCCTTGGGGATTGTGTCACTATTTAGAGTGATCCTTGGGGATTGTGTAAATATTTAGAGTGATCCTTGGGGATTGTGTCACTATTTAGAGTGATCCTTGGGGTTTGTGTCACTATTTAGAGTGATCCTTTCGGATTGTGTAACTATTTAGAGTGATCCTTGGGGATTGTGTCACTATTTAGAGTTATCCTTGGGGATTGTGTCACTATTTAGAGTGATCCTTGGGGATTGTGTCACTCTTTAGAGTGATCCTTGGGGTTTGTGTCACTATTTAGAGTGATCCTTTGGGATTGTGTCACTATTTAGAGTGATCCTTTGGGTTTGTGTCACTATTTAGAGTGGTCCTTGGGGATTGTGTCACTATTTAGAGTGATCCTTGGGGTTTGTGTCACTATTTCGAGTGATCCTTGTGGATTGTGTCATTATTTAGAGTGATCCTTGGGGATTGTGTAAATATTTAGAGTGATCCTTGTGGATTGTGTCCTTATTTAGAGTGATCCTTGGGGATTGTGTCACTATTTAGAGTGATCCTTGGGGATTGTGTCATTATTTAGAGTGATCCTTGGGGATTGTGTTAGTATTTCGTGTGATCCTCGGGGTTTGTGTCACTATTTAGAGTGATCCTTGGGTATTGTGTCACTATTTAGAGTGATCCTTGGGCATTGTGTTTGTATTTAGAGTCAACCTTGGGGATTGTGTTAGTATTTCGTGTGATCCTTGGGGATTGTGTCACTATTTAGAGTGATCCTTGGGGACTGTTTCAATATTGAGAGTGATCCTTGAGGATTGTGTCACTATTTAGAGTGATCCTTGGGGATTTTGTCATTATTTAGAATGATCCCTGGGGATTGTGTCACTATTTAGAATGATCCTTGGGGATTGTGTCACTATTTAGAGTGATCCTTGGGGATTGTGTCACTATTTAGAATGATCCTTGGTGATTGTGGCACTATTTAGAGTGATCCTTGGGGATTGTGACACTATTTAGAGTGGTCCTTGGGGATTGTGTCACTATTTAGTGCGATCCTTGGGGATTGTGTCATTATTTAGAGTGATCATTGGGGATTGTGACACTATTTAGAGTGGTCCTTGGGGATTTTGTCACTATTTAGTGTGATCCTTGGTGATTGTGTCACTATTTAGAGTGAACCTTGGGAATTGTGTCACTATTTAGAGTCATCCTTGTGGATTGTGTCACTATTGTGAGTGATCCTTGGGGATTGTGTCACTATTTAGAGTAATGCTTGGGGATTGTGTCTCTATTGAGAGTGATCCTTGGGGATTGTGTCACTATTTAGAGTGATCCTTGGGGATTGTGTCACTATTTAGAGTGATCCTTGGGGATTGAGTCACAATTTAGATTAATCCTTGGGAATTGTGTCACCATTTAGAGTGATCCTTGGGGATTGTGTCACTATTTAGAGTGATCCTTGGGGATTGTGTCACTATTTCGAGTGATCCTTTGGGATTGTGTAAATATTTAGAGTGATCCTTGGGGATTGTGTCACTATTTAGAGTGATCCTTGGGGTTTGTGTCACTATTTAGAGTGATCCTTTCGGATTGTGTAACTATTTAGAGTGATCCTTGGGGTTTGTGTCACTATTTAGAGTGATCCTTGGGGATTGTGTCACTATTTAGAGTGATCCTTGGGGATTGTGTCACTATTTAGAGTGATCCTTGGGGTTTGTGTCACTATTTCGAGTGATCCTTGTGGATTGTGTCATTATTTAGAGTGATCCTTGGGGATTGTGTAAATATTTAGAGTGATCCTTGTGGATTGTGTCCTTATTTAGAGTGATCCTTGGGGATTGTGTCACTATTTAGAGTGATCCTTGGGGATTGTGTCATTATTTAGAGTGATCCTTGGGAATTGTGTTAGTATTTCGTGTGATCCTTGGGGTTTGTGTCACTATTTAGAGTGATCCTTGGGTATTGTGTCACTATTTAGAGTGATCCTTGGGCATTGTGTTTGTATTTAGAGTCAACCTTGGGGATTGTGTTAGTATTTCGTGTGATCCTTGGGGATTGTGTCACTATTCTGCGTGATCCTTGGGGACTGTTTCAATATTGAGAGTGATCCTTGAGGATTGTGTCACTATTTAGAGTGATCCTTGGGGATTTTGTCATTATTTAGAATGATCCCTGGGGATTGTGTCACTATTTAGAGTGATCCTTGTGGATTGTGTAACGATAGAGAGTGATCCTTGGGGATTGTGTCACTATTTAGAGTGATCCTTGTGGATTGTGTCATTATTTAGAGTGATCCTTCGGGATTGTGTCTTTATTTAGAGTGATCCTTGTGCATTGTGTCATTATTTAGAGTGATCCTTGGGGATTGTGTCACTATTTAGAGTGATCCTTGGGGATTGTGTCATTATTGAGAGTGATCCTTGGGGATTGTGTCACTATTTAGAGTGATCCTTGGGGATTGTGTCACTATTTAGAGTGTTCCTTGGGATTGAGTCACTATTTAGAGTGATCCTTGGGGATTGTGTCTCTATTGAGAGTGATCCTTGGGGTTGTGTCACTATTTAGAGTGATCCTTGTGGATTGTATCACTATTTAGAGTGATCCTTGGGGATTGTGTCACTATTTAGAGTGATCCTTGGGGATTGTGTCACCATTTAGAGTGATCCTTGGGGATTGTGTCACTATTTAGAGTGATCCTTGGGGATTGTGTCACTATTTAGAGTAATGCTTGGGGATTGTGTCTCTAGTGAGAGTGATCCTTGGGGATTGTGTCACTATTTAGAGTGATCCTTGGGGATTGTGTCACTATTTAGAGTGATCCTTGGGGATTGAGTCACAATTTACATTAATCCTTGGGAATTGTGTCACCATTTAGAGTGATCCTTGGGGATTGTGTCACTATTTAGAGTGATCCTTGGGGATTGTGTCACTATTTAGAGTGATCCTTGGGGATTGTGTAAATATTTAGAGTGATCCTTGGGGATTGTGTCACTATTTAGAGTGATCCTTGGGGTTTGTGTCACTATTTAGAGTGATCCTTTCGGATTGTGTAACTATTTAGAGTGATCCTTGGGGATTGTGTCACTATTTAGAGTTATCCTTGGGGATTGTGTCACTATTTAGAGTGATCCTTGGGGATTGTGTCACTCTTTAGAGTGATCCTTGGGGTTTGTGTCACTATTTAGAGTGATCCTTTGGGATTGTGTCACTATTTAGAGTGATCCTTTGGGTTTGTGTCACTATTTAGAGTGATCCTTGGGGATTGTGTCACTATTTAGAGTGATCCTTGGGGTTTGTGTCACTATTTCGAGTGATCCTTGTGGATTGTGTCATGATTTAGAGTGATCCTTGGGGATTGTGTAACTATTTAGAGTGATCCTTGGGGACTGTTTCAATATTGAGAGTGATCCTTGAGGATTGTGTCACTATTTAGAGTGATCCTTGGGGATTTTGTCATTATTTAGAATGATCCCTGGGGATTGTGTCACTATTTAGAATGATCCTTGGGGATTGTGTCACTATTTAGAGTGATCCTTGGGGATTGTGTCACTATTTAGAATGATCCTTGGTGATTGTGTCACTATTTAGAGTGATCCTTGGGGATTGTGACACTATTTAGAGTGGTCCTTGGGGATTGTGTCACTATTTAGTGCGATCCTTGGGGATTGTGTCATTATTTAGAGTGATCATTGGGGATTGTGACACTATTTAGAGTGGTCCTTGGGGATTTTGTCACTATTTAGTGTGATCCTTGGTGATTGTGTCACTATTTAGAGTGAACCTTGGGAATTGTGTCACTATTTAGAGTCATCCTTGTGGATTGTGTCACTATTGTGAGTGATCCTTGGGGATTGTGTCACTATTTAGAGTGATCCTTGGGGATTGTGTCACTATTTGGAATGATCCTTGGGGATTGTGTCACTATTTAGAGTGATCGTTGTGGATTGTGTCACTATTTAAAACGATCCTTGTGGATTGTGTCACGATTTCGAGTGATCCTTTGGGATTGTGTCACTATTTAGGGTGATCCTTGAGGATTGTGTCACTTGACGAACAATGCCGCCCCCCCCCCCCCCACCTTTTATCCCTCTGCCTCTATCCCGCCTGAAACATTGGAACCCTGGAACATTGAGCTGCCAGTCCTGCCCCTCCTGTAGCCACGTTTCACTAATGGCTAAAATGTCATATTTCCACGTGTCTATCCACGCCTTCAGCTCATCTGCCTTCCCCACAATACTCCTGGCATCGAAATAGACACACCTCAAAATATTATTTCCACCACACTCTACTCTTCCATTTGTGATTTTGCTTGAACTAACCTGTCTTTTCACCCCTGCTCCACTATCTGCTCTGGCACTCTGGTTCCCATCCCCCTGCAAATCTAGTTTAAACGCTCCCCAATAACACTAGCAAATCTCCCTGCAAGTATATTGGTTCCCTTGTAGTTTAAGTGTAACCCGTCTCTCTTGTACAGGTCCCACCTGCCCCAGAAGAGGTCCCAATGATCCAAGAATTGGAAACCCTGCCCCCTGCACCAGTTCCTCAGCCACGTGTTCATCCGCCCAAGCATCCTACTCCTGCCCTCACTGGCAAGTGGCTCAGGTAGCAATCCTGAGATTACTACCCTCAGGGTCCTGATTTTTAACTTCCTTCCAAGCTCTTTGTACTCACTCTTTAGGACCTCCTCACTCTTCCTTCCCACGTCATTTGTACCGACGTGTACCACGACATCTGGCTGATCACCTTCCCACTTTAGAACGCTGTGCACGCGATCAGAGACATCCCTGACCTTGGCACCTGGGAGGCAACAAACCATGCGGGAGTCTCTGTCCCGACCACAGAACCTCCTGTCCGTACCTCTGACCATCGAGTCCCCTATCACTACTGCTCTCCTCTTCTTCATCCCACCCTTTTGCGCTGTAGAACCAGACTCAGTATCAGAGTTCCGGCTGTCGCAGCTTGTCCCAGGTAAAGCATCTCCCACAACAGTATCCAATTCAGTATACCTGTTGTGGAGGGGTCTGGCCACAGGGGAACCCTGCTCTGTCTGTCCTTTCACACTGCCATTTCCTCTCCTTCCAGTAACCCAATTTCCTGTGCTCTGCTGCTTAGGTGTAACTATCTCCCTAAAGCTACTGTCTATAAACTCCTCATTCTCCCGAATTAGATGGAGGTCATCAAGCTCCTTCTCCAGTTCCCGCTTTGCTAGCAGCTGCAGCTGAATGCATCTTTTGCAGGTGCTGTCGTCAGGGATACCGGAGGTCTCCCTGACCTCCCACATCCTGCAGGAGGAGCATTCCAACATCTTGACTGGCATTTGTTTTACTCTGGGGAAAAACAAGAATGCACCTTAAACCTCTGTCCTCTCGTACTTGCCGTCTCTACCCTCAGAAAGGGCATCTGACTCTCTACTCGATCCATGACACTCATAATCTTGTAAACCTCTATCAGGTCGCCCCTCAACCTCCGTTGTTCCAGTGAAAACAAACCGAGTTCATCCAATCTCTCCTCACAGCTAATACCATCCAGAGCAGCCAACATTCAGGTAAACCTCTTCTGTACCCTCTCCACAGCATCCACACCCTTCTGTGGTGTGGCAACCAGAATTCTACATCAATATTTTAAATGTGACCGAACTAAGTTTCTGTACAGCTGCAGCATGACCTGCCAATTTGTAAACTCAATGCCCCGACCGATGAAGGCGAGCTTGCCGTCTGCCTTCTTGACTACCTTATCCACCTGTGTTGCCACGTTCATTGATCGGGGGATATATACGCCCAGGTCTCTCTGCTGTCAATACTCCTCAATGGTTATTTCGTTAACTGTATAATTCCTACATGTATTAAACCTTCCAAATTGCATCACCTCACATTTATGTGGATGAAACTCCATCTGCCATTTTTCCGCCAATGTTTCCAACCAGTCTATATCCTGCTGTATCCTCTGACAATCCTCTTCACTCCTGCAACTCCACCAATTTCTGCGTCGTCTGCGAACTTACCAATCAGACCAGCTGCATTTTCCTCCAAATCATTTGCAATAAACAACGAAGAACAAAGGTCCCAGAACTGTGAAACACCGCTAGTCACAGCCTTCCAATCAGAAAAGCCACCACCTACTCTTACACCCTGCCTTCTATGGCCAAGACAATTCTGTATCCATCTTGCCAGCTCTCCTCCGATTCCGTGTGACTTCACCATTTTTTTGCCATTCCAGCATGAGGTATCTTGTCAAAGCCTTGACTGAAGTCCATGTCCACAACATCCACTGCCTTTGCCTTATCTATCATCTTCGTCACTTGCTCGAAAAACTCCATCAAGATCTTGTGGCTCGACCTTTCCTTCAGAAAGCCATCTTGCCCGTCGCTCATACGTCCACTTATTTCCAATTGGCAGTAAAACTGTCTCGAAGAATCCTCTCCAATAATTTCTCTACCACTGACATAATGGTCATCTGACTGTAATTACCTGGATTATCCTTGCTACCCTTCTTAAACAAAGGAACAACATTGGCTCTTCTCCAATTTTCTGGGACTTCCCCTGCAGCCAGTGAGGATACAGAGATTTCTCTCAAGGCCCCAGCCTCCTCCCTTGCCTCTCTCAGTATTCTGGGGTAGATCCTATCAGGCCCTGGGGACTTGTCTACCTGAATGTTTTCAAGACCTGCAATATTTCCTCCTTTTTGATCTCAACATGACTCCAACTACCGACACACCCTTTCCCAGACTCATCATCCACCAAGCCCTTTTCTTTGGTGAATACTGACGCAAAGTATTCATTTAACACCTCACCCATTTCGTCCGGCTCCACGTATGGATTTATATATATATATATATATTCTATAAACCTTGGGTTTTTCCTGAATCCTGCAGGCCAATGAGTTTTCATGATCCGTTTAATCCCTCCTGACTCCTTGCTTCAGTTTCTTTCTGCTTTCCTTGTATTCCACATTTGCTCCGTGTGTTTCCAGCCTCCTCACCTTGACAAATGCTTCCTTTTTCCCATTGACGAGGCTCAGAATGTCTCCCATTACGGAAAGTTCCCGAAACGTGCAATATTGATCCTTCATCTTTACAGGAATGTGTCGGTCCTCAATTCCTATCAACTGACACTTCAATGTCACTCACATGAACAAAGAACAAAGAACAGAACAGCACAGGAACAGGCCCTTCGGCCCTCCAAGCCTGCGCCGCTCATGTGCCCAACTAGACCATTCGGTTGCATCCCTCTATTCCCAGTCTGTTCATGTGGCTATCTAGATAAGTCTTAAATAATCCCAGTGTGTCTGCCTCAATCACCTTGCTTGGCAGTGCTTTCCAGGCCCCCACCACCCTCTGTGTAAAATACGTCCCCCTGACATCTGTGTTGAACCTTGCCCCCCTCACCTTGAACCCGTGACCCCTTGTGTTCGTCACCACCAACCTGGGAAAAAGCTTCCCACTGTTCACCCTATCAATGCCCTTCGTAATTTCATACACCTCTATTAGGTCGCCCCTCATCCTCTGTCTTTCCAGGGAGAACAACCCCAGTTTACCCAATCTCTCCTCATAGCTAAGACCCTCCATACCAGGCAACATCCGAGTACTCTCTGTACTCTCTCCAAAGCCTCCACGTCCTTCTGGTAGTGTGGCGACCAGAACTGGACGCAGTATTCCAAATGTGGCCGAACCAACGTTCTATACAGCTGCAACATCATATGCCAACTTTTACATTCTATGCCCCGTCCAATAAAGGCAAGCATGCGATATACCTTCTTGACCACCCTCTCCACCTGTGCTGCCACCTTTAAGGATCTGTGGACTTGTCCACCCAGGTCCCTCTGTGTGTCGAGACTCCTGATGGTTCTGCCATTTATTGTATAGCTCCCCTTTACATTCGATCTCCCGAAATGCCAGACGTTGATTTGCCCTCAAACATCTGCCCCCAATCTACATCCTTCAGTTCCTGCCAAACACTGTTGTAATTAGACTTCTTCCAATTTAGCATCTTCACTTGAGGACTACACTTATCTCTATCCATCAGTACCTCGAAGCTTACTGTTGTGGTCACTGTTCCTGATCTGCTCCCCTGCTGAACCCTCGACCACCTGGCTGGACTCATTCCCCAATAGCAGGTCCAGTATGGCCCCTTCTCTAGTTGGACTATCTACATACTGTTTGATGAAGCCCTCCTAGATGGTCCTTACAAACTCTGCCCCATTACCCCAGGACGAAGTGAGTCATGGTAATACAGGTGAAGTTAAAATCACCCATCACAACAACCCTGTTACTTTTACACCTTGCCGAAATCTGCCTCCATATCTGTTCCTCTATCTCCCGCAGGCCCTTGGGGGGCGTGTAGGAAACTCCCAACATTGTAATTACACTCTTCCCACATTGTTTCGCTGTCTGAGCACTCCGAGTTGTCCTCCTGCACTACAGCTGCGACATTCCCCTTAAGCTTTTTCCCAGGTCGGAGGTGACGATCACGAGGGGTCACGGGCTCAAGCTGAGAGGGGCGAAGTATGACTCAGACATCAGAGGGACGTTTTTTACACAGAGGGTGGTGGGGGCCTGGAATGCGCTGCCAAGTAGGGTGGTGGAGGCAGGCACGCTGACATCGTTTAAGACTTACCTGGATAGTCACATGAGCAGCCTGGGAATGGAGGGATACAAACGATTGGTCCAGTTGGACCAAGGAGCGGCACAGGCTTGGAGGTCCGAAGGGCCTGTTTCCTGTGCTGTACTGTTCTTTGTTCTAACCAGTAGTGCAACTCCACCACCCCTTTTACATGCCCCTCTGTCCAGCCTTAAGCATCTGTATCCGCGAATGTCAAATCGTCAATCCTGTCCTTCCCTTAACCAAGTCTCTGGAATGGCAACAACATCAAAGTTCCAAATAATAATCCAAGCTCTAAGTTCATCTGTCTCACCTGCAAAACTTTTCGCATTGAAGCAAATGCACTTCAGTCCACCAGGCCCTCTTTGATCAGCCACCATTCCCTGACAGGTACAGCATGGGGATCGGTATAGAGCAAAGCTCCCTCTACATTGCCCCCCATCAAATACTCCCAGGACAGCTACAGCATGAGGATAGATACAGAGTAAAGCTCCCTCTACACTGTCCCCATCAAACACTCCCAGGACAGGTACAGCACGGGGTTTGATGCAGAGTAAAGCTCCCTCTACACTGTCCCCATCAAGCACACCCTGGACAGGTACAGCACGGGGTTAGATACAGAGTAAGGCTCCCTCTACACTGTCCCCCATCAAACATTCTCAGGAGAGGTACAGCACGCGTTTAGGCACAAAGTAAAGCTCCATCCACACTGTCCCCATCAAACACTCCCAGGACAGGTACAGCACGGGGTTAGATACAGAGTAAGGCTCCCTCTACACTGTCCCCCATCAAACAATCTCAGGACAGGTGCAGCACGGGGTTAGGTACAGAGTAAAGCTCCATCTACACTGTCCCCATCAAACACTCCCAGGACAGATACAGCATGGGTTTAGGTACAGAATAAAGCTGCTTCTACACTGTCCCCCATCAAACACTCCCAGGACAGATACAGCACGGGGTTAGATGCAGAGTAAAGCTTCCTCTACATTGTCCCCATCAAACACTCCCAGGACAGATACAGCACAGGGTTAGATACAGAGTAAAGCTTCCTCTACACTGTCCCCCATCAAACACTCCCAGGACAGATACAGCACAGGGTTAGATGCAGAGTAAAGCTCCCTCTACCCTGTCCCCATCAAACACTCCCAGGACAGATACAGCACAGGGTTAGATACAGAGTAAAGCTCCCTCTACACTGTCCCCATCAAACACTCCCAGGACAGATACAGCACAGGGTTAGATGCAGAGTAAAGCTTCCTCTACATTGTCCCCATCAAACACTCCCAGGACAGATACAGCACAGGGTTAGATGCAGAGTAAAGCTTCCTCTACATTGTCCCCATCAAACACTCCCAGGACAGATACAGCACAGGGTTAGATGCAGAGTAAAGCTCCCTCTACACTGTCCCCATCAAACACTCCCAGGACAGATACAGCACAGGGTTAGATGCAGAGTAAAGCTCCCTCTATACTGTCCCCATCAAACACTCCCAGGACAGGTACAGCATGGGTTTAGGTACAGAATAAAGCTGCTTCTACACTGTCCCCCATCAAACACTCCCAGGACAGATACAGCACGGGGTTAGATACAGAGTAAAGCTCCCTCTACACTGTCCCCCATCAAACACTCCCAGGACAGATACAGCACGGGGTTAGATACAGAGTAAAGCTTCCTCTACATTGTCCCCATCAAACACTCCCAGGACAGATACAGCACAGGGTTAGATGCAGAGTAAAGCTCCATCTACACTGTCCCCATCAAACACTCCCAGGACAGGTACAGCACGGGGTTAGATACAGAGTAAAGCTCCCTCTACACTGTCCCCCATCAAACACTCCCAGGACAGATACAGCACGGGGTTAGATACAGAGTAAAGCTTCCTCTACACTGTCCCCTTCAAACACTCCCAGGACAGGTACAGCACGGGGTTAGATACAGAGTAAAGCTTCCTCTACACTGTCCCCTTCAAACACTCCCAGGACAGGTACAGCACGGGGTTAGATACAGAGTAAAGCTTCCTCTACACTGTCCCCTTCAAACACTCCCAGGACAGGTACAGCACGGGGTTAGATACAGAGTAAAGCTCCCTCTACACTGTCCCCCATTAAACACTCCCAGGACAGATACAGCACAGGGTTAGATACAGAGTAAAGCTTCCTCTACACTGTCCCCCATCAAACACTCCCAGGACAGATACAGCACAGGGTTAGATGCAGAGTAAAGCTCCCTCTACCCTGTCCCCATCAAACACCCCCAGGACAGATACAGCACAGGGTTAGATACAGAGTAAAGCTCCCTCTACACTGTCCCCATCAAACACTCCCAGGACAGATACAGCACAGGGTTAGATGCAGAGTAAAGCTTCCTCTACATTGTCCCCATCAAACACTCCCAGGACAGATACAGCACAGGGTTAGATGCAGAGTAAAGCTTCCTCTACATTGTCCCCATCAAACACTCCCAGGACAGATACAGCACAGGGTTAGATGCAGAGTAAAGCTCCCTCTACACTGTCCCCATCAAACACTCCCAGGACAGATACAGCACAGGGTTAGATGCAGAGTAAAGCTCCCTCTATACTGTCCCCATCAAACACTCCCAGGACAGGTACAGCATGGGTTTAGGTACAGAATAAAGCTGCTTCTACACTGTCCCCCATCAAACACTCCCAGGACAGATACAGCACGGGGTTAGATGCAGAGTAAAGCTCCCTCTACACTGTCCCCCATCAAACACTCCCAGGACAGATACAGCACGGGGTTAGATACAGAGTAAAGCTTCCTCTACATTGTCCCCATCAAACACTCCCAGGACAGACACAGCACAGGGTTAGATGCAGAGTAAAGCTCCATCTACACTGTCCCCATCAAACACTCCCAGGACAGGTACAGCACGGGGTTAGATACAGAGTAAAGCTCCCTCTACACTGTCCCCCATCAAACACTCCCAGGACAGATACAGCACGGGGTTAGATACAGAGTAAAGCTTCCTCTACACTGTCCCCTTCAAACACTCCCAGGACAGGTACAGCACGGGGTTAGATACAGAGTAAAGCTTCCTCTACACTGTCCCCTTCAAACACTCCCAGGACAGGTACAGCACGGGGTTAGATACAGAGTAAAGCTCCCTCTACACTGTCCCCCATTAAACACTCCCAGGACAGGTACAGCACGGGGTTAGATACAGAGTAAAGCTCCCTCTACACTGTCCCCCATCAAACACTCCCAGGACAGGTAAGGCACGGGGTTAGATACAGAGTAAAGCTTCCTCTACACTGTCCCCTTCAAACACTCCCAGGACAGGTACAGCACGGGGTTAGATACAGAGTAAAGCTCCCTCTACACTGTCCCCCATTAAACACTCCCAGGACAGGTGCAGCACGGGGTTAGATACAGAGTAAACCTCTCTCTGCACTGTCCCCATTAAACACTCCCAGGACAGGTACAGCACGGGGTTAGATACAGAGTAAAGCTCCCTCTACACTGTCCCCCATTAAACACTCCCAGGACAGGTGCAGCACGGGGTTAGATACAGAGTAAACCTCTCTCTACACTGTCCCCATCAAACACTCCCAGGACAGGTACAGCACGGGGTTAGATACAGAGTAAAGCTCCCTCTGCACTGTCCCCATCAAACATTCCCAGGACAGGTACAGCACGGGGTTAGATACAGAGTAAAGCTCCCTCTACACTGTCCCCATCAAACACTCCCAGGACAGGTACAGCACGGGGTTAGATGCAGAGTAAAGCTCCCTCTACACTGTCCCCATCAAACACTCCCAGGACAGATACAGCACGGGGTTAGATGCAGAGTAAAGCTTCCTCTACATTGTCCCCCATCAAACACACCCAGGACAGATACAGCACGGGGTTAGATACAGAGTAAAGCTTCCTCTACACTGTCCCCATCAAACACTCCCAGGACAGATACAGCACGGGGTTAGATGCAGAGTAAAGCTTCCTCTACACTGTCCCCATCAAATGCTTTTGGCAATTTCCCTTCATAATCTTTGCCTGCAGCACAGTCTGAGCGTGAGTCTGTGGCTGTGAGTGTGATTGTCTGCCTATCTTGTGCTGTGTGGGTGATTTCAGAATCTAACAGAAGCTTCCCTTCCTTGCCTTCTCCTGTCCTATATTCTCCTTGACATCCAAAGCGCACCTCATGTTGAAAGCTCGAATCATTTATACAGACTGTATTCCTGTTTTTGTCAGTGAGGAAATTGCAGAACCACAGACCAATAGCAGGTGCATTCAGACAGTACAAAGCCCAATGGAGTTTATTTTGGAATGCTACAATATTGTTCCACTCAGTACACTGCGTGCCTTAATGCTGCAGAAAGATTTTACCATATCTATTCTGATCACATTGGCAACATTTCACTGGGTCAATGTTCCCAACAATTTCTAAATCTTTCCACACAGCAATCTCTCAGTTTCAGCATGTGTTTCCTTGTTTGTTTCTCCCTGGTTTGTGTGGATTCTCTGATAGATTCCTCGTCCTTATCCTCCCCATGTGCAGTTGTCCACACCCCATGTCCCTGTCCTGCTCCCAAACGCGGCATCCCATTGCAATAAGGCAGGTGATACAGGAGCGTTTCAGTGAGTGCAGAAGGTGAGTTCTGATTCTGACCCAGCTGTGTGGGTTTGCTGGGTTAACCCCACCATCCAGTGACAGTTTAATCAGGGCATTTATTGTTAGAAATCTAAGTGTTAATCAGTCACTCTTTGTGTCTCTGCCTACATGTTTGCATGCCTGTGTCTGTGTGTGCCTCTCTGTGTCTGAGTGTTTTCTTTGTGTTCATGTTTTAATAAGTGCCAATTTGCCGTAATGTTCCAGCTTAATATACTTATTTATGAATCTCAAACAGCCTGCTGTCCATTGCAAATCCACAATAATGTTTAAATTGGTGAATATCTCCCCGTCTCTCTGTGACTCTCTCTGTTCCTCACTTGCTCAATTTGTCCATCTCCGTCCCAGCGAGAAGCATGAAATACTGCAGAATTCTCACCCACTCTCTGAGTCTCTCTCAATCTCTCCCTCTCTCTTTCTCTCTCTCTCTAAATCTCTCAAACTCTCTCTGTCACACACACTGTTGGTTGTGTTCCTCGATTACAGAAATTCTGAAAGCCATGCAAACCAGTAAAATACTTGCAGCGAGTCCCCACAACATGAGGGAGTGGAGAGAGAAAAGGGATGTGTTACCAATCTCACTGTGGACTGTATATCGATTGTGACTGTCTTCAAAACTGCCCATAAGGCTGTTAACACTTCATTGATTCAGATTAAATTAAAACTGACCTGTATTCTCCCCAGTTGCGTTCTGTTAACTCCCCTGGATTCCACAAACACCTGTCTCCACAACTGTCAATCCCTCTCCCCAGCTCTCCCTCTCTCCCTCCCTCATCCCTTGGGAAATAAGGAAAAGCAGGTGACAGAAGTGTTAGTGAGGGATCACTTTGGGACCAGTGACCATAATTCCATTAGTTTTAAGATAGCTATGGGGAATGAAAGGTCTGGCCCAAAGTTTAAAATTCTAAATTGGGGCAAGGCCAATTTTGATGGTATCAGGCAGGAACTTTCAAAAGTGAATTGGGGGAGTCTGTGGGACGGCAAAGGGATGCCTGATAAGTGGCAGGCTTTCAAAAGTGTTTTAACCAGGGTTCAGGGTAAGCACATTCCACTTGGAGTGAAGGGCAAGGCTGGTAGAAGTAGGGAACCCTGGATGACTGGGGTTCTTGAGGTCCTGGTCAAGAAGAAGAAGGAGACCATGACATGCATAGGCAGCTTGATCGAGTGAATCCCTTGAAGAGAATAGGGGTTTAGGAGTAGAGTTGAGAGAAATCAGGGGGGCAAAAAGGGTACACAAGATTGTTTTGGCAGACAAGTCAAAGGAGAATCCAAAGAGCTTCTACAAATACATAAAGACCAAAAGAGTAACTAGGGAGAGAGTTGTGTCTCACTAAGGTCAACAGGGTCATCTATGTCCGGATCCACAAGAGTTGGGGAGATCCTAAATGAATATTCCTCATCATTATTCACTGTTGAGAAAAGTATGGATGTGAGGGAGCTTGGGGAAATAAATAGTGATGTCTTGAGGAATGTACCTATAACGGAGAAGGAGGTGCTGGAAGTCTTAAAGCACATCAAGGTCGATAAATTCCCTGATGAGGTATATCCCAGGACGTTGTGGGAGGCTAGGGAGGAAATTGCGGTTCCCCGAGCAGAGACATTTGAATCATTGATAATCACATGTGAGATGCCTGAAGATTGGAGGGTGGCAAATGTTGTGCCTTTGTTTAAAAAGGGCTGCAGGGAAAAGCCTGGGTGCTACAGGCCGGTGAGCCTCACATCTGTGGTGGGTCAGTTTTTGGAAGGTATTTTGAGAGACAGGATCTATAGGCATTTAGAGACGCATGGACTGATTAGGAACAGTCAGCATGGCTTTGTGAGTGGAAAATCATGTCTCATAAATTTGATTGAGTTTTTTGAAAGGGTAACCAAGGAGGTAGATGAGGGCAGTACAGTTGATGTTGTCTACATGGACTTTAGCAAGGCCTTTGACAAGGTACCTCATGGTAAGTTGTTGAGTAATGTTAAATCTCACGGGATCCAGTCTGAGGTAGCTGAATGGAAACAAAATTGGCTTGCTGACAGAAGACAGAGGGTGGCTGTAAAGGTTTGGTTTTCACACTGGAGGCCTGTGACCAGCGGAGTGCCTCGGGGATTGGTGCTGGGTCCACTGTTATTTGTCATTTATATTAACGATTTAGATGAGAAGATAGGGAGGCATGGTTAGTAAGTTTGCAGATGACACCAAGATTGGTGGCATAGTGGACAGTGAAGAAGGTTACCTCGAAATGCAACGGGATCTTGGTCAATTGGGCCAGTGAGCTGACAAATCGCAGATGGAGTTGAATTTAGATCAATGTAAGGTGATGCATTTTGGTAGATTGTACCAGGGCAGGACTTATTCAGTGAATGGCAGAGCGTTGGATAGAGTGACAGAACAAAGAGATCTCGGGGTTTAAAAAGAAGGGCGGCATGGACAAGTTGGTCCGAAAGGCCTGGTTCCATGCTGTAAACCTCTTCAACTCTGTGACTCTCCCTTAGTCGCCCCGACTGTCCCAGCCTTGCCCTTTTTCTTCCCACCCTCGCCCCCTCTCTCCCTCCCTCGCGCCCTCTCTCCCTCCCTGGCCCCCTCCCTCTCTCCCTCATCCCCTCTCTCCCACTAAGAGGTGATGTGTTTGGATCTGCTGCAGGGTCTGAATTTTCTGAGAAGTCCCATTGTTGTTGAGCTGCAGTAGATTGAGGGATGGAATATTATTTTGGAAATTAAGTAGTTCCAGATTTTTGATTCATGGAATTTTGCAATTTATGCTCATCCATTTTAATCGTTTTCATGAATAGAAATACTTCCGTAAGGAACTCAAGGGCACACTGATCAATGAAACTATTGGGTTGAGTGAAATCTTGTACATTGTGAGTGAAATCTCCATCTCATGGAGCTGCCTCCATCTTTGATTTTGGAAGAGTTTAAAAACAGGAGAAGTTTGATTTAGTTTTAGTTTTTCATGTTTCTTTGTCAGTGAATGATGTGAAATGTCTCGATAGCTCTGTCTTCTATTGAAAAGGAACAAGCGTCAGCTAATTCCTGACATTTAAACAACACAAAAACCCAGCAGAATTCTCTGCTTTTTCCAAAAACAATTGTAAGTTGTCCACATTTGTATGAATCTAGAAATGAACTCCACTGATTTTCTTTCCTGATTGATATGGTTCCTTTGAAGCTGTGTTGCTGCCTCAAACTTTCTGTCAATTTGATCCCTGAATCCTTAAACTCCTGGATATAATGCAGACACTTTTGATTTCTATATGGTTCGGAAACATAATGTTCTGATGACTGAGTTTCATGGAATTTATTTCCAATTCGAATATCCAATTTACATGCTTATAATTTATTATTGTTGTGTTATTGTATTTAGTTGCATTCTTCCACGATGGTTATTCTCATTCTCAATTTGGATTATTTCATAAATATTGAAGTTATAATTGTGTTTCCTGATCCCATATTGTTGATGTAAATAGTGAAAGACATTGATCCCAGCGCTGATCCTTGTGGAAAACCACTTCTCACCTTCCAGTGTTGTCCAAACCTGTGTGTTTTACCCTCTGTCGCGAATAAAGACATAAAGTCGACTTTAAATACTTAAACACAATGTCCTTTATTCTATAGCTACTTAAACAACAGCAAATACTTGCAATACATAAACCAAATTCTCATTATCTGTTACTTAACCTAACTTAAGGTTGATTTCCACTTGGAATTAAAACCTGGTCAGGATTTTGTTGTTAAATAGAATCAGTCACTTGTTCTCTGCTCCTTCCAGATGTTGTCTCTCCTTGTGAGCTTGGTTCCTGGGTTCTTCACACTGCCTTTCTGAACAGGCTATTTGTGTTAGCAGAGTTCAAATTCCAAACGTTCCTTGGTAACCAGCCCATTCATTAATCTGAACCCCAATTGCATCGTTCGATTAGGCCAATCATATCCAACCAGAATAGCATCATTGGTCACTTGAGGCCTCATCATCTCAGTGCATATTGTTTGCATTCCAATGGTCATATGAGGAAGAGTGTCTCCCAGAAGTCTGTACAGACCTCATCCCTGTTGGACTTTAACCTGGTGTTGTTAAACGTCTTACTGTGTTTACCCCAGTCCAACGCCGGCATCTCCACATCAGACCTCATCCCTGCCAGGGACAAGCTGTTGAATGTGACACCTCCTGTCCTTTGTCAAATTCCAGGCCGCTGACCACAAGGAAATTCAACATAGTGAAAAAAACAACTTTAACCAAGAAGCCAGGTTTGTTGGATTGAAGATCTTTCAGGATATTAAAAGTTAAAACTCCATTCAGCCACAGCAGCAATCAGAGTAAATCCCATTAACTCCGATTCACTGTGTTCTGTCTTTGGAGCCAACTTGTTGTCCACTCTGGTGCTTGTCCTCTTACTCCACTTGCTCTGAGATTACTCACCACTCTGTTAAGTGTTAACTTACTTCAGAAATTTAGAAACTCAAGGTGTCTGACATGAATCATATTAATCTCATCGATTATTCCAGATTATTACTCAAATAATTCAACTAAATCTGTCAAGAATGATCTTAGAACATAGAACTCATCCACTACTCCACCAATCTTGGTGTCATCAGCAAATTTACTGATCCACCCTTCAGCCCCCTCCTCCAAGTCAGTTATAAAAATTACAAATAGCAGAGGACCAAGCACTGATCCCTGTGGCACTCCGCTGGTCACCGGTTTCCAGTCCGAAAATTTTCCAACCACCACCACCCTCTGTCTTCTGTGAGATAGCCAGTTACCTATCCAATCGGCCAAACTTCCCTCTATCCCACACATCCTTACTTTCTTCATCAGCCGACCGTGGAGGACTTTATCAAAAGCCTTACTCAAATCCATGGATATGACATCAACTGCACTACCTTCATCAACACACTTAGTTACCTCCTCAAAAAATTCTATCAAATTTGTGAGGCAAGACTTGCCCTTCACAAATCCATGCTGACTATCCCGGATTAAGCTGCATCTTTCTAAATGGTCGTAAATCCTATCCCTAAGGACCTTTTCCATCAACTTACCGACCACCAAAGTAAGACTAACCGGTCTATAATTACCAGGGTCATTTCTATTCCCTTTCTAAAAAAGAGGAACAACATTCGCCATTCTCCAGTCCTCTGGCACCACCCCCGTGGACAGTGAGGACCCAAAGATCAATGCCAAGGGCTCTGCTATCTCATCCCTTGCCTCCCAAAGAATCCTAGGATATATTTCATCAGGCCCAGGGGACTTATCAACTTTCAGTTTATTCAAAATTGCTAGTACATCTTCCCTCCAAACATCTACTTCCTCCAGCCTATCAGCCTGTGACACCCTCTCTTCCTCAAAAACATGGCCCCTCTCCTTGGTGAACATCGAAGAAAAGTATTCATTCATCACCTCTCCTATCTCTTCTGACTCCATGCACAAATTCCCACGACCGTCCTTGACCGGCCCCAACCTCACCCTGGTCATTCTTTTATTCCTCACATAAGAGTAAAAAGCCTTGGGGTTTTCCTTGATCCGACCCACCACGGACTTCTCATGCCCCCTCCTAGCTCTCCTAAGCCCCTTTTTCAGCTCATTTCTTGCTAACTTGTAACCCTCCATCGAGCCAACTGAACCTTGTTTTCTCAACCTAACATACGCTTCCTTCTTCCTCTTGACAAGACATTCCACCTCTTCTGTGAACCATGGTTCCCTCACTCGGCCATTTCCTCTCTGCCTGGCAGGGACATACCTATCAAGGACACGCAGTATTTGTTCCTTGAAAAAGTTCCACTTATCATTAGTGCCTTTGCCTGACAATTTTTGTTCCCATCCTTTGCTTCCTAATTCCCGCCTGATTGGATCATAATTACCTCTCCCCCAATTGTAAACAATGCCCTTCCGTACGGCCCTCACCATCTCCATTGCAATAACAAAAGACACGGAATTGTGGTCACGATATCCAAAGTGCTCTCCCACAACCAAACCAACACTTGTCCCGGTTCATTTCCCAGTACCAAATCCAATGTGGCCCCACCGCTTGTCGGCCTATCCACATATTGTGTCAGGAACCCCTCCTGCACACACTGCACAAAAACTGCCCCATCCAAACTATTCGACCTATAAAGGTTCCAATCAATATTTGGAAGGTTAAAGTCCCCCATGACAACTACCCTGTGACCCCCACTCCTATCCATAATCTGCTTCGCAATTTCTTGCTCCACATCTCTATTACTATTTGGGGGCCTATAGTAAACTCCTAACAACGTGACCGCTCCTTTCCTATTCCTAACCTCAGCCCATATTACCTTTGTAGGCAGATCCCCTTCAAAATGCCTTTCTGCAGCCGTTACACTCTCCTTGATTAACAGTGCCACTCCTCCACCTCTTTTACCAGCTACCCTACACTTACTGAAACATCTATACCCCGGAACTTCCAACAACCATTCCTGTCCTTGTTCTACCCATGTCTCCGTAATGGCCACAACATCGTAGTCCCAAGTACCAATCCACGCCCCAAGTTCACCTACCTTATTTCGGATGCTCCTTGCATTGAAGTAGACACACTTCAACCCACCTTCTTGTCTGCTGGGACCCACCTTTGACCATGATACCCTTCCCAGTACCTCACTGCACTGTGTTAAAGTGGATTGGGGACTGGCTATCCGACAGGAAGCAAAGAGTCGGAATAAATGGGTGTTTTTCCGGTTGGAGGAAGGTAACTAGTGGCGTGCCGCAGGGATCGGTACTCGGGCCGCAACTGTTTACCATTTATATAGATGATCTGGAGGAGGGGACGGAGTGTAGGGTAACGAAGTTTGCAGACGACACAAAGATAAGTGGAAAAGTGAATCGTGTGGAGGACGGAGAAGATCTGCAGAGAGATTTGGACAGGCTGAGTGAGTGGGCGAGGATATGGCAAATGGAGTATAACGTTGATAAATGCGAGGTTATACACTTTGGAGGAAATAATAACAAATGGGATTACTATCTCAATGGAAACAAATTAAAACATGCTACCGTGCAAAGGGACCTGGGGGTCCTTGTGCATGAGACGCAAAAGCCCAGTCTGCAGGTACAACAGGTGATCAAGAAGGCAAATGGGATGTTGGCCTATATTGCGAGGGGGATAGAATATAAAAGCAGGGATGTCTTGATGCACCTGTACAGGGCATTGGTGAGGCCGCAGCTGGAATACTGTGTGCAGTATTGGTCCCCTTATATGAGGAAGGATATATTGGCATTGGAGGGAGTGCAGAGAAGGTTCACCAGGTTGATACCGGAGATGAGGGGTTTGGATTATGAGGAGAGGCTGAGGAGATTGGGTTTGTACTCGTTGGAGTTTAGAAGGATGAGGGGGGATCTTATGGAGACTTATAAGATAATGCGGGGGCTGGATAGGGTGGAGGCGGAGAGATTCTTTCCACTTAGTAAGGAAGTTAAAACTAGAGGACACAGCCTCAAAATAAAGGGGGGTCGGTTTAAGACAGAGTTGAGGAGGAACTTCTTCTCCCAGAGGGTGGTGAATCTCTGGAATTCTCTGCCCACTGAGGTGGTGGAGGCTACCTCGCTGAATATGTTTAAAGCGCGGATGGATGGATTCCTGATTGGTAAGGGAATTAAGGGTTATGGGGATCAGGCGGGTAAGTGGTACTGATCCACGTCAGATCAGCCATGATCTTATTGAATGGCGGGGCAGGCTCGAGGGGCTAGATGGCCTACTCCTGCTCCTATTTCTTATGTTCTTATGCACTCACTGACCTCTGGACTACAACTCCTTTTCCCATCCCCCTGAAAAATTAGTTTAAACCCCCCCCCCCGAAGAGCCGTAGCAAATGTCCCTCCCAGGATATTGGTCCCCCTCTGGTTCAGGTGCACCCCGTCCTGTTGGTACAGGTCCCACCTTCCCCAGAAAGTGTTCCAATTATCCACATAGCTGAAACCCTCCCTCCTACACCACCCTGCATCCATGTGTTTAACTACACTCTCTCCCTGTTCCTCAACTCGCTATCCCGTGGCACCGGCAACATACCAGAGATGACAACCTGTTTTGTCCTGGCTCTCAGCTTCCACCCAAGCTCCCTGAATTCCTGTTTTAAGTCCCCGTCCCCTCTCTTACCGATGTCTTTGGTGTCGACGTGCACCACGACTTGTGACTGTTCCCCCTCCCCCTTTGGAATCCTGAAGACACGGTCGGAGATGTCACGGACCCTGGCATCCGGGAGGCAACATACCATCCGTGAGTCACTCTTGTTGCCACAGAACCTCCTATCTATCCCTCGAACAAACGAGGCCCCAATAACTATAGCTCTACCGCTCTCCCCCTTTCCCTTCTGAGCCACAGGGACGGACTCAGCGCTGGCGATCTGGTCACTGCGGCTCACCACTGGTAGGTCGCCCCCCTCACCTGTATCCAAAGTGGAATACTTGTTGCTAAGGGGAACGACCACAGGGGATCCCCGCACCGACTGCTTCCTCCCAGCCCCTCTCACTGTCACCCATCTATTTTCATTCCCTGGAGCAACTATATCCCTGAAGCTTGTGTCTATGGCCCTCTCTGCCTCCCTGATGACCCTAAGCTCATCCAACTCCAGCTCCCTAACGCGGTCTTGGAGGAGCTGCAGATGGGTGCACCTCCCACAGGTGTAATCAGCAGGGACACTGACGGTGTCCCTCACCTCAAACATTCTGCAGGAGGAACATTGCACTGCCTTCACTTCCATCCCCTCCATATAACTTACTGCTACAAAGAAAAAGAATTGCTCCAATGGAACACTGAACCCTTTTTCCCCTTCCTCAGAGTGCACTGGGAAAGAACAAGGATTCAAAATTGAAGGGTAACAGAATGAATTTTAACCTGTCCTGTGTCGCCCGCTTCCGCCTAAGCCCTGCGAGCCAAAGCCCTTCCAGCTCTCACTCTGCTTCCCACTCAGTCCACTGCCCGCTCCCGACGCTGCCCGCTGTAGAGTGCGGCCGGCTTTTTATGTTCCAGTCGAACAAAGAGGTCGAACCCCCCCAGGGAACGGACTTTTATACGAAGAACTCAACCTCCCAGTGAATATGTGCTGAGCTCTCTTTATCACAGCCTGTGTTACTTGATTTGTTTGACTCTTTTGGAGTTGGTTCAATTCTTCATGTTCAGACTGTTGATGTTGAGACTGGACCATTGATCTTTGGAATGTTGTTTCTTTCCTGATTTAAACACAATAATAACACAAACCATCTCCTGCTTTCCAATCCTGTGGTTAACTTCTGATGCTGTGATGGTTAAGAAGGCAGACATGACAGTTGTCTTTATTAGCCGAGTTGTAGGAGATAGGAGCAGGCAGGTTGTGATGGAGCTGTATAAAACCCTCATTGAGCCTCAGCTGGAGGACAGTGAGGAGTTCCAGTGGCCTCACTAGAAGAAGGATGTGATTTCCCAGTGAGGGACGGAAGAGGGATTCACCGGGATGTTTCCTGGGCTGGAGTGTTTCTGCAGTGAAGACAGGATGGTGAGGCTGGGGTTGTTTTCTTCAGAACAGTGAACGCGGAGCGTGGACGTCATTGTGGTTACAAAATAATGAGGGACAAAGATAGGAGAGTTAAGAAGAAACTTTTTCCTCTTAGCAGAGGGGTCAATATCCAGGAGCAGTGGATTTAGGGTGGATTTGAGGGGAACATTAACGTTCCATAGTCATGTCAGAAATCCTGCTGGCCATCCTGCACAGCAGGATCCCACAGACACGCCAAACGCAACGTGTTAGCAGCCAGATAGAAAACAAAAGAGTAGATGTGAATTGATGAAAGGGTGAAACACAACAGCACGGATTCACCCCCAGTTACAGAGTCGCTGTTTATAAATCCAACCTATGGGAGGATGTGATTGAGGTTCCTTATCCAAATTCAAGAAAGGCATTGATTAAGAAGGGAAAAAAATCAGAGTATGAAAATAAACTGGTGTGGAAGGTTAAAATGGGCAGGATGGAGAGATGCTTCAGCGTGATTTGGATAGGATGTGTGTGTGGGCATCTGCATGGAAGATGCAGTATAATGTGACTCAGTGTGAGGTGATCCACTTTGGCAGCAATAATAAGAAAACAGGTTATTAACGGAACGGATGTAAATTGAGAGCTGGATACTCAGCGAGACCTTGGTGTCCTCATGCATCAGTCACTGAAAGTAAGCAAGCAGGCACAGCAGGCAGTAACAAAGGCAAATGGGATGTTGGCCTTCACAGCGAGAGGATTTGAGGAGAGAAATAGGGATGTTTTGCTGCAATTGTCGAGGGCATTGGAGTTTTATAGGACATAGAACATAGAATAGTACAGCACAGAACAGGCCCTTCGGCCCACGATGTTGTGCCGAGCTTTATGTGAAACCAAGATCAAGCTATCCCACTCCCTATCATCCTGGCGTGCTCCATGTGCCTATCCAATAACCGCTTAAATGTTCCTAAAGTGTCTGACTCCACTATCACTGCAGGCAGTCCATTCCACACCCCAACCACTCTCTACGTAAAGAACCTACCTCTGATATCCTTCCTATATCTCCCACCACGAACACTATAGTTAGCCCCCCTTGTAATAGCTCCATCCACCCGAGGAAATAGTCTTTGGACATTCACTCTATCTATCCTCTTCATCATTTTATAAACCTCTATTAAGTCTCCCCTCAGCCTCCTCCGCTCCAGAGAGAACAGCCCTCGCTCCCTCAACCTTTCCTCATAAGACCTACCCTCCAAACCAGGCTGCATCCTGGTAAGTCTCCTCTGCACTCTTTCCAGCGCTTCCACATCCTTCTTATAGTGAGGTGACCAGAACTGCACACAATATTCGAAATGTGGTCTCACCAAGGTGCTGTATAGTTACAACATAACCCCACGGCTCTTAAACTCCAACCCCCTGTTAATAAAAGGTAACACACTCGAGGCCTTCTTCACAGCTCTATCCACTTGAGTGCAACCTTTAGAGATCTGTGGATATGGACCCCAAGATCTCTCTGTTCCTCCACAGTCTTCAGAACCCTACCTTTGACCCTGTAATCCACATTTAACCCTACCATTCTCAAGGATGATGCTAAATAGTGACACAATCCCCAAGGATCACTCTACATAGAGACACAATCTCCAAGGATCACTCTAAATAGTGACACAATCCAAAGGGATCACTCTAAAAAGTGACGCAATCCCCAAGGATCACTCTAAATAGTGACACAATCCCCAAGGATCACTCTAAATAGTGACGCAAACCCCAAGGTTCACTCTAAATAGTGACACAATCCTCAAGGATCACTTAAATAGAGACACAATCCCCAAGGATCACTCTCAATAGTGACACAATCCCCAAGGATCACTCTTAATAGTGACTCAATCCCCAAGGATCACTCTAAATAGTGACACAATCCCCAAGGATCACTCTCAATAGAGACACAATCCCCAAGGATCACTCTAAATAGTGACATAGTCCCCAAGGATCACTCTAAATAGTGACACAATCCCCAAGGATCACTCTAAATAGTGACACAATCCCCAAGGATCACTCTAACTAGTGACGCAAACCCCAAGGATCACTCTAAATAGTGACACAATCCTCAAGGATCACTTAAATAGAGACACAATCCCCAAGGATCACTCTCAATAGTGACACAATCCCCAAGGATCACTCTAAATAGTGACTCAATCCCCAAGGATCACTCTAAATAGTGACACAATCCCCAAGGATCACTCTCAATAGAGACACAATCCCCAAGGATCACTCTAAATAGTGACACAGTCCCCAAGGATCACTCTAAATAGTGACACAATCCCCAAGGATCACTCTAAATAGTGACACAATCCCCAAGGATCACTCTAAATAGTGACACAATCATAAGAACATAAGAACTAGGAGCAGGAGTAGGCCATCTAGTTCCTCGACCCTGCCCCACCATTCAATAAGATCATGGCTGATCTGAAGTGGATCAGTTCCACCGACCCGCCTGATCCCTACAGCCCCTAATTCCCTTACCGATCAGGAATCCATCTATCCGTGATTTAAACATATTCAACGAGGTAGCCTACACCACTTCAGTGGGCAGAGAATTCCAGAGATTCACCATCCTCTGAGAGAAGAAGTTCCTCCTCAACTCTGTCCTAAACTGACCCCCCTTTATTTTGAGGATGTGCCCTCTAGTTCTAGTTTCCTTTCCAAGTGGAAAGAATCTCTCCACCTCTACCCTATCCAGCCCCTTCATTATCTTATAGGTCTCTATAAGAACCCCCCTCAGCCTACTAAATTTCAACGAATACAAACCCAATCTGCTCCGTCTCTCCTCATAATAAACACCCTTCATCTCTGGTATCAACCTGGTGATCCTTCCCTGCACTCCCTCCAAGGCCAATATATCCTTCCACAAATAAGAGGACCAATACTGCTCAGAGTATTCCAGCTGCGGCCTCACCAATGCCCTGTACAGATGCAGCAAGACATCTCTGCTTTATATTCTATCCCCTTGCGGGATAGGCCAACATCCCATTTGCCTTCTTGATCACCTGTTGCAACTGCAGACTGGGTTTTTGCATCTCATGCACAAGGACCCCCAGGTCCCTTTGCACAGTAGCATGTTGTAATTTTTTTCCATTTGGATAATAATCCAATTTTCTCTTATTTCCTCCAAAGTGAATAACCTCGCATTTGTTAACGTTAAACTCCATCTGCCAGATCCTCGCCCACCCACTCAGCCTGTCCAAATCTCTCTGCAGACCTTCTACGACCTCCACACGATTCACAATCCCCCAACGATCACCCTAAATGGTGACACAATCCCCAAAGATCACTCTAAAGAGAGACACAATCCACAAGGACCTCACTAAATAATGACACAATGCCCAAGGATCTCTCTAAATAGTGGCACAATCCCCAAGGATCAGTCTAAATAGTGACACAATCCCCAAGGATCACTCTCAATAGAGACAGAATCCACCAGGATCATTCTAAATGCTGACACAATCCCCAAGGATCACTATAAATAGTGTCACTATCCCCAAGGATCAATCTCAATAGAGACAGAATCCCCAAGGATCACTCTAAATAGTGACACAATCCCCAAGGATCACTCTAAATAGTGACACAATACCCGAAGGAACAGTCTAAATAGTGACACAATCCACAAGGATCACTCTAAATAGTGACACAATCCCCAACGATCTCTCTAAATAATGACACAATCCCCAGGGATCACCCTCAATAGAGACACAATCCACAAGGATCACTCTAAATAGTGACACAATCACCAAGGATCACTCAAAATAATGACACAATCCCCAAGGATCTCTCTAAATAGTGACACAATCCCCAAGGATCAGTCTAAATAATGACACAATCCCCAAGGATCTCTCTAAATAGTGGCACAATCCCCAAGGATCACTCTAAATAGTGACACAATCCCCAAGGATCTCTCTAAATAGTGACACAATCCCCAAGGATCACTCAAAATACTGACATAATCCCCAAGGATCACTCCAAATAGTGGCACAATCCCCAAGGATCACTCTAAATAGTGACACAATCCCCAAGGATCACTCTAAATAGTGACACAATCCTCAAGGATCACTCAAAATAATGAGACAATCACCAAGGATCACTCTAAATACTGACACAATCCCCAAGGATCATTCGAAATAGTGACACAATCCCCAAGGATCACTCTAAATAGTGACACAATCCCCAAGGAGCACTCTAAATAGTGACACAATCCCCAAGGATCACTCTAAATAGTGACAGAATCCCCAAGGATAACTCTAAATAGTGACACAATTCCCAAGGAACACTCTAAATAGTGACACGCCTTAGAAACAGGAAAGGCGCAGTCACTATGTTGGGGGTGTACTACAGGCCCCCCAACAGCCCAAGGGAAGTGGAAGAATGGATATGTCAGGAGATACTGGATAGGTGCAGAAAATATAGGGTTGTTGTAGTGGGAGACTTCAATTTCCCTGGTATGGACTGGAAATCGCTGAGGGCAGGGACTCTGGATGGGGAGGAATTTGTAAAATGTGTACAGGAGGGTTCGTTGGAACAATATGTGGACAGCCCGACTAGAGAGGGGGCTATACTGGACCTGGTACTGGGGAATGAGCCCGGTCAGGTCTTCAACATTTTGGTTGGGGAACATGTGACAAATAGTGACCACAATTCTGTTAGCTTTAGGATAGTGATGGAAAAGGATGAGTGGTGTCCCAAGGGAAAGGTGTTGGATTGGGGGAAGGCTAACTTTATTGGGATCAGGCAGAATTTGGCAGCTCTTGATTGGGAGAGGCTGTTTGAGGGTAAATCCACATCTGGTATGTGGCAGTCTTTTAAGGAACGGTTGTTAGGGCTACAGGACAAGCATGTGCCTGTAAAAAAGAAGGATAGGAAGGGTAGGATTAGAGAACCGTGGATAACCAGGGAAATTGAGGGACTGATCAAAAGGAAAAGAGAGGCGGATGTTAGGTCCAAGCAGCTAAAAACGGAGGGAGCTCTGGAGGAGTATAATGAAAGTAGGAAAATACTCAAACGGGGAATTAGAAGAGCAAAAAGGGGTCACGAAATGTTCTTGGCAGACAGGATTAAGGAGAATCCCAAGGCATTTTATTCATACGTTAGGAACAAAAGGGTTGTTAGGGAAAAAATCGAACCTCTCAGGGACAAAAGTGGGGACTTATGCTTGGAGCCCAAAGAGGTAGGGGAGATCCTAAATGAATACTTTGCGTCGGTATTCACTAAGGAGAGGGATGTGTTGACTGGGAGTGTCTCGGAGGGGAGTGTTGAACCGTTGGAGAAAATCTCCATTACAAAGGAGGAAGTGTTAGGTTTGTTAGAGAATATAAAAACTGACAAATCCCCAGGGCCTGATGGAATCTATCCAAGGCTGCTCAGGGAGACGAGAGGTGAAATCGTTGGGCCTCTGACGCAAATCTTTGTCTCGTCACTGGACACAGGTGAGGTCCCAGAGGATTGGAGGATAGCCAATGTGGTCCCGTTCTTCAAGAAGGGTAGGAAGGATAACCCGGGTAATTATAGGCCGGTGAGCTTGACGTCCGTGGTGGGGAAGTTGTTGGAGAAGATTCTTAAAGATAGGATGTATGCACATTTAGAAAGGAATAAACTCATTAACGATAGTCAACATGGTTTTGTGAGAGGGAGGTCATGCCTCACTAACCTGGTGGTGTTTTTTGAAGAAGTGACCAAAATGGTTGACGAAGGAAGGGCCGTGGATGTTGTCTATATGGACTTTAGTAAAGCATTTGACAAAGTCCCTCATGGTAGGCTAGTGAAAAAGGTTGGATCCCATGGGATAAAGGGGGAGGTGGCTAGATGGGTGGAGAACTGGCTTGGTCATAGAAGACAGAGGGTGGTAGTGGAAGGGTCTTTTTCCAGCTGGAGGCCTGTGACTAGTGGTGTACCGCAGGGCTCTGTATTCGGACCTCTGCTGTTTGTGATTTATATAAATGATCTGGAAGAAGGAGTAACTGGGGTGATCAGTAAGTTTGCGGACGACACAAAACTGGCAGGACTTGCAGATAGTGAGGAATATTGTCAGAGGCTACAGAAGGATACAGATAGGCTGGAAATTTGGGCAAGGAAATGGCAGATGGAGTTCAATCCTGATGAATGCGAAGTGATGCATTTTGGTGGGAATAATGTAGGGAGGAGCTACACGATAAATGGAAGAACCATAAAGGCTGTAGAGACGCAGAGGGACCTGGGTGTGCAAGTCCACAGATCTTTGAAGGTGACGTCACAGGTGGAGAAGGTGGTGAAGAAGGCATATGGCATGCTTGCCTTTATAGGACGGGGCATAGAGTATAAAAGTTGGGGTCTGATGTTGCAGATGTATAGAACGTTGGTTCGGCCGCATTTGGAATACTGCGTCCAGTTCTGGTCGCCACACTACCAGAAGGACGTGGAGGCTTTGGAGAGAGTACAGAGGAGGTTTACCAGGATGTTGCCTGGTATGGAGGGGCTTGGTTATGAGGAGAGATTGGGGAAACTGGGGATGTTCTCCTTGGAAAGACGGAGGATGAGGGGAGACTTAATAGAGGTGTATAAAATTATGAAAGGCATAAAAAGGGTGAACGGTGGGAAGCGTTTACCCGGGTCGGTGGTGACGTTCACGAGGGGTCATAGGTTCAAGGTGAAGGGGGGGAGGTTTAACACAGATATCAGAAGGACATATTTCACACAGAGGGTCGTGGGGGCCTGGAATGTGTTGCCGGGCAAGGTGGTGGAGGCGGACACACTGGGAACGTTTAAGACTTATCTAGACAGCTATATGAACGGAGTGGGAATGGAGGGATACAAAAGATTGGTCTTGTTTGGACCAGGGAGTGGCGCGGGCTAATTGCTCCTGGTTTCTCGTTTCAAGGCTTCATTCTATGATCATCTTGCTGGTGCCAGTACAGAGTGAGACTGCGGATAGTTGGGAACCTGTCTCGGGGGCAGGGAATTCATATGGTGTTCGTGGAAGTGGAAATGACTAGGGTTGGGAAGCATTTTCCGATCAGGGCCATTGTGATCTCCTGGACTCGTTTCGATCGCCTCAGGGGGTCGGAGAGGAATTTCCCAGATTTATTTTTCCCCATATTGGCCCTGGGGTTTTTCACTCTGGGTTTTCGCCTCTCCCTGGAGATCACATGGTCTGGAATGGGGGGGGTGGGGGTGAGTTAATAGGTTGTAATGAACAAAGCATCGTAGCTGTGGGGGACAGCTCGGTGGATAGGATATTGGTATGTAGACAGGCTGGAAAATTGGGCGGGGATCCTGGATTCAGGATTCAATACTGGACCGGGGAGCGGCGCGGGCTTGGAGGGCCGAAGGGCCTGTTCCTGTGCTTTATTGTTCTTTGTTCTTTGTTCTAAATACTGACACAATCCCCAAGGATCACTCAAAATACTGACATAATCACCAAGGATCACTCAAAATAATGACAAACTCCCCAAGGATCTCTCTAAATAGTGACACAATCCCCAAGGATCACTCTAAATAATGACACAATCCCCAAGGATCTCTCTAAATAGTGGCACAATCCCCAAGGATCACTCTAAATAGTGACACAATCCCCAAGGATCTCTCTAAATAGTGACACAATCCCCAAGGATCACTCGAAATACTGACTTAACCCCCAAGGATCACTCTAAATAGAGACACAAACCCCAAGGATCACTCTAAATAGTGACACAATCCCCAAGCATCACTCTAAATCGTGACAGAGTCAAGTCGTACCTCACTAATTTGATTAAAAAATTTTAGGAGGTATCTCATTTTGTTGATGAGGTTCGGGCAGTTGATGTCATATGCATGGAATTTAGTAAGTCGTTTGATAAGGTCCCCCATGGGAGGTTTATGAAGAAAGTAAGGAGGTGTGGGATGGAGGGAAAGTTGGCCGATTGGATAGGTAACTGGCTGTCTGATCGAAGACAGAGGGTGATGGTGGGTGGAAAATTTTCGGATTGGAGGCAGGTTGCCCGCGGAGTGCCGCAGGGATCAGTGCTTGGTCCTCTGCTCTTTGTGATTTTTATCAATGACTGAGAGGAGGGGGCTGAAGGGTGGATCACTAAATTTGCTGGTGACACCAAGATTGGTGGAGTAGTGGATGAGGTGGAGGGCTGTTGTAGGCTGCAAAGAGACATAGATAGGATTTGGGCGGCACGGTAGCACAGTGGTTAGCACTGCTGCTTCACAGCTCCAGGGTCCTGGGTTCGGTTCCCGGCTCGGGTCACTGTCTGTGTGGAGTTTGCACATTCTCCTCATGTCTGCGTGGGTTTCCTCCGGGTGCTCCGGTTTCCTCCCACAGTCCAAAGATGTGCAGGTTAGGTTGATTGGCCAGGTTAAAAATTGCCCCTTAGAGTCCTGGGATGCATAGGTTAGAGGGATTAGCGGGTAAATATGTGGGGGTCGGGCCTGGGTGGGATTGTGGTCGGTGCAGACTCGATGGGCCGAATGGCCTCCTTCTGCACTGTAGGGTTTCTATGATTTCTATGATTTCTAAGGATGCAGAGCTGGGCTGAAAAATGGCAAATGGAGTTTAACCCTGATAAATATGAGGTGATTCATTTTGGTAGGACAAATTTAAATGTGGATTACAGGATCAAAGGTAGGGTTCTGAAGACTGTGAAGGAACAGACAGACCGTGGGGTCCATATCCACAGATCTCTAAATGTTGCCACTCAAGTGGAGAGAGCTGTGAAGAACGCCTCGAGTGTGTTACCTTTTATTAACAGGGGGTTGGAGTTTAAGAGCCATGGGGTTATGCTGCAACTGTACAGGACCTTGGTGAGACCACATTTGGAATATTGTGTGCAGTTCTGGTCACCTCACTAGAAGAAGGATGTGGAAGCGGTGGAAGGAGTGCAGAGGAGACTTACCAGGATGCAGCCTGGTTTGGAGGGTAGGTCATATGAGGAAAGGTTGCGGGAGCTAGGGCTGTTCTCTCTGGAGCGGAGGTGGCTGAGGGGAGACTTAATAGAGGTTGATAAAATGATGAAGGGGATAGATAGAGTGAACGTTCAAAGACTATTTCCTCGGGTGGATGGAGCTATTACAAGGGGGGCTAACTATAGGGTTCGTGGTGGGAGATATAGGAAGGATATCAGAGGTAGGTTCTTTACGCAGTGAGTGGTTGGGGTGTGGAATGGACTGCCTGCAGTGATAGTGGAGTCAGACACTTTAGGAAAATTTAAGCGGTTATTGGATAGGCACATGGAGAACACCAGGATGATAGGGAGTGGGATAGCTTCATCTTGGTTTCAGATAAAGCTCGGCACAACATCGTGGGCCGAAGGGCCTGTTCTGTGCTGTACTGTTCCATGTTCTATGTTCTTAATAGTGACACAATCCCCAAGGATCACTCTAAATAGTGACACAATCCCCAAGGATCACTCTAAATAGTGACACAATCCCTAAGGATCACTCTAAATAGAGACACAAACCCCAAGGATCACTCTAAATAGTGACACAATCCCCAAGGATCACTCTAAATCGTGACAGAGTCAAGTCGTACCTCACTAATTTGATAAAAATTTTTTAGGAGGTATCTAATTTTGTTGATGAAGTTCGGGCAGTTGATGTCATATGCATGGAATTTAGTAAGTCGTTTGATAAGGTCCCCCATGGGAGGTTTATGAAGAAAGTAAGGAGGTGTGGGATGGAGGGAAAGTTGGCCGATTGGATAGGTAACTGGCTGTCTGATCGAAGACAGAGGGTGATGGTGGGTGGAAAATTTTCGGATTGGAGGCAGGTTGCCCGCGGAGTGCCGCAGGGATCAGTGCTTGGTCCTCTGCTCTTTGTGATTTTTATCAATGACTGAGAGGAGGGGGCTGAAGGGTGGATCACTAAATTTGCTGGTGACACCAAGATTGGTGGAGTAGTGGATGAGGTGGAGGGCTGTTGTAGGCTGCAAAGAGACATAGATAGGATTTGGGCGGCACGGTAGCACAGTGGTTAGCACTGCTGCTTCACAGCTCCAGGGTCCTGGGTTCGGTTCCCGGCTCGGGTCACTGTCTGTGTGGAGTTTGCACATTCTCCTCATGTCTGCGTGGGTTTCCTCCGGGTGCTCCGGTTTCCTCCCACAGTCCAAAGATGTGCAGGTTAGGTTGATTGGCCAGGTTAAAAATTGCCCCTTAGAGTCCTGGGATGCATAGGTTAGAGGGATTAGCGGGTAAATATGTGGGGGTCGGGCCTGGGTGGGATTGTGGTCGGTGCAGACTCGATGGGCCGAATGGCCTCCTTCTGCACTGTAGGGTTTCTATGATTTCTATGATTTCTAAGGATGCAGAGCTGGGCTGAAAAATGGCAAATGGAGTTTAACCCTGATAAATATGAGGTGATTCATTTTGGTAGGACAAATTTAAATGTGGATTACAGGATCAAAGGTAGGGTTCTGAAGACTGTGGAGGAACAGACAGACCGTGGGGTCCATATCCACAGATCTCTAAAAGTTGCCACTCAAGTGGAGAGAGCTGTGAAGAACGCCTCGAGTGTGTTACCTTTTATTAACAGGGGGTTGGAGTTTAAGAGCCATGGGGTTATGCTGCAACTGTACAGGACCTTGGTGAGACCACATTTGGAATATTGTGTGCAGTTCTGGTCACCTCACTAGAAGAAGGATGTGGAAGCGGTGGAAGGAGTGCAGAGGAGACTTACCAGGATGCAGCCTGGTTTGGAGGGTAGGTCATATGAGGAAAGGTTGCGGGAGCTAGGGCTGTTCTCTCTGGAGCGGAGGTGGCTGAGGGGAGACTTAATAGAGGTTGATAAAATGATGAAGGGGATAGATAGAGTGAACGTTCAAAGACTATTTCCTCGGGTGGATGGAGCTATTACAAGGGGGGCTAACTATAGGGTTCGTGGTGGGAGATATAGGAAGGATATCAGAGGTAGGTTCTTTACGCAGTGAGTGGTTGGGGTGTGGAATGGACTGCCTGCAGTGATAGTGGAGTCAGACACTTTAGGAAAATTTAAGCGGTTATTGGATAGGCACATGGAGCACACCAGGATGATAGGGAGTGGGATAGCTTGATCTTGGTTTCAGATAAAGCTCGGCACAACATCGTGGGCCGAAGGGCCTGTTCTGTGCTGTACTGTTCCATGTTCTATGTTCTTAATAGTGACACAATCCCCAAGGATCACTCTAAATAGTGACACAATCCCCAAGGATCACTCTAAATAGTGACACAATCCCTAAGGATCACTCTAAATAGAGACACAAACCCCAAGGATCACTCTAAATAGTGACACAATCCCCAAAGATCACTCTAAATAGTGCCACAATCCCCAAGGATCACACTAAATAGTGACACAATCCCCAAGGATGACTCTAAATAGTGACACAATCCCCAAGGATCATTCTAAATACTGACACAATCGCCAAGGATCACTCTAAAGAGTGACACAATCCCCAAGGATCACTCTAAATATTGACACAATCCCCAAGGAACACTCTAAATAGTGAAACAATTCCCAAGGGTCACTCTAAATAGTGATACAATTCCCAAGGGTCACTCTAAATAGTGACACAATACCCAGGAATCACTCTAAAAATTGACACAACCCTCAAGGGCCGCATCCAAATTGTGACACAAACCCCAAGGATCACTCTATATAGTGACATAATCCCCAAGGATCACTCTAAATAGAGACACAATCCCCAAGGATCACTCTCAATACTGACACAATACCCAAGGATCACTCTAAATAACGACACAATCCCCATGGATCACTCTCAATAGTGACACAATCCCCAAGGATCACTCTAAATAGTGACACAATCCCCAAGGATCACTTTCAATAGTGACACAATCCCCAAGGCTCACTCTACATAGTGACACAATCCCCAAGGATCATTCTAAATAGTGACACAATCCCCAAGGATCATTTTCGATAGTGACACAATCCCCAAGGATCACTCTAAATAGTGACACAATCCGCAAGGATCACTCTAAATAGTGGCACAAAACCCAAGGATCACTCTAACTAGTTACACAATCCCCAAGGATCATTCTAAATAGTGACAGAATCCCCAAGGATCACACTGAATAGAGACACAATCCCCAAGGATCACTCTAAATAGTGATACAATCCCTAAGGATCACTCTAAATAGAGACACAAACCCCAAGGATCAGTCTAAATAGTGACACAATCCCCAAGGATCACTCTAACTAGTGCCACAATCCCCAAGGATCACTCTAAATAGTGACACAATCCCCAAGGATGACTCTAAATAGTGACACAATCCCCAAGGATCACTCTAAATAGACACAATCCCCAAGGATCACTCTAAATAGTGACACAATCACTAAGGATCACTATAAATAGAGACACAAACCCCAAGGATCACTCTAAATAGTGACACAATCCCCAAGGATTACTCTAAATAGTGCCACAATCCCCAAGGATCACTCTAAATAGTGACTCAATCCCCAAGGATGACTCTAAATAGTGACACAATCCCCACGGATCATTCTAAATACTCACACAATCCCCAAGGATCACTCTCAATAGTGACACAATCCCCAAGGATCACTCTCAATAGTGACACAATCGCCATGGATCACTCTAAATAGTGACACAATCCCCAAGGATCACTTTCAATAGTGACACAATCCCCAAGGCTCACTCTAAATAGTGACACAATCCCCAAGGCTGACTCTAAATAGTGACACAATCCCCAAGGATCATTCTAAATAGTGACAGAATCCCCAAGGATCACACTGAATAGAGACACAATCCCCAAGGATCACTCTAAAGAGTGACACAATCCCCAAGGATCACTCGAAATACTGACACAATCCCCAAGGAACACTCTAAATAGTGACACAATTCCCAAGGGTCTCTCTAAATAGTGATACAATTCCCAAGGGTCACGCTAAATAGTGACACAATACCCAGGAATCACTCTAAAAATTGACACAACCCTCAAGGGCCACATCCAAATTGTGACACAAACCCCAAGGATCACTCTATATAGTGACAGAATCCCCAAGGATCACTCTAAACAGAGACACAATCCCCAAGGATCACTCTCAATACTGACACAATCCCCAAGGATCACTCTAAACAGTGACACAATACCCAAGAATCACTCTAAAAATTGACACAACCCTCAAGGACCACATCCAAATTGTGACACAAACCCCAATGATCACTCTAAATAGTGACACAATCCCCAAGGATCACTCCAAATAGTGACACAATTCCCAAGGGTCACTCCAAATAGTGACACAATACCCAAGGATCACTCTAAATAACGACACAATCCCCATGGATCACTCTCAACAGTGACACAATCCCCAAGTTCCACTCTAAATAGTGACACAATCCCCAAGGATCACTTTCAATAGTGACACAATCCCCAAGGCTCACTCTACATAGTGACACAATCCCCAAGGATCATTCTAAATAGTGACAGAATCCCCAAGGATCACACTGAATAGAGACACAATCCCCAAGGATCACTCTAAAGAGTGACACAATCCCCAAGGATCACTCTAAATACTGACACAATCCCCAACGAACACTCTAAATAGTGACACAATTCCCAAGGGTCTCTCTAAATAGTGATACAATTCCCAAGGGTCACGCTAAATGGTGACACAATACCCAGGAATCACTCTAAAAATTGACACAACCCTCAAGGGCCACATCCAAATTGTGACACAAACCCCAATGATCACTCTAAATAGTGACACAATCCCCAAGGATCACTCCAAATAGTGACACAATTCCCAAGGGTCACTCTAAATAGTGACACAATACCCAAGGATCACTCTAAATAACGACACAATCCCCATGGATCACTCTCAATAGTGACACAATCCCCAAGGATCACTCTAAATAGTGACACAATCCCCAAGGATCACTTTCAATAGTGACACAATCCCCAAGGCTCACTCTAAATAGTGACACAATCCCCAAGGATCACTCTAAATAGTGACACAATCCCCAAGGACCATTTTCAATCGTGACACAATCCCCAAGGATCACTCTAAATAGTGACACAATCCGCAAGGATCACTCTAAATAGTGACACAAAACCCAAGGATCACTCTAAATAGTTACACAATCCCCAACGATCATTCTAAATAGTGACAGATTCCCGAAGGATCACACTGAATAGAGACACAATCCCCAAGGATCACTCTAAAGAGTGACACAATCCCCAAGGGTCACTCTAAATACTGACACAATCCCCAAGGAACACTCGAAATAGTGACACAATTCCAAAGGGTCACTCTAAATAGTGATACAATCCCCAAGGATCACTCTAAATAGTGACACAATACCCAAGAATCACTCTAAAAAATGACACAACCCTCAAGGACCACATCCAAATTGTGACACAAACCCCAATGATCACTCTAAATAGTGACACAATCCCCAAGGATCACTCCAAATAGTGACACAATTCCCAAGGGTCACTCTAAATAGTGACACAATCCCCAAGGATCACTCTAAATAGTGACACAATCCACAAGGGTCACTCTAAATAGTGGCACAATCCACAAGGATCACTCCAAATAGTGACACAATTCCCAAGGGTCACTCTAAATAGTGACACAATCCACAAGTATCATTCTAAGTAGTGACACAATCCCCAAGGATCACTCTAAATAGTAACACAACCCCCAAGGATCACTCTAAATAGTGACACAATCCACAAGGATCACTCCAAATAGTGACACAATTCCCAAGGGTCACTATAAATAGTGACACAATCCACAAGTATCATTCTCAATAGTGAAACAATCCCCAAGGATCACTCTAAATAGTGACACAATCCCCAAGGATCACTCCAAATAGTGACACAATTCCCAAGGGTCACTCTTAATAGTGACACAATCCACAAGTATCATTCTAAATAGTGACACAATCCCCAAGGATCACTTTAAATAGTGACACAATCCCCAAGGATCACTCTAAATAGTGACACAATCCCGAAGGATCACTCTAAATCGTGACAGAGTCAAGTCGTACCTCACTAATTTGATAAAAAATTTTTAGGAGGTATCTAATTTTGTTGATGAAGTTCGGGCAGTTGATGTCATACGCATGGATTTTAGTAAGTCGTTTGGTAAGGTCCCCCATGGGAGGTTTATGAAGAAAGTAAGGAGGTGTGGGATAGAGGGAAAGTTGGCCGATTGGATAGGTAACTGGCTGTCTGATCGAAGACAGAGGGTGATGGTGGATGGAAAATTTTCGGATTGGAGGCAGGTTGCTAGCGGAGTGCCGCAGGGATCAGTGTTTGGTCCTCTGCTCTTTGTGATTTTTATCAATGACTTAGAGGAGGGGGCTGAAGGGTGGATCACTAAATTTGCTGGTGACACCAAGATTGGTGGAGTAGTGGATGAGGTGGAGGGCTGTTGTAGGCTGCAAAGAGACATAGATAGGATTTGGGCGGCACGGTAGCACAGTGGTTAGCACTGCTGCTTCACAGCTCCAGGGTCTTGGGTTCGATTCCCGGCTCGGGTCACTGTCTGTGTGGAGTTTGCACATTCTCCTCATGTCTGCGTGGGTTTCCTCCGGGTGCTCCGGTTTCCTCCCACAGTCCAAAGATGTGCAAGTTAGGTTGATTGGCCAGGTTAAAAATTGCCCCTTCGAGTCCTGGGATGCGTAGGTTAGAGGGATTAGCGGGTAAATATGTGGGGATCGGGCCTGGGTGGGATTGTGGTCGGTGCAGACTCGATGGGCCGAATGGCCTCCTTCTGCACTGTAGGGTTTCTATGATTTCTAAGGATGCAGAGCTGGGCTGAAAAATGGCAAATGGAGTTTAACCCTGATAAATATGAGGTGATTCATTTTGGTACGACAAATTTAAATGGGGATTACAGGATCAAAGGTAGGGTTCTGAAGACTGTGAAGGAACAGACAGACCGTGGGGTCCATATCCACAGATCTCTAAAAGTTGCCACTCAAGTGGAGAGAGCTGTGAAGAACGCCTCGAGTGTGTTACCTTTTATTAACAGGGGGTTGGAGTTTAAGAGCCATGGGGTTATGCTGCATCTGTACAGGACCTTGGTGAGACCACATTTGGAATATAGTGTGCAGTTCTGGTCACCTCACTATAAGAAGGATGTGGAAGCGGTGGAAGGAGTGCAGAGGAGACTTACCAGGATGCAGCCTGGTTTGGAGGGTAGGTCTTATGAGGAAAGGTTGCGGGGAGCTAGGGCTGTTCTCTCTGGAGCGGAGGTGGCTGAGGGGAGACTTAATAGAGGTTGATAAAATGATGAAGGGGATAGATAGAGTGAACGTTCAAAGACTATTTCCTCGGGTGGATGGAGCTATTACAAGGGGGGCTAACTATAGGGTTCGTGGTGGGAGATATAGGAAGGATATCAGAGGTAGGTTCTTTCCACAGTGAGTGGTTGGGGTGTGGAATGGACTGCCGGCAGTGATAGTGGAGTCAGACACTTTAGGAACATTAAAGCGGTTATTGGATAGGCACATGGAGCACACCAGGATGATAGGGAGTGGGATAGCTTGATCTTGGTTTCAGATAAACCTCGGCACAACATCGTGGGCCGAAGGGCCTGTTCTGTGCTGTACTGTTCCATGTTCTATGTTCTTAATAGTGACACAATCCCCAAGGATCACTCTAAATAGTGACACAATCCCCAAGGATCACTCTAAATAGTGACACAATCCCTAAGGATCACGCTAAATAGAGACACAAACCCCAAGGATCACTCTAAATAGTGACACAATCCCCAAGGATCAATCTAAATAGTGCCACAATCCCCAAGGATCACTCTAAATAGTGTACACAATCCCCAAGGATGACTCTAAATAGTGACACAATCCCCAAGGATCACTCTAAATAGACACAATCCCCAAGGATCACTCTAAATAGTGACACAATCCCTAAGGATCACTCTAAATAGAGACACAAACCCCAAGGATCACTCTAAATAGTGACACAATCCCCAAGGATCACTCTAAATAGTGCCACAATCCCCAAGGACCACTCTGAATAGTGACACAATCCCCAAGGATGACTCTCAATAGTGACACAATCCCCAAGGATCATTCTAAATACTGACACAATCCCCAAGGATCACTCTCAATAGTGACACAATCCCCAAGGATCACTCTCAATAGTGACACAATCCCCAAGGATCACTCTAAATAGTGACACAATCCCCAAGGATCACTTTCAATAGTGACACAATCCCCAAGGCTCACTCTAAATAGTGACACAATCCCCAAGGATCACTCTAAATAGTGACAGAATCCCCAAGGATCACACTGAATAGAGACACAATCCCCAAGGATCACTCTGAAGAGTGACACAACCCCCAAGGATCACTCTAAATACTGACAATATCCCGAAGGAACACTCTAAATAGTGACACAATTCCCAAGGGTCACTCTAAATAGTGATACAATTCCCAAGGCTCACTCTAAATAGTAACACAATACCCAGGAATCACTCTAAAAATTGACACAACCCTCAAGGGCCACATCCAAATTGTGACACAAACCCCACGGATCACTCTATATAGTGACAGAATCCCCAAGGATCACTCTAAATAGAGACACAATCCCCAAAGATCACTCTCAATTCTGACACAATCCCCAAGGATCACTCTAAATAGTGACACAATATCCAAGAATCACTCTAAAAATTGACACAACCCTCAAGGACCACATCCAAATTGTGACACAAACCCCAATGATCACTCTAAATAGTGACACAATCCCCAAGGATCACTCCAAATAGTGACACAATTCCCAAGGGTCACTCGAAATAGTGACACAATCCCCAAGGATCACTCTAAATAACGACACAATCCCCATGGATCACTCTCAGTAGTGACACAATCCCCAAGGATCACTCTAAATAGTGACACAATCCCCAAGGATCACTTTCAATAGTGACACAATCCCCAAGGCTCACTCTAAATAGTGACACAATCCCCAAGGATCACTCTAAATAGTGACACAATCCCCAAGGATGATTTTCAATAGTGACACAATCCCCAAGGATCACTCTAAATAGTGACACAATCCGCAAGGATCACTCTAAATAGTGACACAAAACCCAAGGATCACTCTAAATAGTTACACAATCCCCAAGGATCATTCTAAATAGTGACAGAATCCCCAAGGATCACACTGAATAGAGACACAATCCCCAAGGATCACTCTAAAGAGTGACACAATCCCCAAGGATCACTCTAAATACTGACACAATCCCCAAGGAACACTCTAAGTAGTGACACAATTCCAAAGGGTCACTCTAAATAGTGATACAATCCCCAAGGATCACTCTAAATAGTGACACAATACCCAAGAATCACTCTAAAAAATGACACAACGCTCAAGGACCACATCCAAATTGTGACACAAACCCCAATGATCACTCTAAATAGTGACACAATCACCAAGGATCACTCCAAATAGTGACACAATTCCCAAGGGTCACTCTAAATAGTGACACAATCCCCAAGGATCACTCTAAATAACGACACAATCCCCATGGATCACTCTAAATAGTGACACAATCCCCAACGGTCACTCTAAATAGTGGCACAATCCACAAGGATCACTCCAAATAGTGACACAATTCCCAGGGGTCTCTCTAAATAGTGACACAATCCACAAGTATCGTTCTAAGTAGTGACACAATCCCCAAGGATCACTCTAAATAGTAACACAATCCCCAAGGATCACTCTAAATAGTGACACAATCCACAAGGATCACTCCAAATAGTGACACAATTCCCAAGGGTCACTCTAAATAGTGACACAATCCACAAGTATCATTCGAAATAGTGACACAATCCCCAAGGATCACTCTAAATAGTGACACAATCCCCAAGGATCACTCCAAATAGTGACACAATTCCCAAGGGTCACTCTTAATAGTGACACAATCCACAAGTATCATTCTAAATACTGACACAATCCCCAAGGATCACTCTAAATAGTGACACAATCCCCAAGGATCACTCTAAATAGTGACACAATTCCGAAGGATCACTCTAAATCGTGACAGAGTCAAGTCGTGCCTCACTAATTTGATAAAAAAATTTTAGGAGCTTTCTAATTTTGTTGATGAAGTTCGGGCAGTTGATGTCATACGCATGGATTTTAGTAAGTCGTTTGATAAGGTCCCCCATGGGAGGTTTATGAAGAAAGTAAGGAGGTGTGGGATAGAGGGAAAGTTGGCCGATTGGAAATGTAACTGGCTGTCTGATCGAAGACAGAGGGTGATGGTGGATGGAAAATGTTCGGATTGGAGGCAGGTTGCTAGCGGAGTGCCGCAGGGATCAGTGTTTGGTCCTCTGCTCTTTGTGATTTTTATCAATGACTTAGAGGAGGGGGCTGAAGGGTGGATCACTAAATTTGCTGGTGACACCAAGATTGGTGGAGTAGTGGATGAGGTGGAGGGCTGTTGTAGGCTGCAAAGAGACATAGATAGGATTTGGGCGGCACGGTAGCACAGTGGTTAGCACTGCTGCTTCACAGCTCCAGGGTCCTGGGTTCGATTCCCGGCTCGGGTCACTGTCTGTGTGGAGTTTGCACTTTCTCCTCATGTCTGCGTGGGTTTCCTCCGGGTGCTCCGGTTTCCTCCCACAGTCCAAAGATGTGCAGGTTAGGTTGATTGGCCAGGTTAAAAATTGCCCCTTCGAGTCCTGGGATGCGGAGGTTAGAGGGATTAGCGGGTAAATATGTGGGGGTATGGCCTGGGTGGGATTGCGGTCGGTGCAGACTCGATGGGCCGAATGGCCTCCTTCTGCACTGTAGGGTTTCTATGATTTCTATGATTTCTAAGGATGCAGAGTTGGGCTGAAAAATGGCAAATGGAGTTTAACCCTGATAAATATGAGGTGATTCATTTTGGTAGGACAAATTTAAATGTGGATTACAGGGTCAAAGGTCGAGTTCTGAAGACTGTGGAGGAACAGACAGATCGTGGGGTCCATATCCACAGATCTCTAAAAGTTGCCACTCAAGTGGAGAGAGCTGTGAAGAACGCCTCGAGTGTGTTACCTTTTATTAACAGGGGGTTGGAGTTTAAGAGCCATGGGGTTATGCTGCATCTGTACAGGACCTTGGTGAGACCACATTTGGAATATTGTGTGCAGTTCTGGTCACCTCACTATAAGAAGGATGTGGAAGCGCTGGAAAGAGTGCAGAGGAGACTTACCAGGATGCAGCCTGGTTTGGAGGGTAGGTCTTATGAGGAAAGGTTTGCGGGAGCTAGGGCTGTTCTCTCTGGAGCGGAGGTGGCTGAGGGGAGACTTAATAGAGGTTGATAAAATGATGAAGGGGATAGATAGAGTGAACGTTCAAAGACTATTTCCTCGGGTGGATGGAGCTATTACAAGGGGGCCTAAATATAGGGTTCGTGGTGGGAGATATAGGAAGGATATCAGAGGTAGGTTCTTTACGCAGTGAGTGGTTGGGGTGTGGAATGGACTGCCTGCAGTGATAGTGGAGTCAGACACTTTAGGAATATTTAAGCGGTTATTGGATAGGCACATGGAGCACACCAGGATGATTGGGAGTGGGATAGCTTGATCTTGGTTTCAGATAAACCTCGGCACAACATCGTGGGCCGAAGGGCCTTTTCTGTGCTGTACTGTTCCATGTTCTATGTTCTTAATAGTGACACAATCCCCAAGGATCACTCTAAATAGTGACACAATCCCCAAGGATCACTCTAAATAGTGACACAATCCCTAAGGATCACGCTAAATAGAGACACAAACCCCAAGGATCACTCTAAATAGTGACACAATCCCCAAGGCTCACTCTAAATAGTGACACAATTCCCAAGGTTCACTCTAAATAGTGACACAGTCACCAAGGATCACACTAAATAGTGACACAATACACAAGGACCACTCTAAATAGTGTCACAATCCCCAAGGATCACTCTAAATAATGGCACAATCCCCAAGGATCACACTAAATAGTGACACAATCCCCAAGGATCACTCTAAATAGTGACACAATCCCTAAGGATCACTCTAAATAGAGACACAAACCCCAAGGATCACTCTAAATAGTGACACAAACCCCAAGGATCACTCTAAATAGTGACACAATCCCCAAGGATCACTCTAAATAGTGCCACAATCCCCAAGGATCACTCTCAATAGTGACACAATCCCCAAGGATCTCTCTCAATAGTGACACAATCCCCAAGGATCACTTTCAATAGTGACACAATCCCCAAGGCTCACTCTAAATAGTGACACAATCCCCAAGGATCACTCTAAATAGTGACACAATCCCCAAGGATCACTTTCAATAGTGACGCAATCCCCAAGGATCACTCTAAATAGTGACACAATCCGCAAGGATCACTCTAAATAGTGACACAAAACCCAAGGATCACTCTAAATAGTTACACAATCCCCAAGGATCATTCTAAATAGAGACACAATCCCCAAGGATCATTTTGAAGAGTGACACAATCCCCAAGGATAACTCTAAATAGTGACACAATCCCCAAGGAACACTCTAAATAGTGACACAATTCCCAAGGGTCACTCTAAATAGTGATATAATCCCCAAGGATCACTCTAAATAGGGACACAATACCCAGGAATCACTCTATAAATTGACACAACCCTCAAGGACCACATCCAAATTGTGACAGAAACCCCAAGGATCACTCTATATAGTGACAGAATCCCCAAGGATCACTCTAAATAGAGACACAATCCTCAAGGATCACTCTCAATACTGACACAATCCCCAAGGATCACTCCAAATAGTGACACAATTCCCAAGGATCACTCTAAATAGTGACACAATCCCCAAGGGTCACTCTAAATAGTGGCACAATCCACAAGGATCACTCCAAATAGTGACACAATTCCCAAGGGTCACACTAAATAGTGACACAATCCACAAGTAACATTCTAAATAGTGACACAATCCCCAAGGATCACTCTAAGTCGTAACACAATCCCCAAGGATCACTCTAAATAGTGACACAATCCCCAAGGATCACTCTAAATAGTGACACAATCCACAAGGATCACTCCAAATAGTGACACAATTCCCAAGGGTCACACTAAATAGTGACACAATCCACAAGTAACATTCTAAATAATGACACAATCCCCAAGGATCACTCTAAATAGTGACACAATCCACAAGTATCATTCTAAATAGTGACACAATCCCCAAGGATCACTCTAAATAGTGACACAATCCACAAGTAACATTCTAAATAGTGACACAATCCCCAAGGATCACTCTGAACAGTGACACAATCCCCAAGGATCACTCTAAATCGCGAAAGGCTTTGCAATCTCATCCCGTGCCTCCCAAAGAATCCTAGGATACATTTCATCAGGCCCAGGGGACTTATCGACCTTCAGTTTATTCAAAACTGCCAGGACATCCTCCCTCCGAACATCTATTTCCTCCAGCCTATTAGCCTGTAACACCTTCTCTTCCTCAAAAACATGGCCCCTCTCCTAGGTGAACACTGACGAAAAGTATTCATTCATCACCACTCCTATCTCTACTGACTCCATACACAAGATCCCGCGACTATCCTTGACCGGCGCTAACCTCACCCTGGTCATTCTTTTATTGCTCACAGAAGAGTAAAAAGCCTTGGGGTTTTCCTTGATCCGACTCGCCAAAGACTTCTCATGTCCCCTCCTAGCTCTCCTAAGCCCCTTTTTCAGCTCATTCCTTGCTAACTTGTAACCCTCAATCGAGCCAACTGAACCTTGTTTCCTCATCCCTACATAAGCTTCCCTCTTCCTTTTCACAAGACATCCCACCTCTTTCGTGAACCATGGTTCCCTCACTCGGCCATTTCCTCCCTGCCTGACAGGGACATACCTATCATGGAAACCCAGTATATGTTCCTTGAAAAAGCACAAAGAACAATGAACAAAGAACCGTACAGCACAGGAAACAGGCCCTTCGGCCCTCCAAGCCTGTGCCGCTCCTTGGTCCAACTAGGCCAATCGTTCGTATCCCTCCATTCCCAGGCTGCTCATGTGACTATCCAGGTAAGTCTTAAACGATGTCAGCGTGCCTGCCTCCACCACCCTACTTGGCAGCGCATTCCAGGCCCCCACCACCCTCTGTGTAAAAAACGTCCCTCTGATATCTGAGTTATACTTCGCCCCTCTCACCTTGAGCCCGTCACCTCTGAACTGGGAAAAAGCTTCCCACTGTTCACCCTATCTATACCCTTCATAATCTTGTACACCTCTATTAGATCTCCCCTCATTCTCCGTCTTTCCAAGGAGAACAACCCCAGTCTACCCAATCTCTCCTCATAGCTAAGACCCTCCATACCAGGCAACAGCCTGGTAAACCTTCTCCGCACTCTCTCTAACGCCTCCACGTCCTTCTGGTAGTGCGGCGACCAGAACTGGACGCAGTACTCCAAATGTGGCCTAACCAGCGTTCTATACAGCTGCATCATCAGACTCCAGCTTTTATACTCTATACCCCGTCCTATAAAGGCAAGCATACCATATGCCTTCTTCACCACCTTCTCCACCTGTGTTGCCACCTTCAAGGATTTGTAGACTTGCACACCTAGGTCCCTCTGTGTTTCTATACTCCTGATGACTCTGCCATTTATTGTATAACTCCTCCCTACATTATTTCTTCCAAAATGCATCACTTCGCATTTATCCGGATTAAACTCCGCCCAATTTTCCAGCCTGTCTATATCCTGCTGTATTGCCCGACAATGCTCTTCGCTATCCGCAATTCCAGCCATTTTGTGTCATCCGCAAAATTGCTGATTACACCAGTTACACCTTCTTCCAAATCATTTATGTATATCACAAATAGCAGAGGCCCCAGTACAGAGCCCTGCGGAAAACCACTGGTCACAGACCTCCAGCCGGAAAAAGACCCTTCGACCACTACCCTCTGTCTCCTACGGCCAAGCCAGTTCTCCACCCATCTAGCCACTTCTCCTTGTATCCCATGAGCCTTAACCTTCTTAACCAACCTGCCATGTGGGACTTTGTCAAATGCCTTACTGAAATCCATATAGACGACATCCACGGCCCTTCCTTCGTCAACCGTTTTTGTCACTTCCTCAAAAAACTCCACCAAATTTGTAAGGCACGACTTCCCTCTTACAAAACCATGCTGTCTGTCACTAATGAGAATGTTCCGTTCTAAATGCACATACATCCTGTCTCTAAGGATCCTCTCCTACCACGGACGTCAAGCTCACCGGCCTATAATTTCCTGGGTTATCCCTGCTACCCTTCTTAAACAACGGGACCACATTCGCTATCATCCAATCCTCAGAGACCTCACCCGTGTCCAAAGAAGCGACAAAGATTTCCGTCAGAGGCCCAGCAATTTCATCTCTCGTCTCCCTGAGCAGTCGAGGATAGATGCCATCAGGCCCTGGGGCTTTGTCAGTTTTAATGTTCCCTAAAAAACCTAACACTTCCTCTCTTGTAATGGAGATTTTCTCTAACGGGTCAACACCTCCCTCCGAGACACTCCCGGTTAACTCACCCCTCTCCTTCGTGAATGCCGATGCAAAGTATTCATTTAGGATCTCCCCTATTCCCTTGGGTTCTAAGCATAATACCCCTCCTTTGTCCCTGAGAGGTCCGATTTTCTCCCTGACAACTCTTTTGTTCCTAACGTATGAATAGAATGCCTTAGGATTCTCCTTAATCCTGCCTGCCAAGAACATCTCGTGACCTCTTTTTGCCCTTCTAACTTCCCGTTTTAGTTCTTTCCTACTCTCTCTGTATTCCTCCAGAGCTCCATCTGTTTTCAGTTGCCTGGACTTAGCGTACGCCTCCCTTTTCATTTTAATCAGATCCTCAATTTCCCTGGTTATCCACGGCTCTCGAATCCTACCTTTCCTATCTTTCCTTTTTACAGGCACATGCCTATCCTGCAGCCTTATCAATAGTTCCTTAAAAGACCCCCACATGCCAGACGCGGACTTACCCTCGAACATCCTCTCCCAGGAAAAGTTCCACTTTTCATCCGTGCCTTTCCCTGACAGTTTCTGTTCCCAACTTATGCCCCCTAATTCTTGCCTCATCGCATCATAATTACCTCTCCCCCAATTGTAAACCTTGCCCTGCCATACGGCCCTATCCCTCTCCATTGCAATAACAAAAGACACCGAATTGTGGTCACTATCTCCAAAGTATTCTCCCACAACCAAATCTAACACTTGGACCGGTTCATTTCCCTTTACCAAATCCAATGTGGCCTCACCTCTTGTCGGCCTGTCCACATATTGTGTCAGGAAACCCTCCTGCACACACTGCACAAAAACTGCCCCATCTGAACTATTTGACCTACAAAGGTTCCAATCAATATTTGGAAAGTTAAAGTCCCCCATGACAACTACCCTGTGACCCCCACACATATCCACAATCTGCTTAGCAATTTCTTCCTCCACATCTCTATTACTATTTGGGGGCCTATAGGAAACTTCTAACAACGTGACCGCTCCTTTCCTATTTCTAACTTCAGCCCATATTACCTCAGTGTGCAGATCCCCCTCGAACTGCCTTTCCGCAGCCGTTAAACTATCCTTGATTAACAATGCCACTCCTCCACCTCTTTTACCAGCTTCCCTACACTTACTGAAACATCTATACCCCGGAACGTCCCACAACCATTCATGTCCTTGTTCTACCCACGTCTCCGTAATGGCCACAACATCGTAGTCCCAAGTAGCAATCCACGCCCCAAGTTCATCCACCTTGTTCCGGATGCTCCTTGCATTGAAGTAGACACACTTCAACCCACCTTCCTGTCTACCGGTACCCACCCTTGACCCTGATACTTTCCCCAATACCTCACCACCCTCAACACTGACTTCTGGACGACAACTCCTTTTCCCACTCCCCTGACAAATTAGTTTAAACCCCCCTGAAGAGCCGTATCAAATTTCCCTCCAAGGATATTGGTGCCCCTCTGGTTCAGGTGCACCCCGTCCTGTTTGTACAGGTCCCACCTTCCCCAGAATGTGTTCCAATTATCCACGTATCTGAAACCCTCCCTCCTACACCATCCCTGTAACCACATGTTTCACTGCACTCTCTCCCTGTTCCTCAACTCGCTATCAAGTGGCACCGGTAATGTACCAGAGATGACCACATGTTTTCTCTTGGCTCTCAGCTTCCAGCCCAGCTCCCGAAATTCCTGTTTTAAATCCCCGTTCCTTCTCTTACCTATGTTGTTGGTACCAATTTGTACCACGACTTGTGACTGTTTTCCCTCCCCCTTAAGATTCCGGAAAACACGGTCTGAGACGTCACGGACCTTGGCATCCGGTAGGCAACAAACCATCCGTGAGTCTCTTTTGCTGCCACAGAACCTCCTATCTATCCCTCTAACTAACGAGTCCCCATTCACTATTGCCCTCCCGCTCTGCCCCTTACCCTCCCGAGCCACAGAGATGGACACAGTGCTGGAGATCCTCTCACTGCGGCTCACCACTGGTATGTCATCCCCCTCAACCGTATCCAAAGCGGAATACTTGTTGCTAAGGGGAACGACCACTGGGGATCCCTGCACGGACTGCTTCCTCCCAGCCCCTCTCACCGTCACCCATCTATTTTCATTCCTCGGAGTAACTGTATCCCTAAACCTTCTGTCTGTGGCCACCTCTGCGTCCCTAATGATCCTAATTTCATCCAACTCCAGCTCCAGTTCCCTAACACGGTTTTGGAGGAGCTGCAGATGGGTGCACTTCCCACAGGTGTAATCAGCAGGGACACTGTCGTCGTCCCTCACCTCAAACATAGTGCAAGAGGAACATAGCACTGCCTGCACACCCATCCCCTCTAGATACCTTGCCAGTACCAGGTAGAAACAGCAAAATTGAATTAAACTCACCCCTGCTCGCTCTGTGCCCCGAAGCCCTGTGAGCCAAAGCCCTAATAGCTCACACTCTGCTTCCACACACGCCCTGTGAGCCAATGCCCTCAGGGTTACGAGATGAGAGACAGATCAAATGAGCCATGATCTTATGGACTGGATGACCAGGCTCGAGGGGCTGAATGATCTCCTGCAGGGACGTACGCTTGTCCTCCCCCTGCCCCCCTTCGCCCACCCCCACGACTGTCCTTCCAAGTGAATGTTTGATGGATGAGTGCAGGGGTAGAATCCTGTGTCTAATTGGTGCTGTATCTGACCTGAGAGAGATGGAAACACAATGTAGAGTGAGGTGCATTCTGTATGCAATCGCTCATTCCACACAACCCCTCACTCCCAGCCCCCAAACATCAACACCAATCTGCTTATCACTCCCTACACAATTACATCACTAAATTCATTTTATTATCAATATATATCCAGGTAGATGCCTGACCTCAGTCCCACTGTCATTACCCACCAGGTGCATCACCGACTTCATTCTTATTATCCACAGACAAACCAATGCACCACTCACCTCACTCTCGCTGCTTAGTCCTTGTAACCTCCACATTACAACATCGATTAAGGACAACACAGCAAAAGTGTAACACAAACTGTCTCAAACACTGTCTGACACACATCTAATATCTTTATTTTAAATCCCGTCGGGTACTTGTCATCATATGACACAGGTTTAAGGTGTGTGAGGGAAAGTTTAGAGGAGATGTGCGATGCAGGTTTTTTACACAGAGGATGGTGAATGTCTGGAACCCGCTGCCCGGGGAGGTGGTGGGAGCAGGTACAATAGCGGCATTTAAGGGGCAACGAGACAAGTACATGGATAGGATGGGAATGGAAGGATACGGACTCTGTATTGAACCGGTTGAAATAGCAGAGGAACTCAATCAATACTTTGCTTCAGTATTCACAGTGGAAAAGGATCCTGGTAGTTGCAGTGCAGACTTGCAGTGGACTGAGAAGATTGAGCATGTGGGCATTAGGAAAGAGGATGTGTTGGAGCTGTTGAAAAGCACCAAGTCAGATAAATCACCGGGACCGGATGGGAGGTACCCCAGGTTACTGTGGGAGGCGAGGGAAGAGATTGCTGATCCTCTGGCAATTCTCCTGGCGTCGTCATTGGAGACAGGAGAGGTTCCGGAGGATTGGAGGATGGCGGATGTGGTTCCGTTATTCAAGAAAGGGAAAAGAGATAGCCCAGGAAATTATAGACCGGAGAGTCCAACCTCAGTGGTAGGTACGTTGATGGAGAAGATCCTGAGAGGCAGGATTTATGAACATTTGGAAAGGAATAGCATGATCAGAAGTAGCCAGCACGGCTTTGTCCGAGGCAGATCATGCCTTACGAGTCTGATTGAGTTTTTTGAAGATGTGACTAGACTCTTAGACGGGGAAGAGGGGTAGATGTGGTTTATGTAGATTTCAGTAAGGCGTTTGATAAGGTGCCCAATGCAAGGGTTATGGAGAAAGTGAAGGGGCATGGGATAGAAGGGGACGTTGCTTTGTGGATTCAGTACTGGCTTGCCCACAGAAGGCAAAGAGTGGTTGTAGTTGGGTCTTTTTCAGAGTGGAGGTCGGTCACCAGTGGGGTGCCCCAGGGATCTGTTCTGGGACCCTTGCTCTTTGTGATTTTTATAAATGACCTGAATGAGGAAGTGGAAGGATGGGTTGGCAACTTTTCTGATGACACAAAATTTGGAGGTGTTGTCGATAGTGTAGAGGGATGTCAGCAGTTGCAACGAGACATAGATAAGATGCAAGAGTGGGTGGAGAAGTGGCAGATGGACTTCAACCCAGATAGGTGTGTGATGGTTCATTTTGGCAGATCGAATAGGATGGAAGAATATAATATTGAGGGTAAGAAGCTTGGCAGTGTGGAAGAACAGAGGGATCTTGTGGTCTGGGTTCATAGGATGCACAAAGCGGCTTCGCAGGTAGAGGCTGTGGTTAAGAAGGCGTATGGAATACTGGCCTTCATCAATAGAGGAATTGAGTTCGGAAATCGGGAGATAATGCTGCAGCTGTATAGGATCCTGGTCAGACCCCACCTGGAGTACTGTGCCCAGTTCTGGTCGCCTCATTACAGAAAGGATGTGGAAGCCATAGAACCGGTGCAGAGGAGATTTACGAGGATGTTGCTGGGATTAAGTGGTATGCCTTTTGAGGATAGCTTGAGAGAGCTCGGTCTATTCTCCTTGGAGAGGCGAAGGATGAGAGGTGACCAGATAGAGGTGTATAAGATGTTGAGAGGTATTGACAGAGTGGATTCTCAGAGGCTTTTACCCAGGGCTGAAATGGTTGTCACGAGAGGCCACAGGTTTAGGGTGCTGGGCGTAGGTACAGAGGAGATGTTAGGGGTAAGTCTTTCACTCAGAGGGTGGTGGGTGCATGGAATCGACTGCCGGTAGTGGTGGTGGAAGCGGATTCGATTGATTCTTTTAAGAGGCTTTTGGATAGGTTCATGGAGGTTAGTGAGACAGAGGGTTATAGATGAGCCGAGAAGATAAGGAAATCGTTCGGCGCAACTTGTGGGCCGAAGGGCCTGTTTGTGCTGTCGCTTTTCTATGTTCTATGTTCTATGTTCTAAGGAAACGAAAGAGTGCAGAATGTAGTGTTACAGTCATAGCTAGGGTGCCTAGAAAGATCAACTTGATGCAAGTTAAGTCCATTCAAAGGTCTGATGGCAGCAGGGAAGAAACTGTTCTTGTGTCGGTTGGTACGTGAGATCAGACTTTTGTATATTTTTCCTGATGAAGAAAGTGGAAGAGAGAATGTCCGGGGTGCGTGGGGTCCTGAATTATGGTGGCTGCTTTGCCGAGGCAGCGAGAAGTGTAGACAGAGTCAATGGATGGGTGGCTGGTTTGAGTGATGGATTGGGCTACATTCATGACCTTTTGTAGTTTCTTGCAGTCTTGGGCAGAGCAGGAGTCATACCAAGCTGTGATACAGCCCGAAAGAATGCTTTCTATGGTTCATCTGTAAACGTTGGTGAGAATCATAGCTGACATTCCAAATGTCCTTAGTCTTCTGAGAAAGTAGAGGCGTTGGTGGGCTTTCCTAACTATATTGTTGGCACGGGGGAACCAGGACATGTCTGATAGTGATCTGACACCTAAAAACATGAAGCTCTCGACTCTTTCTACTTCGATGGATGGATGTCAGAGCCAGCAGAACGTCACCATTAAGGCACGCTGCTTGGTTTTTCTTTGGTACTGGGATGATGGTCGTCTTCTTGAAGCAGATAGGGAACTCAGATTGTTGTAAAGAAAGCTGAAGATGATTGTAAATACCCCCGCCAGCTGATCCGCGCAGTGTGTGAGTGTTCGTCCGTGTACCTCATCCGGGCCAGTCGCTGTCCATGGGTTGACTTTCGAGTCGGCTGTTCTGACATCTGCAATTGTGACCTCAGATACAGCTGCATCCGAGGCTTCTGGGGTGGAGGGCATGCTCATGCTGACCTCATGCTCAACACGGACATAGTGTGCATTGAACTGATTAGAAATGGGTTTGGTGAAGCCAGCGATTTTACACACCTTCATCTTGTAGCCTGCTATGTCTTGCAGACCTTGGCATAGTCGGTGGGGGTCCGTCTGGCTATCATGGGGCACGAGGTTGGTGTGGTACTGGTTTTTTGCATCTTTGATGGATCTGTGTAGATCATATCTGGCTGTCTTGTATAGGTCAGGGTCGTCTAACTTGAATGCCTCAGACCTGGACTTCAGAAAGCAGTGGATATCACTGATCATCCATGGTTTCCGGTTGGGAAACACACGCAATATCTTCTTGGGCACACAGTCTCCTACACACTTCCTAATGATGTCAGTTACTGTAGTGGCGTACTCGCTCAGGTTGTTCGTGGAGTTTTTAAATACTGACCAGTCCACTCACTGTAAGCAGTCACGTCGGAGATCTTTCGATTCCTCAGACCAACATTGCATGACATTATTGAATGGATCATCCCGCTTTAGCCTTTGTGTGTCAGCCTGTCGCAGGAGCACAGTCTTGTGGTCTGATTTGTCTCACTCTCTCTTACCCCAGTTGTGTCTTTCCTGATGCAGACGCTCAAGGAACAAAGGCAAAGAAATGGACAGCACAGGAATAGGCCCTTCGACCCTCTCCAAACCTGTGCTGATCATGGTGCCCTAATTTAAAATAAAACCTGCTGCGCTTACTCGGTCAGTATCCCTCTTACCTCCTATTAATGCATCAATCCAGATGCCTCTTAAAAGTTGCTAATGTGCCTGATTCCACCACCTCCCCTGGCAGCGCATTCCAGGCACCGACACTCTCTGTGTGGAAAACATCCCCCGCACATCTCCCTTAATATTTCATCCTGCCATCTTGAACCTGTGCCTCCTTGTAACTGAACCTTCCACCCTCGGAGAAAACCCTCTGACTATCCACCCTGTCTGTGCCTCCCACAATTTTGTAGACCTCTATCAGGTCTCCCCTCAGCCTTAGTCTTTCCAGTGAAAACAATCCTGATTTATTCAACCTCTCCTCATAGCCAGCGGAGCTGACTTCTCTCTCAGTTAAGTTACTGTTATAAACACCATTCCTCTCACAATAACTGCTTCCCCCATCATCACGCCCTCACTCCCGCCCCATCTATCCTTCTGTCTTCCTCTGTTTCACTTTCACTCACTCAGAGTCTTCCTCTCTCACTCTTACCCATTCACTTTCCCAGCCTCGCACCCTTTCTAGATTCAGCCCATCCCACAAGCCGTCCCTCTCTCTCGTGTTCATCTCTCTCCTTCCACATCAGGGCACGTTTCTGAACACTGTATCAGATGTGGGTCCAGTGTCATTTGGAGCCTGTGCATTGCTGGTCACAGTTAAATCTGTTATTTTACTGCTCTAAGAGGTGATGTGATTGTATCTGCTGCAGGGCCTGAATTTTCTGAGATGTCCCATTGCTTCTGAATATTTTCTCAGTTTGAGAAGCTGCAGTAGATCTCGGGATAAAAACAAATTTCTTTGCAGACTAAATAGTTGCAAATTATTGATCAACAGAATTTTGCAATTGATGCTAAACTCTAACCTACTTAAATCACATCACAGAATGTCCACAGTTAAAGATCACACAGAGAGACACGGTAACAATTGGGACTCAATTACTGAAATGTCACAGTCCAGTAACAGATATCACTGAAACTATCTGAGATCTAGAGGTGGGACTGATGGTGTTTGAGTGGACAGCATCTTTCCACTTGTTATTAGTTGATAAATGTGATCAACAGAATCCAGTGTTTGGAAAGAAGTCAATGCTAAAAATAAATATTTTCCATCACTGAACTCAATGTCGTAATCTGTTTGTTCATATATTTAAAAAAAACTTCAAACCAGGTTTCTGTCACAATGTCCCTAAGGTGACTTTCCAGTGTATAAATTAAAGGCTTTGGGAATATATAACATCAGATGTTAAAGTCAGAGAGACTGCCAGCAGCTCGAAGGGACACATCACTTCACACTGAAGATGCTGTATCCAGTTCAGATAGCTGAGAAAATAATCTACCCAATCATCGCCATTATTGGTGTTCCCGGTGAGTGAATCTAACCATTGAGGTTGTGTAAATCTGTGTGTGAACGGCTCTCTGATTCTAAACTCTGAGTGAAAATGCTCCATGCTGATCTCGTGGTCACTGTTATAAAGACACCAGGTCAACGATGTAATTTACTTCAATCAAATGGCTTGAAATATCTCTGTGTTTTTAATCATTTTCATCAACTGACAATGAGCCTCTGTATGTTATTCACGGGCTCACTGCTCAATGAAGTTAATGTATTGAGGAGTGAACTACTCAATCTTATCTATTGTAAGATTGGACCTCAGTGAAGGTGATCTCTCTGAAATAATGTTCAGTGGGAGTAAGAATATAATGGAAATTTGAGTGTGGGTCACTAACCGGAGTGGAATCCCTGACACCAGTGAACAAGTATTGCAGGGTATATTTGTCAGTGTAAAATTGTACTGATTGTGGTTCTTTCACCTGAGTGGAATATCTGATCGAAGTCTCCATTAATATCTGGCACCATCTGTCCAACTAGAATTGTATTGTGTTTCGGAAAAGAATTGCAATGAAATAAGTTGTTTCAATTTTAAATATATCCTATTTTAATTTGGTGAGTGAGATGTCCATTCTGTGGAGCTGCCTCAGTCTTTTGTCTTTGGAATATGTTGAAAACAGGAAGAGTTTGGCTTTGTTTGGTGGTCAGTGGATGATGTGAAATTTCTCCATACCTCGGCTTTGTGTTGAAAAGAAAGAGGTTTCAGCGACTTCCTGATATTTAAACAAACCAATTACAAACCGTGCAGTATTCAGGGATTGTCAAACATTTTGTGAATTGTTCACATTTCCATTAATCTATAAATGAACTCCAATGGGTTTTTTTCTGGGTTGTTGTGGTTCTGTCTAAACTGTGTTGCTTCTGAAAGCGATTTGTGAATCTGATCACCTGAAGCCCTGAACTCCTCGAAAACATTCAGATACTTGATTTCTACAGAGTGATTGGGAAACATATTGTTCTGATCAGAATGAAGAACCTGACACTGAGCTGTGGTGAAATTAATTTCCAATTCCAATACCCAATTTGCAAGTTTATAATTTATTATTAATGTGTTATTGTGTTGAGTTGTATTCTTCCACTCTGCTCATTCTCATTCTCAGTTTGGATTGTTTGGTAAATTTTGAAACTATAATTTTGCTTCCCTATTCCATATTGTTGATGTAAATGGTGAAGGAAAGTGATCCCAGCGCTGATCCTTGTGGAAAACCACTTCCCACCTTCCAGCAGTCAGAGTAAATCCCTTTAACTCCCACTGCCTGTGTTGTGTCTTTGTAACCAGCTTCTAGTCATTCTGCTGCTGGTCCTCTAACTCCACTTGCTCTGAGTTTACTGAAGTCTGTTAACTTACTGAAGGTATCTAGAAACGCCATGTGTCGGACATCGACCAGATCATTCCTGATCATTGTAAAAATTATTCAATGAAATCTGTCAAGATGATCTTAATTTTGGAACATGTGCTGAATGCTCCTTATCACAGCCTGTGTTACTTGATGTATTTTTTTACTCTTTTGAAGTTAGTTCATTTATTTTTTTATGTTGAGGTTGTGACTGGACAACTGTTCTTTGGATTTTTTAAAATTTAATTTCTGTTTAAACTCAAGAAAAAACATAAACCTTCTATTGTGTTCCATTCCAGTGGGTAACTTCTGATGATCAACTGCTTAAGACGACAGACATGACAATTTTCTTTATTAGCTGATGTATCGAAGATAGGAGCAGGGAGGTGATGATGGAGATGTATGAAACACTCATTTGTCTTCAGCTCGAAGACTGTGAGGAGTTCTGGTGGTCTCACTAGACGGAGGATGTAATTGCTCTGGAAGGAACGCAAAGGAGATTCACCAGGATGTTGCCCGGGCAGCAGTGTTTCTGCAGTGAAGACTGTTTACAATTTACATAGATGATCTGGAGGAGGGGACTGAATGTAGGGTATTCAAGTTTGCTGATGACACGAAGGTGAGTGGGAAAGCGAATTGCGTGGAGGACACGGAAAGTCTGCAGAGAGATTTGGATAGGCTGAGCGAGTGGGCGAGGATCTGGCAGATGGAATATAACGTTAGCAAATGTGAGGTTATCCACTTTGGAAGAAATAATAGTAAATTGGAATATTATTTAAATGGAGAAAAATTACATCGTGCGACTGTGCAGAGGGACCTGGGGGTCCTTGTGCACGAATCGCAAAAACTCAGTCTGCAGGTGCAGCAGGTGATCAAGAAGGCGAATGGAATGTTGGCCTTTATCGCGAGGGGGATAGAATATAAAAGCAGGAGGTCTTGCTGCAACTGTACAAGGCACTGGTGAGGCCACAACTGGAGTACTGTTTTGCGAAAGGATATATTGGCCTTGGAGGGAGTGCAGAGAAGGTTCACCAGGTTGATACCGGAGTTGAGGGGTGTAGCTTATGAGGAGAGATTGAACAGATTGGGTCTGTACTCGTTGGAGTTTAGAAGGATGAGGGGTGATCTTATAGAGACATATAAGATAATGAAGGGGCTGGATAGGGTAGAGGTGGAGAGATTCTTTCCACTTAGAAGGGAAACCAGAACTAGAGGGCACAGCCTCAATATCAGGGGGGCGGCGGTTCAGAACAGAGTTGAGGGGGAACTTCTTCTCTCAGAGGGTGGTGAATCTCTGGAATTCTCTGCCCATTGAAGTGGTGGAGGCTTCCTCGTTGAATATGTTTAAATCATGGGTAGATAGTTTACTGATCGATAAGGGAATTAGGGGATATGGGGAGCAGGCGGGTAAGTGGAACTGATTCGCTTCAGATCAGCCATGATCTTGTTAAATGGCGGGGCAGGCTCGAAGGGCCAGATGGCCTACTCCTGCTCCTATTTCTTATGTTCTTATGTTCTTAAGACAGGCTGTTTAGGCTGGGGTTGTTTTCCACAGAACAGTGATGGCGAAGCGTGGACATCATTGAGGTGTTCAAAATTATGAGGGACAAAGATAGGATAGTTAAGAAGAAACTTCTTCCCCTGAGCAGAGGGGTCAATGTCCAAGGTGTGTAGACTAAGGTCAGCAGCAGGAGGGTTAGAGGGTTTCTGAGGAAAATAAAATGTTCCTGTGTCATTTCGGAAATGCTGCTGGTCATCCTGCACAGCACGATCCCACAATCACACTGCAATGTGGGAGCAGTCAGATTTAAAACACAATTGTAGGTGTGAATTGGTGAAAAGCTAAAACACATCATCACAGATTCACCCTCAGTAACACAATCACTGTTTACAAATCCAACCTTTTGGGAGGAGCAAGGAATTGATTAAGGAAAGAAAAATAGAGTATGAAAGTAATCTACCGTGGAAGATAACAACTGACTTTAAAAAATATCAATTGGTATGAAAAGAGAAACAGATTGACAAACGAGGACCTTTGCAGTCAGAAATGTGCGATCCCCTAACGGGGAACAAAGTAATAGCTGAGGAATTAAATTGAAGATTGCTTTGATCTTCAGAAAGGAAGATGTGAATAATGTGCCAAAAGTTATTCTTCAGTAATAAATTTTTGAGAGAAGCTGAAGGAAATTTGAATTTGTAGAGAAATGCTTTTGGGGAAAATGATGGGATTGAAGGTGGATCAATCTCCAGGTCCTGATAACCTTCATCCCAGAGTCCTGAAGGAAGTTTTAGAACAAACAAAGAACAATACAGCACAGGAACAGGCCCTTCGGCCCTCCAAGCCCGCGCCGCTCCCTGGTCCAAACTAGACCATTCTTTTGTATCCCTCCATTCCCACTCCGTTCATGTGGCACTCTAGATAAGTCTTAAACGTTCCCAGTGTGTTCGCCTCCACCACCTTGCCTGGCAGCGCATTCCAGGCCCCCACCACCCTCTGTGTAAAATATGTCCTTCTGATATCTGTGTTAAACCTCCCCCCCCCCCCCTTCACCTTGAACCTATGACCCCTCGTGAACGTTACCACCGACCTGGGGAAAAGTTGATCACCGTTCACCCTATCTATGCCTTTCATAATTCTATACACCACTATTAAGTCTCCCCTCATCCTCCGTCTTTCCAGTGAGAACAACCCCAGTTTACCCAATCTCTCCTCATAACTAAGCCCCTCCATACCAGGTAACATCCTGGTAAACCTCCTCTGTACTCTCTCCAAAGCCTCCATGTCCTTCTGGTAGTGTGGCGACCAGAACTGGACGCAGTATTCCAGATGCGGCCGAACCAACGTTCTATACATCTGCAACATCAGACCCCAACTTTTATACTCTATGCCCCATCCTATGAAGGCAAGCATGCCATATGCCTTCTTCACCACCTTCTCCACCTGTGACGTCACTTTCAAGGATCTGTGGACTTGCACACCCAGCTCCCTCTGCGTACTTACACCCTTTATGGTTCTGCCATTTATCGTCTATCACCTCCCTACATTATTTCTACCAAAATGCATCAATTCGCATTTATCAGGATTGAACTCCATCTGCCATTTCTTTGATCAAATTTCCAGCCTATCTATATCCTTCTGTAGCTTCTGACAATGCTCCTCACTATCTGGAAGTCCTGCCAATTTTGTGTCGTCCGCAAACTTACTGATCACCCCAGTTACACCTTCTTCCAGATCATTTATATAAATCACAAACAGCAGAGGTCCCAATACAGAGCACTGCGGAACACCACTAGTCACAGGCCTCCAGCGGAAAAAAACCTTCCACTACCACCCTCTGTCTTCTGTGACCAAGCCAGTTCTCCACCCATCTAGCCACCTCCCCCTTTATCCCATGAGATCCAACCTTTTTCACCAGCCTACCATGAGGGACTTTGTCAAACGCTTTACTAAAGTCCATATAGACGACATCCACGGCCCTTCCCTCGTCAACCATTTTGGTCACTTCTTCAAAAAACTCCACCAGGTTAATGAGGCATGACCTCCCTCTCACAAAACCATGCTGACTATCGTTAATGAGTTTATTCCTTTCTAAATGCGCATACATCCTATCTCTAAGAATCTTCTCCAACAACTTCCCCACCATGGACGTCAAGCTCACCGGCCTATAATTACCCGGGTTATCCTTCCTACCCTTCTTAAATAACGGGACCACATTAACTTTCCTCCAATCCTCTGGGACCTCACCTGCGTCCAGTGACGAGACAAAGATTTGCGTCAGAGGCCCAGCGATTTCATCTCTCGTCTCCCTGAGCAGCCTTGGATAGATTCCATCAGGTCCTGGGGATTTGTCAGTCTTTAAATTCTCTAACAAACCTAGCACTTCCTCCTTTGAAATGGAGATTTTCTCCAACGGGTCAACACTCCCCTCCGAGACACTCCCAGTCAACACATCCCTCTCCTTTGTGAATACCGACGCAAAGTATTCATTTAGGATCTCCCGTACTTCTTTCGGCTCCAAGCATAATTCCCCACTTTTGTCCCTGAGAGGTCCGATTTTTTCCCTGACAACCCTTTTGTTCCGAACGTATGAATAAAATGCCTTGGGATTCTCCTTAATCCTGTCTGCCAAGAACATTTCGTGACCCCTTTTTGCTCTTCTAATTCCCCGTTTGAGTTCTTTCCTACTTTCTTTGTACTCCTCCAGAGCTCCCTCCATTTTTAGCTGCCTGGACCTACCATACGCCCCTCTTTTCTTTTTGACCAGTCCGTCAATTTCCCTGGTTATCCACGGTTCTCGAATCCTACCCTTCCTATCCTTCTTTTTAACAGGCACATGCCTGTCCTGTAGCCCTAACAACCGTTCCTTAAAAGACTCCCACATGCCAGATGTGGATTTACCCTCAAACAGCCTCTCCCAATCAACAGCTGCCAATTTCTGCCTAACCCCACTAAAGTTAGCCTTCCCCCAATCCAACACCTTACCCTTGGGACACCACTCATCCTTTTCCATCACTATCCTAAAGCTAACAGAATTGTGGTCACTATTTGCCACATGTTCCCCTACCGAAACTTTGAAGACCTGACCGGGCTCATTCCCCAGTACGAGGTCCAGTATAGCTCCCTCTCTAGTCGGGCTATCTACATATTGTTCCAAAGAACCCTCCTGTACGCATTTTACAAATTCCTCCCCATTCAGAGTCCCTGCTCTCAGCGATTTCCAGTCTATACCAGGGAAATTGAAGTCTCCCACTACAACAACCCTATTTTTCCTGCACCTATCCAGTATCTCCTGACATATCCGTTCTTCCACTTCCCTTGGGCTGTTGGGGGGCCTGTAGTACACCCCCAACATAGTGACTGCGCCCTTCCTGTTTCTAAGCTCCACCCAGAGTGACTCGTTACACGACCCCTCTGAATTGTCCTCCCTCTGCACCGCTGTAATATGCTCTCCCACTAATACTGCTACTCCCCCACCTCTTTTGTCCCCTCCTCTGTCTCGCCTAAAACACTTGTACCCCGGAATATTCAGCTGCCAGTCCTGTCCCTCTTTCAACCAAGTCTCTGTCTCTTCCTGGGAATCGCAGATCCAATGGTGGTTATTTTCCAATTTTATTGGGCTCTGGGCTGGTTCCTACAGACTGGAGGGTAGCTAATGCAAGCCCGGTATTCAGACAGGACTGGAGAGAGAAAACAGTGAACTATAGACCAGTGAGCCTAACGTCGGTGCTGGGGAAGTTGCAAGAGTCAAATTTCAACTATTACATATCTCGGCATTAAGAACATAAGAACATCAGAAATAGGAGCAGGAGTAGGCCATCTAGCCCCTCGAGCCTGCCCCGCCATTCAATAAGATCATGGCTGATCTGACGTGGATCAGTACCACTTACCCGCCTGATCCCCATAACCCTTAATTCCCTTACCGATCAGGAATCCATCCATCCGCGCTTTAAACATATTCAGCGAGGTAGCCTCCACCACCTCAGTGGGCAGAGAATTCCAGAGATTCACCACCCTCTGGGAGAAGAAGTTCCTCCTCAACTCTGTCTTAAACCGACCCCCCTTTATTTTGAGACTGTGTCCTCTAGTGTTATCTTCCTTACGAAGTGGAAAGAATCTCTCCGCCTCCACCCTATCCAGCCCCCGCATTATCTTATAAGTCTCCATAAGATCCCCCCTCATCCTTCTAAACTCCAACGAGTACAAACCCAATCTCCTCAGCCTCTCCTCATAATCCAAACCCCTCATCTCCGGTATCAACCTGGTGAACCTTCTCTGCACTCCCTCCAATGCCAATATATCCTTCCTCATATAAGGGGACCAATACTGCACACAGTATTCCAGCTGCGGCCTCACCAATGCCCTGTACAGGTGCATCAAGACATCCCTGCTTTTATATTCTATCCCCCTCGCAATATAGGCGTTTGGAAGGCAGCGCCATAATCAGACAAAGTCAGCATGGATTTGCAAAAGGGAAATCATGATTGGAATCTCTTGGAATTGTTTGAGGGTGGAACTAGTTTGGTTTACCGAAGGGAACCAGTGAATGTGCTTAATTCCAGAAGGGTTACTGAATGCATCATCTCCAAATTTGCAGATGGTACAAAGCTGGGTGGGAGGGTGAACTGTGAGGAAGGTGCAGAGAATATTCAGCGTGATTTGGACAGGCTGAGGGTGTGGTCATACACATGGCAGATGCAGTTTAATGTGGATCACTGTGAGAATATCGACTCTGGTAGGAATATTAGGAAGACAAGTTATTATTGAATGGGTGTAAATTGAGGGAGGTGGATTCTCATCAAAACCTTGGTCTCCTCGTGCATCATTCACTGCACGGAACCAGGCAGGTACAGCAGGCAGGAATGGAGCTAAATGGTCTGTAAGCTTTCATAGCGACATGATTCCTATTGAGCGATAGGGATGATTTGCTGCAATTTATAAAGGATTGGTGAGGCCACACCTGGATAGTTTTGTACAGTTTTGGTGTCCTGATCTGAGGAAGGATGTCCTTGCTATAGAGGAAGTACAGCGACGGTTTACCAGGCTGATTCCTGGGATGGCAGGTCTGTCATATGAGGAGAGATTAGATTGGTTAGGATTATATTCAATGGAAATTTGTAGAGTGAGAGGGGACCTCATGGGAACGTATTAAATTCTAACAGAATGAGGCAGGGTTGATTCAGAAAGAATGTTCCCAATGGTGGGGGAGTCGAGAACTCGGGGTCATAGTTTTAGGATTAGGGACAAACCTTTTGGAGCTGAGGTGGGGAGAAATTTATTCAGTCAAGGGTGGTGAATGTGTGGGATTCACTACCACAGAATGTTGTTAAGACAATTGCATTCAGAATAGTGAGAGGGGATCTCATAGAAACTTATAAAATTCAAACAGGATTCGAACGGGTCGATTCAGAAAGAAAGTTACCAATGGTGGGGGAGTCCACAACTCGCTGTCTTAGTTTGATGATAAGGGAAAACCTTTTTAGAACTGAGGGGAGGAGAAATTTCTTCAGTCAGAGGGTGGTGAATGTGTGGAATTCACAGGCATTCTGTGACTTCAAAAATAAATGAGATATAGCTCTCGGGGCTAAAGGGATAAAAGGATATGGGGTCAGGGTGAATCAAGTTATTAAATTTGATGATCAGCCACAATAAAATTGAATGGTGGCGCAGGCTCCTACTCACGCTTCTAGTTTATATGTTTCAATGACTGGGGAGCTCGGCTGGAATTAAACAGTGGAGGACCCCCTAAACACGTCCTCTCTCCCCCCACCCACCCTCCCTCACCCCCCAACCCCCTCCCCCCGACACTTTATCTTCTCACCGCTCCCTTCCTCTCGGCCTTCTCTCTCTCTCTCTCTCTCTCTTACACCTTTCTCTTTTTCTCTCTCTCCCTCACTGATAACACAATCTAACAAGAACGTTGGGTGGGAGAGTTTGAAAACCGACAATTGCATCCTGAGTGGAATGAATTGACGCGGCTGCTGCAGTTTTATTTAATGATTGCTCTCATAAAATTAAACACAGTAACTGTATGGAATGAAGTGAATGGAAAAGGCATCCTGAGGGCCCTGAGATTAGGCCTTGAATTGAGGCCTAGTCCCAGAGGATGCAATAAACCTGGGGAAAAAGAACAGAATTCTCCCCATCCCAGTGAAACAGAACTGTCCTTTCCAGCCCCAAAACATCCCACACATGGAGGGAAGGGGCAAGAGGGAAAAGAGAACCACTGTTCCCCACCCTCTGTCCCATCCGCACACCCCTCACACACCCCACTGTTCCCCACCCTCTGTCCCGCCCGCACACCCCTCACACACCCCACAACAATAAAAAAACAGCAAATCACAAGGGGGTTTTATTTTACATGAACTACAAGATGCAACATTGAAGCAAATGGTTGGAGAGAGAGAGGGAACGTTGTGATGACAGAGGCCGAGATATTGAACCCCCTGCCCTACCCACTCCCTCATAAAAAATGATAAATCCTCCAAATCGCACCACCCTGTCTAAAAACACAAACAGGACACAGGGATTGAGCATAAGTCTTTACCAAGGCCAGGGGTTTGATTTTTAGCCCCTCCACCCTCCCAAATTTCCCTTTTAAGTTGTGTGGTTACCATTTGCAGTTCTGTAAATGCTACAAGTCATTGATGCACAGCACGATCCCATGGGTAGCAATGTTTCCACACCGCCCAACCTAGTCGGCAAGTGGCTCAAACCTCAACTGGGAAGAAACTGTTCATTTCCTCAGGATACATTTCAAAACAGACTGTCTCAGGACTGGAGTGTTTGAACATCACGCTTTCTGGAAAAATGTGACAGGGACATCAGCAGTTACTGCTCTCAGGAAACCCTCTACCCCCGAATCCTGTGACATTTTCCCTCCACCCTAACTCCACAATGTTCAACTATCTCTCCCCCTGTTTAACCTGATCCTCCCGTTTCTCTCTCACTCCCACATTCTGTAACATCAGCCTTTCCTCAGCCTGTCCCCCAACTCTCTCACTCCCTCTCTCACAAACCACAGAATGGAGAGACAGAGACACAGATAGAGAGACAGTGACATGAGACAGAGGTTGATGTCCTTTTAACAAGCCACGCCAAATTCTCCAAAGAGGAATACCTTGCTTTGTGATGTGTGAAAAGTGTGTGGGAAGGTGTGAACTGTTCTTCATTAACATTTAGTGGTTAACCAACAGAAATATCTGACACTCACTTTAAGTGAACAATTAACAATTTATGTATTTAACCAGCAGGGAACTTTAGATAAAGAAGTAGCATTGTGATTAAAGTAAGATTCTACTGGAATGCAGTTCAAATAAACACAAGGACATTCATTAACAGAAAAAAAAGAACATAATTTAGGAAAACCTTTGGCGTTCGTCTTTCTATTCCGCTGCCTGCGAGTTACTTCTGATTCAGATCGATAGATGGAGAGGTCTATTAAGTGATAATCAAAGCTGGAGAGAGCTGCTCTTTCCTTCTCTGGGCTTTGAGAGGTGGCAGCCCTTCAGTTGAACTGCAGGCAGGCAGTTGATCTCCTGTTTTTATAACTGTGATGACCTCTGAATTTTCCTGCACCAGGAGTGATCTGATCTTGTCAACAACAATAAATTAACATTTGATAGCTTCCTGATAGCTGAGTGCCTTCTTTGGACTGATAGGCTGAACTCAAAATTCAAAAACCTGCAAAGCCTGTTACCATGGCGATGCTGACGCTTGGCCTTTGCTGCAAATGTTGCAGTCTGTGTACTCTGTCTGTACCTGCATTTGAAGCCTCCAAGCATTGACACAAGTCCAACTTTAAAGGGACACAAAACCAGCTTTTAAAGGGACCACACTTCACAAACTCAGCTTCCCAACACCAGATATAGAGCGAGAGTTCCGACAATCACCGCCACAGCAAACTGTATTCAAATAGAACCCTGTGCATTTCATTTCACCCTCACATTTATCTCTCTGCCTCACACACATTTTCTATTCCACAATTACACCCGCTTCTAGTTAAAGAACTTTCATTCCAGGCCATCAAGAATTATTTACAGTGATGAGATTAATTGTTAATCTGACCTCACTGCTGTTAATTTAGAGATTTCTGATGCAACTTGTGCACAGGAAGATCCAAAGCACAGAGTCAGTTTCAAAATTCAGTTCAGAGTTTATGATAATTGTTTTCTGTGTGTGTGTGTTTCTTGTTTTAATGTACAAACTGAGGCTGCAATATTGGTCGCACAGTAAGATCCCACAGGCAGCGATGTGATATTGGCTGAATGTCCCCTCAGTCCTCTGCAGAAAGTGATCATGAACTCCCTCAGTCCCATTGTTCAAGTTTAAGCTTTTTTATACTCAAGGCCTTGGAGCCTTCTTTGCAGTCAGTGAGCGATTTTCAAAGAGGATGATCATTGTTACAAGGCAGGCAAATGGCCCAGGACAGTGCATGCACAGCAAGATTCCATAGCAGCTGCACTGTGCAACTAATCAAATGAGACACAGACCTTCCCCTGCCTCCATCCTCACACCTGCTGTGAGCCCCTCCCCCAAAGCACCCAACAAAAATCCCCACACACCTTCCACTCTGTGTGTGTGCATTGTCCCAAGTCTGGAGAATTCCCTTCACTGCAATGGAATGATAAAACTCTCTCTTAACACTGAGACAACCTTTAAAACAAGTTCTGCAGCAAGATCGCACAAGGTGCAGTTTGCAGTGTGGAGTGTGTTTTACACCGTTTAATGGAATGTAACCCTGAAAAGTGTGAGCTGATACACTTTGGAAGGAGTTATTTGACAAGGAAGTACTCAATGAATGTTCGGACGATAGGAAGATCTATGGTAGAATGTGACCTTGGCGTATTTGACCACAGATCTTTGAAAGCAGAAGGGCGTGTTAGGAGGGAGGTGAAAATGGCACATGGGGACACTTGCATTTATCAATCGAGGCATAGATGACAAAAGCAGGGAAGTAATGTTGGAATTGTCTCGATCTTTGGTGAGGCCCCAGCTGGAGTACTGTGTGCAGTTCTGATCGCCACATTATAGGAAGGATGTGTTTGGGCTGGATGGGGGTACAGAGGAGATTCACCAAGATGCTGCCTTGGATGGAAGATCAACGTTATGAAAAGATGTTGCGTGGGCTTGGGTTATTAACGTTTTAGCAGAGAAGACTGAGGGGCGACCTGATCGAGGTAGACAAGATTATGAGGGCCATGGACAGAGTGGATAAGGAGCAACTGTTCCCCATATCTGAAGGGTCAGTCACGAGGGGACAGAGGTTCATGGTGGGGGTAAGGAGGTTTAGGAGGGAGGGGTGTGAGGAATATGTTTTTCCCCAGAGGGTGGTGAGGGTCTGGAATGCGCTGCCTGGGAGGGTGGTGGAGGTGGGTTGCCTCGCATCCTTTAAAAGGTATCTGGATGAGCACTTGGCACAACATAACATTCAGGGCTCTGGGCCAAGTGCTGACAGATGGGGTTTGGTGGGATTTCAGGTATTTCTAATGTGACAGTGCAGACTCGATGGGCTGAAGGGCCTCTTCTGCTCTGTATGATTCTATTATTCTATAACCTCTCATTCTTGGTTCTCCTCATTCTCTCTCACTCTTTCCTTCCCTCCATTTCTTCCAATCAGACAGAAACATTGAAATGGAGAGAGAGAGAGTTCCACAGAGAGAATCTTCTAAACCTGAATTAAAATGCCAGCCCTGCTCCATCCTGCCCACCCCCTGTCCCCTCTCAGTCTCTAGAAGCCGCTCAACTCCCTCTTTCAGTTTGGGAAGCGGCTGCTGATTCCTTCAGGACACTTTTTAAATCCTCCCAGACTATCTGACAGGGTTTGAGTGGAGCTGCAGCTAGTGACCACACACTGGAGACTCTCACATCCTGTCTCTCTTTCTCAAATGCTGTCCCTCCATCACCACCTCTGCTTTGACCTTCCACTCCCCTCGGGCCTCCCTCTGTCTGTGCTCCACTCCCTCCTTCTCTTTTCTCCTCCTGCCACTATCTCTCTCTCTCATTGGAAAGATTCTTATCTAGGGCCAGGTCTTTGCAACCACACCCACCACCTCTTACTCCATCCCTCCTTCTAAGTTCCTATTTCTGTCCATATCTCTGCTTCTTTCCCTCTCTTTCATGTGCACTGTGTTGAAAGGAGCGATGCAATATTTCTGAGCCACACTGCCAATAACCACAAATCATATTGCTGTGAGGGGGTGGGAAGAACCACCTTATCTGGGGGTCTCCAGTTAGGAGTCAGTGCCCAGCTTCCTGTCTCTGGAGAATAGCCTCAGTCAGAGCCCTGAGATTCCTTATTTACACAAATCAATCAATAGATCGATTCATTTATTCATAAATAACGACTGGGAGGCTCATTTTAAAAAGTCGACCAAAGGAATGGACACAGCTTGTTCCCAGTTTAAAGAGGGGAGTTTATCTCTTTCTGTCACTGAGGGGATATGTATCCAAACTCAGAATTCACATGGAGCTGGGTGGAGGATTACACCAAGCGCGAGGCTGGGGGAATGACATGTCTCCCCCCACCCCCACTTTGTCCTCTCTGGATATGGTCACAGTGCTGCCCATGGGATAATGCTGTGCTTAAAATCCCCACAAAGAAAGCAGGAAAGGGAGAGGGAGAGATTCTGGAGGGAGGTGAACAGGAATGGGGAGAAAGCGAGATGGAGAGAGCAATACTGGGGTGAGATAGAGAGATATGGGGAGAAACAGGAGGAGAGAGAGCACAATTGGAGAGCGATAGGGAGATATGGGGTAAAGTTATAATGAGAATGAAGAATGGGAACGCACTGGATAAGAGAGAAATCCAGATAGAGGTGAATAATGCTGGTCGGAGAGAAGAAGAGTTTAGGAAGAGATAGATAGGGAAGCAAAGGAGAAGGCAAAGAGAGAGGGAGAGAAGAAAGGAAAAAAGAGACGGACAGAGGATATAATCTGTAAATTAGAAGCAGAAAAGCTGTGGGGGAGAGTCAGAATGGGGAGGAAATCAGGAGAGGGGAAGTTAAATAGAAAAATCCTGAATTGACTTCCAGCTCCACCAGCTGTCCAGTCCAGAGAGGTGTTCAATCCGGGGTGGGCTCTGATAATTGGGTGCAGGAAGGGATTGCAGATTCTATCTCTGTCCACTTTGGGTCTCATTGGAAAACCCGTCCAGTCTGAATTAATCCTGGAAAACACATCAGGTGAGAAATGCAATCTGTGTGAAATATTTGAATGATGAGAATGTGCAGATTTGCTCCATCAAAGTGAGAGATGTGTAATTCACAGCTTCCTGTCCCCCAGTCCCTACTTAACCAGCGGGGTTACATTGGCTACTTTCCAATCTGCAATGTTAATCTCTAACACAACTCCTCCAACAACACCGCCACCCCGGGAACCCCATTGGATTGATGCTGAAATCCTCTCCTTACTGTGGCTTCACACATGGGGAATGTTCACTCACTCATTTCCCGCCTCTTGTCCCTTTTTCACTGACAGTTAATTTAGTGGGAATTGTGATCCTGAGTCGGGGAAAGTGTGGCCTCTCCACCTGCACCACTCGCTACCTGGTCGCCATGGCAGCGGCGGATCTGCTCTTCATCATCATGAGCCCCATTCTCAACAAGATAAATGGTTATTATTTCCCGGTGAGTTTCCTGTCCCTCACCTCTGTGTGTCGTGTTCTCTCTGTCCTGCTGTCTGCAGCCACAGACTGTTCAGTCTGGTTCACCATCACTTTCTCCTTTGATCGATTTGTGGCCATTCGCTGCCAGAAACTGAAAACTAAATATTGCACCGGGAAAACTGCGGCTGTGGTTCTGGCAACAACCGGCCTCCTGCTCTCTGTGAGACACATCCCCCGGTACTTTACACTGGAACCTGTGTGGATAATGGACAATGTCCAGTGGGGCTGTAGGACAAAGACAAGCGTTTGGACTGATCCCGGCTGGGTTGGATTTACCTGGTTTGATCAGGTTTTAACCCCATTGCTCCCATTCGGTTTAATCCTGGTGATTAACGCTCTGACAGTCAGACACATTTTGGTGACCAGTCGAGTCCGGAAGGGACTGAGGGCTCAGAGTCAGGGAGAGAATCGCAGAGACCCCGAGATGGAGAGCAGAAGGAAGTCAATGATTTTACTCTTCAGCATTTCCGGGGCTTTCATTCTCCTCTGGGCCGTGTCTGTTATATTTTTTATCTATTTGAAAGTGAAAGGATTAATTTACCTCACTCTTCCTGAATACACATTTCAACAAGTCGGATGGATGCTGCAGGATGTAAATTGCTGCACAAACACATTTATTTACGCGGTGACTCAATCCAAGTTCAGGGAGCAGATCAGGATCGCGGTGAAATATCCGCTCACATCAATTATTCAATTAATGAAGAAACAAAACTGACTGACAGCCAATCACAGAGCGGGATCACTAAATCACCGCCTCAGCCAATCACAGAGAGGGATCACTAAATCACCGCCTCAGCCAATCACAGAGCGGGATCACTAAATCACCGCCTCAGCCAATCACAGAGAGGGATCATTAAATCACCGCCTCAGCCAATCACAGAGCGGGATCACTAAATCACCGCCTCAGCCAATCACAGAGCGGGATCACGAAATCACCACCTCAGCCAATCACAGAGTGGGATCACTAAATCACCGCCTCAGCCAATCACAGAGCGGGATCACTAAATCACAGCCTCAGCCAATCACAGAGCGGGATCACTAAATCACCACCTCAGCCAATCACAGAGCGGGATCACTAAATCACCACCTCAGCCAATCACAGAGCGGGATCACGAAATCGCCGCCTCAGCCAATCAGAGACTGGATTGCTAAATGATCGCCTCAGCCAATCGGACCCCAGATCAACTACTGCACGAATCAGCCAATCAGAATTGCCGCTCACTTCCTGACAGCCAAGTCCACCAATGACTGGTCTCCGCACTCTGACTGACAGCGGGTGAGCCAATCAGAGGCTGAGCTTTCTGAATGACAGCCGTGTCAGCCAATCAGAACACCAGCAGCTAACGGCCCCGCCCCCAGAGCAAATCCGGGAGTGACAAACACTTCAACCAATCAGGAAGCTGGTGTCAGTGTGTGAGGGTGAGTGTGTGTCACTGTGTGTGTGTCAGTGTGTGTCACTGTGTGTGTGTCAGTGTGTATCACTGTGTGTGTGTCAGTGTGTGTCACTGTGTGTGTGTGTCAGTGTGTATCACTGTGTGTGTGTCACTGTGTGTGTGTGTGTGTGAGTCAGTGTGTGTGAGTCAGTGTGTGTCACTGTGTGTGCGTCAGTGTGTATCACTGTGTGTGTCAGTGTGTGTCACTGTGTGTGTGTGTCAGTGTGTATCACTGTGTGTGTGTCAGTGTGTGTCACTGTGTGTGTGTGTGTGTGTCAGTGTGTGTCACTGTGTGTGTGTCAGTGTGTGTCACTGTGTGTGTGTGTCAGTGTGTATCACTGTGTGTGTGTCACTGTGTGTGTGTGTGTGTGAGTCAGTGTGTGTCACTGTGTGTGTGTCAGTGTGTGTCACTGTATGAGTGTGTCAGTGTGTATCACTGTGTGTGTGTCAGTGTGTGTCACTGTGTGTGTGTGTCAGTGTGTCTCACTGTGTGTGTGCGTGTCAGTGTGTGTCACTGTGTGTGTGTCAGTGTGTCTCACTGTGTGTGTGCATGTCAGTGTGTGTCACTGTGTGTGTGTGTGTGTGTGTGTGCGTCAGTGTGTATCACAGTGTGTGTGTGTCAGTGTGTATCACTGTGTGTTTTTGTCAATGTGTGTCACTGTGTGTGTGTGTATCAGTGTGTGAGCGTCAGTGCCGATGTTCTTGTCAGTGTGTGTCACTGTGTGTGTGAGTGTGTGTGTCAGTGTGCATCACTGTGTGTGTGTGTGGGTCAGGGTGTATCAGTGTGTGTGTGTGTGTCAGTGTGTACCACTGTCTGTGTGTCACTGTGTGTGTGTCACTGTGTGTGTGTCAATGTGTAACAGTGGGTGTGTGTCTGTCAGTATGTATCACTGTGTGTGTGTGTGTCAGCGTGTATCACTGTGTGTGTGTGTGTGTCAGTGTGTGTCACTGTGTGTGTGTGTCAGTGTGTATCACTGTCTGTGTGTCACTGTGTGTGTCAATGTGTAACACTGGGTGTGTTTGTGTCAGTGTGTATCACTGTGTGTGTGTGTCAGTGTGTATCACTGTGTGTGTGTGTGTCAGTGTGTATCACTGTGTGTGTGTGTGTGTGTGTGTCAGTGTGTATCACTGTGTGTGTGTGTCAGTGTGTATCACTGTGTGTGTGTGTGTGTCAGTGTGTATCACTGTGTGTGTGTGTCAGTGTGTATCACTGTGTGTGGTTGTCAGTGCGTGTCATTGTGTGTGTGTCAGTGGGTATCACTGCGTGTGTGAGCGACAGTGTCACTGTGTGTGAGTGTGTGTGTCAGTGTGCATCACTGTGTGTGGGTCACTGTGTGTGTGTGAGAGTCAGTGTGAGTCACTGTGTGTGGGTCAGTGTGTATCACTGTGTGTGTGTCAGTGTGTCTCACTGTATGTGTGCGTGTCAGTGTGTGTCACTGTGTGTGTGTCGGTGTGTCTCACTGTGTGTGTGCATGTCAGTGTGTGTCACTGTGTGTGTGTGTGTGTGTGTGTGCGTCAGTGTGTATCACAGTGTGTGTGTGTGTGTGTGTCAGTGTGTATCACTGTGTGTTTTTGTCAGTGTGTGTCACTGTGTGTGTGTGTATCTGTGTGAGTGAGGGTCAGTGCCGATTTTCGTGTCAGTGTGTGTCACTGTGTGTGTGAGTGTGTGTGTCAGTGTGCATCACTGTGTGTGTGTGTGGGTCAGTGTGTATCAGTGTGTGTGTGTGTCAGTGTGTATCACTGTCTGTGTGTCACTGTGTGTGTGTCACTGTGTGTGTGTCAATGTGTAACACTGGGTGTGTGTGTGTCAGTGTGTATCACTGTGTGTGTGTGTGCCAGCGTGTATCACTGTGTGTATGTGCGTCAGTGTGTATCACTGTCTGTGTGTCACTGTGTGTGTGTGTGTGTGTGTGTGTGTGTGTGTGTCAATGTGTAACACTGGGTGTGTTTGTGTCAGTGTGTATCACTGTGTGTGTGTCAGTGTGTATCACTGTGTGTGTGTGTCAGTGTGTATCACTGTGTGTGTGTGTCAGTGCGTGTCATTATGTGTGTGTCAGTGTGTATCACTGCGTGTGTGAGCGACAGTGTCACTGTGTGTGAGTGTGTGTGTCAGTGTGCATCACTGTGTGTGTGTGTCAGTGTGTATCACTGTGTGTGTGTGTGAGAGAGTCAGTGTGTGTCACTGTGTGTGTGTCAGTGTGTATCACTGTGTGTGATTGTCAGTGTGTATCACTGTGTGTGTGTGTGGGTCAGTGTGTGTCAATGTGTGTGTGTGGGTCAGTGTGTATCACTGTGTGTGTGTGTCAGTGTGTGTCACTGTATGTGTGCGTGTCAGTGTGTGTCACTGTGTGTGTGTCAGTGTGTATCACTGTGTGTGTGTCAATGTGTCCCACTGTGTGTGTGCGCGTCAATGTGTGTCACTGTGTGTGTGTCAGTGTGTCTCACTGTGTGTGTGCGTGTCAGTGTGTGTCACTGTGTGTGTCAGTGTGTATCACTGTGTGTGTGTGTGTGTGTCAGTGTGTATCACTGTGTGTTTTTGTCAGTGTGTATCACTGTGTGTGTGTGTATCAGTGTGTGTGAGGCTCAGTGCCGATGTGTGTGTCAGTGTGTGTCACTGTGTGTGTGAGTGTGTGTGTCAGTGTGCATCACTGTGTGTGTGTGTCAGTGTGATTCACTGTCTGTGTGTCACTGTGTGTGTGTGTGTGTCAATGTGTATCACTGGGTGTGTGTGTGTCAGTGTGTATCACTGTGTGTGTGTGCCAGTTCGTGTCATTGTGTGTGTGTCAGTGTGTATCACTGTGTGTGTGTGTGTGTGTGTCAGTGATTATCAATGTGTGTGTGTGTGGGTCAATGTTTATCACTGTGTGAGTGTGGGTCAGTGTGTGTCACTGTGTGTGTGTCAGTATGTATCACTGTGTGTGTGTGTCAGTGTGTATCACTGTGTGTGTGTCACTGTGCGTGTCAGTGTGCGTCAGTGTGTGTGTGTGTGGGTCAGTGTGTGTCACTGTGTGTGTCAGTATGTATCACTGTGTGTGTGTCAGTGTGTATCACTGTGTGTGTGTCACCTTGCGTGTCAGTGTGTGTCACTGTGTGTGTGTCACTGTGTGTGTGTGTCAGTGTGTATCACTGTGTGTGTGTGTCAGTGTGTGTCAATGTGTGTGTGTGGGTCAGTGTGTATCACTGTGTGTGTGTCAGTGTGTGTCACTGTGTGTGTGTGTCAGTGTGTCTCACTGTGTGTGTGCGTGTCAGTGTGTCACTGTGTGTGTGTCAGTGTGTCTCACTGTGTGTGTGCGTGTCAGTGTGTCACTGTGTGTGTGTCAGTGTGTCTCACTGTGTGTGTGCGTGACAGTGTGTGTCACTGTGTGTGTGTGTGTGTGCGTCAGTGTGTATCACTGTGTGTGTGTGTGTGTGTGTCAGTGTGTATCACTGTGTGTTTTTGTCAGTGTGTGTCACTGTGTGTGTGTGTATCAGTGTGTGTGAGGGTCATTGCCGATATGTGTGTCAGTGTGTGTCACTGTGTGTGTGAGTGTGTGTGTCAGTGTGCATCAATGTGTGTGTGTGTGGGTCAGTGTGAATCACTGTGTGTGTGTGTCAGTGTGTACCACTGTCTGTGTGTCACTTTGTGTGTGTCACTGTGTGTGTGTGTCAGTGTGTATCACTGTCTGTGTGTCACTGTGTGTGTGTGTGTCAATGTGTATCACTGGGTGTGTGTGTGTGTCAGTGTGTATCACTGTGTGTGTGTGTCAGTGCGTGTCATTGTGTGTGTGTCAGTGTGTATCACTGTGTGTGTGTCAGCGTGTATCACTGCGTGTGTGAGCGACAGTGTCACTGTGTGTGAGTGTGTGTGTCAGTGTGCATCACTGTGTGTGTGTGTGTGTGTGTGTGTGTGGGTCAGTGCGTATCACTGTGTGTGTGGGTCAGTTTCTGTCACTGTGTGTGTCAGTATGTATCACTGTGTGTGTGTGTCAGTGTGTATCACTGTGTGTGTGTGTCAGTGCGTATCACTGTGCGTGTCAGTGTGTATCACTGTGTGCGTGTGTCAGTGTGTATCACTGCGTGTGTGAGGGACAGTGTCACTGTGTGTGTGTGTGTCAGTGTGTATCACTGTGTGTGTGTGTGTGTCAGTGTGTCAGTGTGTGTCACTGCGTGTGTGTGTCAGAGTGTGTGTGTGTCAGTGTGTATCACTGTGTGTGTGTTTGTGTGTGTGTGTGTCAGTGTGTATCACTGTGTGTGTGGGTCAGTGTGTGTCACTGTGTGTGTGTGTGTGTGTGTCAGTGTGTATCACTGTGTGTGTGGGTCAGTGTGTGTCACTGTGTGCGTGTCAGTGTGTATCACTGTGTGTGTGTGTGGGTCAGTGTGTGTCACTGTGTGTGTGTCAGTCTGTATCACTGTGTGTGTGTGTGTCAGTGTGTATCACTGTGTGTGTATGTGTCAGTGTGTATCACTGTGTGTGTGTGTGTGTGTCAGTGTGTATCACTGTGTGTGTATGTGTCAGTGTGTATCACTGTGTGTGTGTGTCAGTGTGTATCACTGTGTGTGTGCGTGTGTCAGTGTGTATCACTGTGTGTGTGTGGGTCAGTGTGTATCACTGTGTGTGTATGTGTCAGTGTGTATCACTGTGTGTGTGTGTCAGTGTGTATCACTGTGTGTGTGTGTGTCAGTGTGTATCACTGTGTGTGTGTGGGTCAGTGTGTATCACTGTGTGTGTATGTGTCAGTGTGTATCACTGTGTGTGCGTGTCAGTGTGTATCACTGTATGTGTGTGTGTCAGCGTGTATCACTGTGTGTGTGTGTCAGTGTATGTCACTGTGTGTGTATGTGTCAGTGTGTATCACTGTGTCTATGTGGGTCAGTGTGTAACACTGTGTGCGTGTCATCATGTGTGTGTGGGTCAGTTTGTGTCACTGTGTTTCTGTGGGTCAGTGTGCATCACTGTGTGTGTGTGCGTGTGTGTATCACTGTGTATCACTGTGTGTGTGTGTGTGTTTAGGTGTGCAACAGTGTGTGTTGTTCAGTGTGTATCACTGTGTGTGTGTGTCACTGTGTATCACTGTGTGTCAGTGTGCATCACTGTGTGTGTGTGTGTGTGTCAGTGTGTATCACCGTGTGTGTGTGTGTCAGTGTGTATCACTGAGTGTGTGTGGGTCAGTGTGTATCACTGTGTGTGTGTATGACAGTGTGTATCACTGTGTGTGTGCGTGTGTCAGTGTGTATCACTGTGTGTGTGTGGGTCAGTGTGTATCACTGAGTGTGTGTGGGTCAGTGTGTATCACTGTGTGTGTGTGTCAGTGTGTATCACTGTGTGTGTGTGTCAGTGTGTATCACTGTGTGTGTGTGGGTCAGTGTGTATCACTGTGTGTGTATGTGTCAGTGTGTATCACTGTGTGTGCGTGTCAGTGTGTATCACTGTATGTGTGTGTGTCAGCGTGTATCACTGTGTGTGTGTGTCAGTGTATGTCACTGTGTGTGTATGTGTCAGTGTGTATCACTGTGTCTATGTGGGTCAGTGTGTAACACTGTGTGCGTGTCATCATGTGTGTGTGGGTCAGTTTGTGTCACTGTGTTTCTGTGGGTCAGTGTGCATCACTGTGTGTGTGTGCGTGTGTGTATCACTGTGTATCACTGTGTGTGTGTGTGTGTTTAGGTGTGCAACAGTGTGTGTTGTTCAGTGTGTATCACTGTGTGTGTGTGTCACTGTGTATCACTGTGTGTCAGTGTGCATCACTGTGTGTGTGTGTGTGTGTCAGTGTGTATCACCGTGTGTGTGTGTGTCAGTGTGTATCACTGAGTGTGTGTGGGTCAGTGTGTATCACTGTGTGTGTGTGTATGACAGTGTGTATCACTGTGTGTGTGTGTGTGTCAGTGTGTATCACCGTGTGTGTGTGTGTCAGTGTGTATCACTGAGTGTGTGTGGGTCAGTGTGTATCACTGTGTGTGTGTGTATGACAGTGTGTATCACTGTGTGTCAGTGTGTATCACTGTGTGTGTGAGTGTGTGGGTCAGTGTGCATCACTGTGTGTGTGTGTGTCAGTGTGTATCCCTGTCTGTGTGGGGGTCAGTGTGTATCACTGTGTGTGTGTGGGTCAGTGTGTATCACTGTGTGTCAGTGTGCATCACTGTGTGTGTGTGTGTCAGTGTGTATCACTGTGTGAGGGGGGTCAGTGTGTATCACTGTGTGTGTGTGGGTCAATGTGTATCACTGTGGGTGTGTGGGTCAGTGAGTATCACTGTGTGAGGGGGGTCAGTGTGTATCACTGTGGGTGTGTGGGTCAGTGTGTATCACTGTGTTTGTGTGGGTCAGTGGTGTGTCACTGTGTGTGTGTGGGTCAGTGTATGTCACTGTGTGTTTGTGTGGGTCCGTGTGCATCATAGTTTGTGTGTGTGTGTGTGTGTGTGTGTGTGGGTGTGTATCAGTGTGTGTTTGTGTGTGTCAGTGTGTTTCACTGTGTGTGTGTTTGGTCAGTGTGTATCACTGTGTGCGGGGGACAGTGTGTATCACTGTGTGTGTTTGTGTCAGTGTGTGTCACTGTGTTTGCGTGTGTCAGTGAGTATCACTGTGTGCGTGTGTGTCACTGTATGCCACTGTGTGTGTGTGTGTCAGTGTGTATCACTGAGTGTGTGTGGGTCAGTGTGTATCACTGTGTGTGTGTGTATGACAGTGTGTATCACTGTGTGTCAGTGTGTATCACTGTGTGTGTGAGTGTGTGGGTCAGTGTGCATCACTGTGTGTGTGTGTGTCAGTGTGTATCCCTGTCTGTGTGGGGGTCAGTGTGTATCACTGTGTGTGTGTGGGTCAGTGTGTATCACTGTGTGTCAGTGTGCATCACTGTGTGTGTGTGTGTCAGTGTGTATCACTGTGTGAGGGGGGTCAGTGTGTATCACTGTGTGTGTGTGGGTCAATGTGTATCACTGTGGGTGTGTGGGTCAGTGAGTATCACTGTGTGAGGGGGGTCAGTGTGTATCACTGTGGGTGTGTGGGTCAGTGTGTATCACTGTGTTTGTGTGGGTCAGTGGTGTGTCACTGTGTGTGTGTGGGTCAGTGTATGTCACTGTGTGTTTGTGTGGGTCCGTGTGCATCATAGTTTGTGTGTGTGTGTGTGTGTGTGTGTGTGGGTGTGTATCAGTGTGTGTTTGTGTGTGTCAGTGTGTTTCACTGTGTGTGTGTTTGGTCAGTGTGTATCACTGTGTGCGGGGGACAGTGTGTATCACTGTGTGTGTTTGTGTCAGTGTGTGTCACTGTGTTTGCGTGTGTCAGTGAGTATCACTGTGTGCGTGTGTGTCACTGTATGCCACTGTGTGTGTGTGTGTCAGTGTGTATCACTGTGTGTGTGTGGGTCAGTGTGGATCACTGTGTGTGTGTGTGTGTGTCAGTGTGTATCACTGTGTGTGTGTCAGTGTGTGTCAATGTGTGTGTGTGGGTCAGTGTGTATCAGTGTGTGTGTGGGGGTCAGTGTGTATCACTGTGTATGTGTGTGTGTGAGTCAGTGTGCATCACTGTGTGTGTGGGTCAGTGTGTATCACTGTGTGTGTGTGTGTCACTGTGTGTGTGTGTCACTGTGTGTGTGTGTCAGTGTGTGCCACTGTGTGTGTGTGCGTCAGTGTGTATCACTGTGTGTGTGTGTCAGTGTGTGCCACTGTGTGTGTGTGCGTCAGTGTGCATCACTGTGTGTGTGTGTCAGTGTGCATCACTGTGTGTGTGTCACTGTGTGTGTGTGTGTCACTGTGTGCCACTGTGTGTGTGTGCGTCAGTGTGTCTCACTGTGTGAGTGTGTCAGTGTGCATCACTGTGTGTGTGTGTGTGTGTCAGTGTGTGTCACTGTGTGTGTGTCAGTGTGTGTCACTGTGTGTGTGCGTGTCAGTGTGTATCACTGTGTGTGTGTGCGTCAGTGTGCATCACTGTGTGTGTGTGTCAGTGTGTATCACTGTGTGTGTGTGTCAGTGCGTGTCATTATGTGTGTGTCAGTGTGTATCACTGCGTGTGTGAGCGACAGTGTCACTGTGTGTGAGTGTGTGTGTCAGTGTGCATCACTGTGTGTGTGTGTCAGTGTGTATCACTGTGTGTGTGTGTGAGAGAGTCAGTGTGTGTCACTGTGTGTGTGTCAGTGTGTATCACTGTGTGTGATTGTCAGTGTGTATCACTGTGTGTGTGTGTGGGTCAGTGTGTGTCAATGTGTGTGTGTGGGTCAGTGTGTATCACTGTGTGTGTGTGTCAGTGTGTGTCACTGTATGTGTGCGTGTCAGTGTGTGTCACTGTGTGTGTGTCAGTGTGTATCACTGTGTGTGTGTCAATGTGTCCCACTGTGTGTGTGCGCGTCAATGTGTGTCACTGTGTGTGTGTCAGTGTGTCTCACTGTGTGTGTGCGTGTCAGTGTGTGTCACTGTGTGTGTCAGTGTGTATCACTGTGTGTGTGTGTGTGTGTGTGTCAGTGTGTATCACTGTGTGTTTTTGTCAGTGTGTATCACTGTGTGTGTGTGTATCAGTGTGTGTGAGGCTCAGTGCCGATGTGTGTGTCAGTGTGTGTCACTGTGTGTGTGAGTGTGTGTGTCAGTGTGCATCACTGTGTGTGTGTGTCAGTGTGATTCACTGTCTGTGTGTCACTCTGTGTGTGTGTGTGTCAATGTGTATCACTGGGTGTGTGTGTGTCAGTGTGTATCACTGTGTGTGTGTGCCAGTTCGTGTCATTGTGTGTGTGTCAGTGTGTATCACTGTGTGTGTGTGTGTGTGTGTCAGTGATTATCAATGTGTGTGTGTGTGGGTCAATGTTTATCACTGTGTGAGTGTGGGTCAGTGTGTGTCACTGTGTGTGTGTCAGTATGTATCACTGTGTGTGTGTGTCAGTGTGTATCACTGTGTGTGTGTCACTGTGCGTGTCAGTGTGCGTCAGTGTGTGTGTGTGTGGGTCAGTGTGTGTCACTGTGTGTGTCAGTATGTATCACTGTGTGTGTGTCAGTGTGTATCACTGTGTGTGTGTCACCTTGCGTGTCAGTGTGTGTCACTGTGTGTGTGTCACTGTGTGTGTGTGTCAGTGTGTATCACTGTGTGTGTGTGTCAGTGTGTGTCAATGTGTGTGTGTGGGTCAGTGTGTATCACTGTGTGTGTGTCAGTGTGTGTCACTGTGTGTGTGTGTCAGTGTGTCTCACTGTGTGTGTGCGTGTCAGTGTGTCACTGTGTGTGTGTCAGTGTGTCTCACTGTGTGTGTGCGTGTCAGTGTGTCACTGTGTGTGTGTCAGTGTGTCTCACTGTGTGTGTGCGTGACAGTGTGTGTCACTGTGTGTGTGTGTGTGCGCGTCAGTGTGTATCACTGTGTGTGTGTGTGTGTGTGTCAGTGTGTATCACTGTGTGTTTTTGTCAGTGTGTGTCACTGTGTGTGTGTGTATCAGTGTGTGTGAGGGTCATTGCCGATATGTGTGTCAGTGTGTGTCACTGTGTGTGTGAGTGTGTGTGTCAGTGTGCATCAATGTGTGTGTGTGTGGGTCAGTGTGAATCACTGTGTGTGTGTGTCAGTGTGTACCACTGTCTGTGTGTCACTTTGTGTGTGTCACTGTGTGTGTGTGTCAGTGTGTATCACTGTCTGTGTGTCACTGTGTGTGTGTGTGTCAATGTGTATCACTGGGTGTGTGTGTGTGTCAGTGTGTATCACTGTGTGTGTGTGTCAGTGCGTGTCATTGTGTGTGTGTCAGTGTGTATCACTGTGTGTGTGTCAGCGTGTATCACTGCGTGTGTGAGCGACAGTGTCACTGTGTGTGAGTGTGTGTGTCAGTGTGCATCACTGTGTGTGTGTGTGTGTGTGTGTGTGTGGGTCAGTGCGTATCACTGTGTGTGTGGGTCAGTTTCTGTCACTGTGTGTGTCAGTATGTATCACTGTGTGTGTGTGTCAGTGTGTATCACTGTGTGTGTGTGTCAGTGCGTATCACTGTGCGTGTCAGTGTGTATCACTGTGTGCGTGTGTCAGTGTGTATCACTGCGTGTGTGAGGGACAGTGTCACTGTGTGTGTGTGTGTCAGTGTGTATCACTGTGTGTGTGTGTGTGTCAGTGTGTCAGTGTGTGTCACTGCGTGTGTGTGTCAGAGTGTGTGTGTGTCAGTGTGTATCACTGTGTGTGTGTTTGTGTGTGTGTGTGTCAGTGTGTATCACTGTGTGTGTGGGTCAGTGTGTGTCACTGTGTGTGTGTGTGTGTGTGTCAGTGTGTATCACTGTGTGTGTGGGTCAGTGTGTGTCACTGTGTGCGTGTCAGTGTGTATCACTGTGTGTGTGTGTGGGTCAGTGTGTGTCACTGTGTGTGTGTCAGTCTGTATCACTGTGTGTGTGTGTGTCAGTGTGTATCACTGTGTGTGTATGTGTCAGTGTGTATCACTGTGTGTGTGTGTGTGTGTCAGTGTGTATCACTGTGTGTGTATGTGTCAGTGTGTATCACTGTGTGTGTGTGTCAGTGTGTATCACTGTGTGTGTGCGTGTGTCAGTGTGTATCACTGTGTGTGTGTGGGTCAGTGTGTATCACTGTGTGTGTATGTGTCAGTGTGTATCACTGTGTGTGTGTGTCAGTGTGTATCACTGTGTGTGTGTGTGTCAGTGTGTATCACTGTGTGTGTGTGGGTCAGTGTGTATCACTGTGTGTGTATGTGTCAGTGTGTATCACTGTGTGTGCGTGTCAGTGTGTATCACTGTATGTGTGTGTGTCAGCGTGTATCACTGTGTGTGTGTGTCAGTGTATGTCACTGTGTGTGTATGTGTCAGTGTGTATCACTGTGTCTATGTGGGTCAGTGTGTAACACTGTGTGCGTGTCATCATGTGTGTGTGGGTCAGTTTGTGTCACTGTGTTTCTGTGGGTCAGTGTGCATCACTGTGTGTGTGTGCGTGTGTGTATCACTGTGTATCACTGTGTGTGTGTGTGTGTTTAGGTGTGCAACAGTGTGTGTTGTTCAGTGTGTATCACTGTGTGTGTGTGTCACTGTGTATCACTGTGTGTCAGTGTGCATCACTGTGTGTGTGTGTGTGTGTCAGTGTGTATCACCGTGTGTGTGTGTGTCAGTGTGTATCACTGAGTGTGTGTGGGTCAGTGTGTATCACTGTGTGTGTGTATGACAGTGTGTATCACTGTGTGTGTGCGTGTGTCAGTGTGTATCACTGTGTGTGTGTGGGTCAGTGTGTATCACTGAGTGTGTGTGGGTCAGTGTGTATCACTGTGTGTGTGTGTCAGTGTGTATCACTGTGTGTGTGTGTCAGTGTGTATCACTGTGTGTGTGTGGGTCAGTGTGTATCACTGTGTGTGTATGTGTCAGTGTGTATCACTGTGTGTGCGTGTCAGTGTGTATCACTGTATGTGTGTGTGTCAGCGTGTATCACTGTGTGTGTGTGTCAGTGTATGTCACTGTGTGTGTATGTGTCAGTGTGTATCACTGTGTCTATGTGGGTCAGTGTGTAACACTGTGTGCGTGTCATCATGTGTGTGTGGGTCAGTTTGTGTCACTGTGTTTCTGTGGGTCAGTGTGCATCACTGTGTGTGTGTGCGTGTGTGTATCACTGTGTATCACTGTGTGTGTGTGTGTGTTTAGGTGTGCAACAGTGTGTGTTGTTCAGTGTGTATCACTGTGTGTGTGTGTCACTGTGTATCACTGTGTGTCAGTGTGCATCACTGTGTGTGTGTGTGTGTGTCAGTGTGTATCACCGTGTGTGTGTGTGTCAGTGTGTATCACTGAGTGTGTGTGGGTCAGTGTGTATCACTGTGTGTGTGTGTATGACAGTGTGTATCACTGTGTGTGTGTGTGTGTCAGTGTGTATCACCGTGTGTGTGTGTGTCAGTGTGTATCACTGAGTGTGTGTGGGTCAGTGTGTATCACTGTGTGTGTGTGTATGACAGTGTGTATCACTGTGTGTCAGTGTGTATCACTGTGTGTGTGAGTGTGTGGGTCAGTGTGCATCACTGTGTGTGTGTGTGTCAGTGTGTATCCCTGTCTGTGTGGGGGTCAGTGTGTATCACTGTGTGTGTGTGGGTCAGTGTGTATCACTGTGTGTCAGTGTGCATCACTGTGTGTGTGTGTGTCAGTGTGTATCACTGTGTGAGGGGGGTCAGTGTGTATCACTGTGTGTGTGTGGGTCAATGTGTATCACTGTGGGTGTGTGGGTCAGTGAGTATCACTGTGTGAGGGGGGTCAGTGTGTATCACTGTGGGTGTGTGGGTCAGTGTGTATCACTGTGTTTGTGTGGGTCAGTGGTGTGTCACTGTGTGTGTGTGGGTCAGTGTATGTCACTGTGTGTTTGTGTGGGTCCGTGTGCATCATAGTTTGTGTGTGTGTGTGTGTGTGTGTGTGTGGGTGTGTATCAGTGTGTGTTTGTGTGTGTCAGTGTGTTTCACTGTGTGTGTGTTTGGTCAGTGTGTATCACTGTGTGCGGGGGACAGTGTGTATCACTGTGTGTGTTTGTGTCAGTGTGTGTCACTGTGTTTGCGTGTGTCAGTGAGTATCACTGTGTGCGTGTGTGTCACTGTATGCCACTGTGTGTGTGTGTGTCAGTGTGTATCACTGTGTGTGTGTGGGTCAGTGTGGATCACTGTGTGTGTGTGTGTGTGTCAGTGTGTATCACTGTGTGTGTGTCAGTGTGTGTCAATGTGTGTGTGTGGGTCAGTGTGTATCAGTGTGTGTGTGGGGGTCAGTGTGTATCACTGTGTATGTGTGTGTGTGAGTCAGTGTGCATCACTGTGTGTGTGGGTCAGTGTGTATCACTGTGTGTGTGTGTGTCACTGTGTGTGTGTGTCACTGTGTGTGTGTGTCAGTGTGTGCCACTGTGTGTGTGTGCGTCAGTGTGTATCACTGTGTGTGTGTGTCAGTGTGTGCCACTGTGTGTGTGTGCGTCAGTGTGCATCACTGTGTGTGTGTGTCAGTGTGCATCACTGTGTGTGTGTCACTGTGTGTGTGTGTGTCACTGTGTGCCACTGTGTGTGTGTGCGTCAGTGTGTCTCACTGTGTGAGTGTGTCAGTGTGCATCACTGTGTGTGTGTGTGTGTGTCAGTGTGTGTCACTGTGTGTGTGTCAGTGTGTGTCACTGTGTGTGTGCGTGTCAGTGTGTATCACTGTGTGTGTGTGCGTCAGTGTGCATCACTGTGTGTGTGTGTGTCAGTATGTATCACTGTGTGCGTGTGTCAAAGTGTGTGTGTGTGTGTCAGTGTGCATCACTGTGTGTGTGTGTGTGTCAGTGTGTGTCACTGTGTGTGTGTGTCAAAGTGTGTGTGTGTGTGTCAGTGTGCATCACTGTGTGTGTGTGTGTGTCAGTGTGTATCACTGTGTGCGTGTGTCAAAGTGTGTGTGTGTGTCAGTGTGCATCACTGTGTGCGGGGGGCAGTGTGTATCAGTGTGTATCACCGTGTGTGTGCCACTGTGTGTGTGTCACTGTGTGTGTGTGTGTGTGTGTCAGTGTGCATCACTTTGTGTGTGTGGGTCAGTGTGTATCACTGTGTGTGGGGGGGTCAGTGTGTATCACTGTGTGAGTGTGTGTCAGTGTGTATCACTGTGTGTCTGTGTGTCAGTGTGCATCACTGTATGTCTGTGGGTCAGTGTGCATCACTGTCTGTGTGTGGGTCAGTGTGTATTACTGTGTGTGTGTGTGTGTGTGTGTGTGGGTGGGTCAGTGTGTATTACTGTGTGTGTGTGTCAGTGTGTGTGTGTGTGTCAGTGTGTATCACTGTGTGTGTCTGTGTGTGTATATATATATATTATACATATATAATCCATATCAGTGTGGATGTGTTTGTGTGTGCGCGTGTTGTCCCAAATCTGGAGATTTCCCAGTCTTCTTGGGTTGGATTGGGGGAAGGCTAACTTTATTGGGATCAGGCAGAAATTGGCAGCTCTTGATTGGGAGAGGTTGTTTGAGGGTAAATCCACATCTGGTATGTGGCAGTCTTTTAAGGAACGGTTGTTAGGGCTACAGGACAAGCATGTGCCTGTAAAAAAGAAGGATAGGAAGGGTAGGATTAGAGAACCGTGGATAACCAGGGAAATTGAGGGACTGGTCAAAAGGAAAAGAGAGGCGTATGTTAGGTCCAAGCAGCTAAAAACGGAGGGAGCTCTGGAGGAGTACAATGAAAGTAGGAAAATACTCAAACGGGGAATTAGAAGAGCAAAAAGGGGTCATGAAATGTTCTTGGCAGACAGGATTAAGGAGAATCCCAAGGCATTTTATTCATATGTTAGGAACAAAAGGGTTGTTAGGGAAAAAATTGGACCTCTCAGGGACAAAAGTGGGGACTTATGCTTGGAGCCCAAAAAAAGTAGGGGAGATCCTAAATGAATACTTTGCGTCGGTATTCACAAAGGAGAGGGATGTGTTGACTGGGAGTGTCTCGGAGAGGAGTGTTGAACCGTTGGAGAAAATCTCCATTACAAAGGAGGAGGTGTTAGGTTTGTTAGAGAATATAAAGACTGACAAATCCCCAGGGCCTGATGGAATCTATCCAAGGCTGCTCAGGGAGACGAGAGGTGAAATCGTTGTGCCTCTGACGCAAATCTTTGTCTCGTCACTGGACACAGGTGAGGTCCCAGAGGATTGGAGGATAGCAAATGTGGTCCCGTTATTTAAGAAGGGTAGGAAGGATAACCCGGGTAATTATAGGCCCCTGAGCTTGACGTCCGTGGTGGGGAAGTTGTTGGAGAAGGTTCTTAGAGATAGGATGTATGCGCATTTAGAAAGGAATAAACTCATTAACGATAGTCAGCATGGTTTTGTGAGAGGGAGGTCATGCCTCACTAACCTGGTGGTGTTTTTTGAAGAAGTGACCAAAATGGTTGACGAAGGGCCGTGGATGTTGTCTATATGGACTTTAGTAAAGCGTTTGACAAAGTCCCTCATGGTAGGCTAGTGAAAAAGGTTGGATCCCATGGGATAAAGGAGGAGGTGGCTAGATAGGTGGAGAACTGGCTTGGTCATAGAAGACAGAGGGTGGTAGTGGAAGGGTCTTTTTCCGGCTGGAGGCATGTGACTAGTGGTGTTCCGCAGGGCTCTGTATTGGGACCTCTGCTGTTTGTGATTTATATAAATGATCTGGAAGAAGGAGTAACTGGGGTGATCAGTAAGTTTGCGGACGACACAAAACTGGCAGGACTTGCAGATAGTGAGGAACATTGTCAGAGGCTACAGAAGGATATAGATAGGCTGGAAATTTGGGCAAGGAAATGGCAGATGGAGTTCAATCCTGACAAATGCGAAGTGATGCATTTTGGTGGGAATAATGTAGGGAGGAGCTACACGATAAATGGAAGAACCATAAAGGGTGTAGAGACGCAGAGGGACCTGGGTGTGCAAGTCCACAGATCATTGAAGGTGACGTCACAGGTGGAGAAGGTGGTGAAGAAGGCATATGGCATGCTTGCCTTTATAGGACGGGGCATAGAGTATAAGAGTTGGGGTCTGATGTTGCAGATGTATAGAACGTTGGTTCGGCCGCATTTGGAATACTGCGTCCAGTTCTGGTCGCCACACTACCAGAAGGACGTGGAGGCTTTGGAGAGAGTACAGAGGAGGTTTACCAGGATGTTGCCTGGTATGGAGGGGCTTGGTTATGAGGAGAGATTGGGGAAACTGGGGTTGTTCTCCTTGGAAAGACGGAGGATGAGGGGAGACTTAATAGAGGTGTATAAAATTATGAAAGGCATAGATAGGGTGAACGGTGGGAAGCTTTTCCCCGGGTCGGTGGTGACGTTCACGAGGGGTCATAGGTTCAAGGTGAAGGGGGGGAGGTTTAACACAGATATCAGAAGGACATATTTCACACAGAGGGTCGTGGGGGCCTGGAATGTGTTGCCGGGCAAGGTGGTGGAGGCGGACACACTGGGAACGTTTAAGACTTATCTAGACAGCTATATGAACGGAGTGGGAATGGAGGGATACAAAAGAGTGGTCTAGTCTGGACCAGGGAGCGGCGCGGGCTAATTGTTCCTTGTTTCCCGTTTCAAGGCTTCATTCTATGATCATCTTGCTGGTGCCAGTACAGAGCGAGACTGCGGATAGTTGGGAACCTGTCTCGGGGGCAGGGAATTCATATGGTGTTCGTGGAAGTGGAAATGACTAGGGTTGGGAAGCATTTTCTGATCAGGGCCATTGTGATCTCCTGGAATCGTTTCGATCGCCTCAGGGGGTCGGAGAGGAATTTCCCAGATTTTTTTTCCCCATATTGGCCCTGGGGTTTTTCACTCTGGGTTTTCGCCTCTCCCTGGAGATCACATGGTCTGGAATGGAGGGGTGGGGGTGAGTTAATAGGTTGTAATGAACAAAGCATCGTAGCTGTGAGGGACAGCTCGGTGGATAGGATATTGGTATGTAGATAGGCTGGAAAATTGGGCGGGGATCCTGGATTCAGGATTCAATCCTGGACCGGGGAGCGGCGCGGGCTTGGAGGGCCGAAGGGCCTGTTCCTGTGCTGTATTGTTCTTTGTTCTTTGTTCTGAGGGGTTAAACTCCCTCTTGAAGCTGAGCGAAACCCTTTTAAAAACATGGCAGTATCTGTAAGGAGCTTTGAGCTTTAACAAAGGGTCACCTGGACTCGAAACGTCAGCTCTTTCCTCTCCTTACAGATGCTGCCAGACATGCTGAGATTTTCCAGCGATTCCTCTTTTGGTTTCAGATTCCAGCAGCCGCAGTAATTTGCTTTTATCCTTTTAAAAAACATAATCCATCAGCGCATAGAGACATCACGGATACTGATTCACACAAAGTGAGAGAGACAGAGAGAGTGACAGAGAGAGATACAGAGTGAGAGAGGCAGAAATTCACCACCACCCCCTCCTAGGAATTAGAGTGACGAAAGGCTCAACTTCTAAAACTGAATTGTAAAGGTGTCTGTGCATTCTATTTAATAATTAGCTTCATTGCTCTGTCTCACACTCCTGTTATTTTGGATACAGAACAAACTAATAGACCATTTCATATGACAGAATTAATTTTCTGTTTGTCATCCACCAAAGGGTTAACATATTTGTGACGAATTGCAAAGCTTGGCTATTTGAACCGCAGGTCTTCAAACGCCAGCCCCCACCGCGTTCGGGGTAATACAGAGACAACAACACACGAGTGTGGCCTGTGGAACAGGCCTCAGTTCATCATCATCCTCTGGAGAAAATCTCTGGTCCAAGGGATCCGAGTCACATTTCAGTCTTCAAAATTCAAATTCCTGGGGAGAAGAAATAGAGAAAAATAATTAATTAAATACAAGACCCAGCTCATCACCAATGGGGGGAATCACACAGACTCAGCTCATCGGCAATGGGCTGGCCATCGATCGAGCTGTCTGGCAAACTGCAGGCTGACAGATCGGGGCCACTGCACATGCACAGAGTTCAGGAACTGTCAGACTCCGGCCTGAATAGGCTCCGCCCCCCGATCTTTTAATGATATTCACTGTTGTGGCCTCTGCGTTGCACAGATTGTGGGAGATTCGAGTCTGAACTCCCCCGGAAAAAAACCAGCGTGATTTACACCAGTTTTCCAGCCAATTCAGCACTTAGAACTTTGTTGGGAGAATCGCCCCCTGGGTCTTGTATCGACGAGATAGTCAACATCTTTTCCCAAAGGGAGGGGAGTCTAAAACAAGAGGTACAGGTTTAAGGTGAGAGGGGAGAGATACAGAAGGATCCAGAGGGGGGCACATTTTTCACACAGCGGGTAATGAGTGTCTGGAACAAGCTGCCAGAGGCAATAGCAGAGGTGGGTACAATTTTGTCTGATACAAAGCATTTAGACAGTTACATGGGTAAGATGGGTACAGAAGGAAATAGGCCAAATGCGGACAATTGGGACTAGCTTAGTGGTTAAAAAAAAGAGTGGTAAGTTGTGTCGAAGGGCCTGATTCCATGCTGTAAACCTCGATTACTCTGTGACTAACTTTCGTAGATACGGGATCTGAAATGTCTCGGGGGGGGTGCGGGGGAGGGGAGGGAGGGGGGGGTACGGGGGGGGGTGCGGGGGAGGGGGGGTGCAGGGGGGGGGGTGCGGGGGAGGGGGGGCTGCGGGGGAGGGGGGGTGCGGGGGAGGGGGGGTGCGGCGGAGGGGGGGTGCGGGGAGGGGAGGGTGCGGGGGAGGGGAGGGGGTGCGGGGGAGGGGGGGTGCGGGGGAGAGGGGGTGCGGGGGAGGGGGGCGCGCGGGGGAGCGGGGCGCGGGGGAGGGGGGCGCGGGGGAGGGGGGCGCGAGGAGGGGGGGCGCGGGGGAAGGGGGGCGCGACGGAGGGGGGCGTGCGGGGGAGGGGGCGTGGGGGGGAGGGGGGCGCGGGGGAGGGTGCGTGCGGGGGAGGGAGGGCGCGGGGGAGGGGGGGCGCGGGGGAGGGGGGCGGGGGAGGGGGGTGTGGGGGGGAGGGGGCGTGGGGGGGAGGGGTCATGGGGGGGAGGGAGCGTGCGGGGGAGGGGGGCGTGGGGGGGAGGGGGCGTGGGGGAGGGGGTATTGGGGGGGAGGGGGCGTGGGGGGAAGGGGGCATTGGGGGGAGGGGGCGTGCGGGGGAGGGGGGCGCGCGGGGGGAGGGGAGGAGCGCGGGGGGAGGGGGGGTGTGGGGGGGGGCTTGGGGGGGAGGGGGCGTGGGGAGGGGGTTCGTGCGGGGGGAGGGGGGCGCGCGGGGGAGGAGGGGGCATGGGGGGGAGAGGGGTGCGGGGGTGCGCGGGGGGGAGGGGGACGCGGGGGTGCGCGGGGGAGGGTTGGCGCGGGGGGGCTGCGGGGGAGGGGGGGGGAGGGGGATGCGGGGGAGGGGAGGGGGGGTGCGGGGGAGGGGAGGGGTGCGGGGGAGGGGAGGGGGGTGCGGGGGATGGGGGGAGCGGGGGATGGGGGGGTGCGGGGGAGGGGGGTGCGGGGGAGGAGAGGGAGGGGTGCGAGGGAGGGGTGCGGGGGAGGAGAGGGAGGGGTGCGGGGGAGGAGAGGGAGGGGTGCGGGGGAGGGGTGTGGGGGAGGGGAGGGAGGGGTGCGGGGGAGGGGAGGGAGGGGGGAGGGGAGGGAGGGGTGTGCGGGGGAGGGGAGGGAGGGGGAGGGGAGGGAGGGGTGCGGAGGAGGGGAGGGCAGGGTGTGTGCGGGGGAGGGGAGGGTGCGGGGAGGGGAGGGGGGGCGCGGGTGAGGGGGCGTGCGGGGAAGGGGTGCGCGGGGGAGTGGAGGTGGGGTGCGAGGAGGGGAGGGGGGGTGCGGGTGAGGGGGAGCGCGGGGGAGTGGAGGTGGGGTGCGAGGAGGGGAGGGGGGGTGCGGCGGAGGGGGAGCGCGGGGGAGGGGGCGCGCGGGGGAGGGGGGAGGGTGTCGCGCGGGGGGAGGGGGGTGCGTGGGAGGGGGCGTGGGTGTGCGGGGGAGGGGGGGGCGCGGGTGAGGGGGCGTGCGGGGAAGGGGGGGCGCGGGGGAGTGGAGGTGGGGTGCGAGGAGGGGAGGGGGGGTGCGGGTGAGGGGGAGCGCGGGGGAGGGGGCGTGCGGGGGAGGGTGCGTGCGGGGAAGGGGGGGCGCGGGGGAGTGGAGGTGGGGTGCGAGGAGGGGAGGGGGGGTGCGGGTGAGGGGGGGCGCGGGTGAGGGGGCGTGCGGGGGAGGGTGCGTGCGGGGAAGGGGGGGCGCGGGGGAGTGGAGGTGGGGTGCGAGGAGGGGAGGGGGGGTGCGGGTGAGGGGGAGCGCGGGGGAGGGGGCGCGCGGGGGAGGGGGGGAGGGTGTCGCGCAGGGAGAGGGGGGTGCGGGGGAGGGGCGTGGGGGGAAGGGGCGCGGGGGTGCGGGGGAGGGGGGGGCGCGGGTGAGGGGGGTGCGGTGGAGGTGGCGTATGTGGGAGGTGGGCGCGCGGGGGAAGGTGGTGCGGGGGAGGGGGCGTGGGGGGGAGGGGGGCGCGGGGAAGGGGTGGCGGGGGAGGGGGGGTGTGGGAAGGGGGGGTGCGGGGGAGCGGGTGTGCGGGGGAGGGGGGTGCGGGAAGGGGGGGTGTGGGAAGGGGGGGTGCGGGGGAGCGGGTGTGCGGGGGAGCGGGTGTGCGGGGGAGCGGGTGTGCGGGGGAGGGGGCACGGGGAGGGGGTTTGCGGGGGAGGGGGTGCGGGGGAGGGGGGTGCAGGGAAGGGGGGGTGCGGGGGAGGGGGGTGCGGGGGAGGGGGGGCGTGGGGAGTGGGTGTGGGCGGGAGGGGGGTGCGGGGGAGCGGGGAGGGGCTGTGCGGGGGAGGGGCTGTGCGGGGGAGGGGGTGTGCGGGGGAGGGGGTGTGGGGGGGAGGGGGGTGCGGGGGAGCGGGAAGGGGCTGTGCGGGGGAGGGGGTGTGCGGGGGAGGGGCTGTGCGGGGGAGGGGGGGCGCGGGGGAGGGGGGCGCGGGGGAGGGGGGGTGCGGGGGAGGGGGGTCGCGGGGGAGGGGGGGCGCGGGGGAGGTGGGTGCGGGGGAGGGGGTGTGTGGGGGAGGGGGGTGCGGGGGAGGGGGGAGGGGCTGTGCGGGGGAGGGGGTGTGCGGGGGAGGGGGTGTGTGGGGGAGGAGGGGCGCGGGGGAGGGGGGCGCGGGGGAGGGGGGGCGGGGGGGAGGGGTGCGGGGGAGGGGCAAACAGGGTGGAGAAGGGGCTGAATGGGGCCTCCTCCTATTCCAGTGTAACAGGCTGGATAAGGGGCTGAATGGCCTCCTCCTGTTCCTGTGTAACAGGCTGGAGAAGAGGCTGAATGGCCTCCTCCTGTTCTTGTGTAACAGGCTGGAGAAGGGGCTGAATGGGGCCTCCTCCTGTTCCTGTGTAACAGGCTGGAGAAGAGGCTGAATGGCCTCCTCCTGTTCCTGTGTAACAGGCTGGAGAAGGGGCTGAATGGGGCCTCCTCCTGTTCCTGTGTAACAGGCTGGAGAAGGGGCTGACTGGGGCCTCCTCCTGTTCCTGTGTAACAGACTGGAGAAGGGGCTGAATGGGGCCTCCTCCTGTTCCTGTGTAACAGGCTGGAGAAGGGGCTGAATGGGGCCTCCTCCTGTTCCTCTGTAACAGGCTGGAGAAGGGGCTGAATGGGGCCTCCTCCTGTTCCTGTGTAACAGTTTGGAGAAGGGGCTGAATGGGGCCTCCTCCTGTTCCTGTCTAGCAGGCTGGAGAAGGGGCTGAATGGGGCCTCCTCCTGTTCCTGTGTAACAGGCTGGAGAAGGGGCTGAATGGCCTCCTCCTGTTCCTGTGTAACAGACTGGAGAAGGGGCTGAATGTGGTCTCCTACTGTTCCTGTGTAACAGGCTGGAGAAGGGGCTGAATGGCCTCCTCCTGTACCTGTTTAACTGGCTGTAGAAGGGGCTGAATGTCCTCCTCCTGTTCCTGTGTAAGAGGCTGGAGAAGGGGCTGAATGGGCTATACCTGTTCCTGTGTAACAGGCTGGAGAAGGGGCTGAATGGCCTCCTCCTGTTCCTGTGTAACAGGCTGGAGAAGGGGCTGAATGGCCTCCTCCTGTTCCTGTGTTAGAGGCTGGAGAAGGGGCTGCATGGGGCCTCCTCCTGTTCCTCTGTAACAGGCTGGAGAAGGGGCTGAATGGCCTCCACCTGTTCCTGTGTAACAGGCAGGAGAAGGGGCTGAATGGCCTCCGCCTGTTCCTGTGTAACAGGCTGGAGAAGGGGCTGAATGGGGCCTCCTCCTGTACCTGTGTTAGAGGCTGGAGAAGGGGCTGCATGGGGCCTGCTCCTGTTCCTGTGTAACAGGCTGGAGAAGGGGCTGAATGGGGCCTCCTCCTGTTCCTGTGTAACAGGCTGGAGAAGGGGCTGAATGGGGCCTCCTCCTGTTCCTGTGTAACAGGCTGGAGAAGCGGCTGAATGGCCTCCTCCTGTTCCTGTGTAACAGGCTGGAGAAGGGGCTGAATGGCCTCCTCCTGTGCCTGTGTAACAGGCTGGAGAAGGGGCCGAATGTGGCCTCCTCCTGTTCCTGTGTAACAGACTGGGGAAGGGGCTGAATGGGGCCTCCTCCTGTTCCTGTGTAACAGACTGGAGAAGGGGCTGAATGGGGCCTCCTCCTGTTCCTGTGTAACAGGCTGGAGAAGGGGCTGAATGGCCTCCTCCTGTTCCTGTGTAACAGGCTGGAGAAAGGGCTGAATGGCCTCCTCCAGTTCCTGTGTAACAGGCTGGAGAAGGGGCTGAATGGCCTCCTCCAGTTCCTGTGTAACAGGCTGGAGAAAGGGCTGAATGTCCTCCTCCTGTTCCTGTGTAACAGACTGGAGAAGGGGCTGAATGGCCTCCTCCTGGTACTGTGTAACAGGCTGGAGAAGGGGCCGAATGGCCTCCTCCTGGTACTGTGTAACAGGCTGGAGAAGGGGCCGAATGGCCTCCTCCTGGTACTGTGTAACAGGCTGGAGAAGGGGCTGAATGGCCTCCTCCTGTTCCTGTGTAACAGGCTGGAGAAGGGGCCGAATGTGGCCTCCTCCTGTTCCTGTGTAACAGGCTGGAGATGGGGCTGAATGGGGCCTCCTCCTGTTCCAGTGTAACAGGCTGGAGAAGGGGCTGAATGGCCTCCTCCTGTTCCTCTGTAACAGGCTGGAGAAGGGGCTGAATGGGGCCTCCTCCTGTTCCTGTGTAACAGGCTGGAGAAGGGGCTGAATGGGGCCTCCTCCTGTTCCTGTGTAACAGGCTGGAGAAGGGGCTGAATGGGGCCTCCTCCTGTTCCTGTGTAACAGTCTGGAGAAGGGGCTGAATGGCCTCCTCCTCTGCCTGTGTAACAGGCTGGAGAAAGGGCTGAATGGCCTCCTCCTGTTCCTGTGTAACAGGCTGGAGAAGGGGCTGAATGGCCTCCTCCTGTTCCTGTGTAACAGGCTGGAGAAGGGGCTGAATGGGGCCTCCTCCTGTTCCTCTGTAACAGGCTGGAGAAGGGGCTGAATGGGGCCTCCTCCTGTTCCTGTGTAACAGTTTGGAGAAGGGGCTGAATGGGGCGTCCTCCTGTTCCTGTCTAGCAGGCTGGAGAAGGGGCTGAATGGGGCCTCCTCCTGTTCCTGTGTAACAGGCTGGAGAAGGGGCTGAATGGCCTCCTCCTGTTCCTGTGTAACAGACTGGAGAAGGGGCTGAATGTGGTCTCCTACTGTTCCTGTGTAACAGGCTGGAGAAGGGGCTGAATGGCCTCCTCCTGTACCTGTTTAACTGGCTGTAGAAGGGGCTGAATGTCCTCCTCCTGTTCCTGTGTAAGAGGCTGGAGAAGGGGCTGAATGGGCTATACCTGTTCCTGTGTAACAGGCTGGAGAAGGGGCTGAATGGCCTCCTCCTGTTCCTGTGTAACAGGCTGGAGAAGGGGCTGAATGGCCTCCTCCTGTTCCTGTGTTAGAGGCTGGAGAAGGGGCTGCATGGGGCCTCCTCCTGTTCCTCTGTAACAGGCTGGAGAAGGGGCTGAATGGCCTCCACCTGTTCCTGTGTAACAGGCAGGAGAAGGGGCTGAATGGCCTCCGCCTGTTCCTGTGTAACAGGCTGGAGAAGGGGCTGAATGGGGCCTCCTCCTGTACCTGTGTTAGAGGCTGGAGAAGGGGCTGCATGGGGCCTGCTCCTGTTCCTGTGTAACAGGCTGGAGAAGGGGCTGAATGGGGCCTCCTCCTGTTCCTGTGTAACAGGCTGGAGAAGGGGCTGAATGGGGCCTCCTCCTGTTCCTGTGTAACAGGCTGGAGAAGCGGCTGAATGGCCTCCTCCTGTTCCTGTGTAACAGGCTGGAGAAGGGGCTGAATGGCCTCCTCCTGTGCCTGTGTAACAGGCTGGAGAAGGGGCCGAATGTGGCCTCCTCCTGTTCCTGTGTAACAGACTGGGGAAGGGGCTGAATGGGGCCTCCTCCTGTTCCTGTGTAACAGACTGGAGAAGGGGCTGAATGGGGCCTCCTCCTGTTCCTGTGTAACAGGCTGGAGAAGGGGCTGAATGGCCTCCTCCTGTTCCTGTGTAACAGGCTGGAGAAAGGGCTGAATGGCCTCCTCCAGTTCCTGTGTAACAGGCTGGAGAAGGGGCTGAATGGCCTCCTCCAGTTCCTGTGTAACAGGCTGGAGAAAGGGCTGAATGTCCTCCTCCTGTTCCTGTGTAACAGACTGGAGAAGGGGCTGAATGGCCTCCTCCTGGTACTGTGTAACAGGCTGGAGAAGGGGCCGAATGGCCTCCTCCTGGTACTGTGTAACAGGCTGGAGAAGGGGCCGAATGGCCTCCTCCTGGTACTGTGTAACAGGCTGGAGAAGGGGCTGAATGGCCTCCTCCTGTTCCTGTGTAACAGGCTGGAGAAGGGGCCGAATGTGGCCTCCTCCTGTTCCTGTGTAACAGGCTGGAGATGGGGCTGAATGGGGCCTCCTCCTGTTCCAGTGTAACAGGCTGGAGAAGGGGCTGAATGGCCTCCTCCTGTTCCTCTGTAACAGGCTGGAGAAGGGGCTGAATGGGGCCTCCTCCTGTTCCTGTGTAACAGGCTGGAGAAGGGGCTGAATGGGGCCTCCTCCTGTTCCTGTGTAACAGGCTGGAGAAGGGGCTGAATGGGGCCTCCTCCTGTTCCTGTGTAACAGTCTGGAGAAGGGGCTGAATGGCCTCCTCCTCTTCCTGTGTAACAGGCTGGAGAAAGGGCTGAATGGCCTCCTCCTGTTCCTGTGTAACAGGCTGGAGAAGGGGCTGAATGGCCTCCTCCTGTTCCTGTGTAACAGGCTGGAGAAGGGGCTGAATGTCCTCCTCCTGTTCCTGTGTAAGAGGCTGGAGAAGCGGCTGAATGGGGCCTCCTCCTGTTCCTGTGTAACAGGCTGGAGAAGCGGCTGAATGGCCTCCTCCTGTTCCTGTGTAACAGGCTGGAGAAGGGGCTGAATAGCCTCCTCCTGTTCCTGTGTAACAGGCTGGAGAAGGGACTGAATGGCCTCCTCCTGTTCCTGTGTAACAGGCTGGAGAAAGGGCTGAATGGCCTCCTCCTGTTCCTGTGTAACAGGCTGGAGAAGGGGCTGAATGGCCTCCTCCTGTTCCTGTGTAACAGGCTGGAGAAGGGGCTGAATGTCCTCCTCCTGTTCCTGTGTAAGAGGCTGGAGAAGGGGCTGAATGGGCTCCACCTGTTCCTGTGTAACAGGCTGGAGAAGGGGCTGAATGGCCTCCTCCTGTTCCTGTGTAACAGGCTGGAGAAGGGGCTGAATGTCCTCCTCCTGTTCCTGTGTTAGAGGCTGGAGAAGGGGCTGCATGGGGCCTCCTCCTGTTCCTCTGTAACAGGCTGGAGAAGGGGCTGAATGGCCTCCTCCTGTTCCTGTGTAACAGGCTGGAGAAGGGGCTGAATGGCCTCCTCCTGTTCCTGTGTTAGAGGCTGGAGAAGGGGCTGCATGGGGCCTCCTCCTGTTCCTCTGTAACAGGCTGGAGAAGGGGCTGAATGGCCTCCACCTGTTCCTGTGTAACAGGCTGGAGAAGGGGCTGAATGGCCTCCGCCTGTTCCTGTGTAACAGGCTGGAGAAGGGGCTGAATGGCCTCCTCCTGTTCCTGTGTAACAGGCTGGAGAAGGGGCTGAATGGCCTCCTCCTGTTCCTGTGTAGCAGGCTGGAGAAGGGGCTGAATGCGGCCTCCTCCTGTTCCTGTGTTAGAGGCTGGAGAAGGGGCTGCATGGGGCCTCCTCCTGTTGCTGTGTAACAGGCTGGAGAAGGGGCTGAATAGCCTGCTCCTGTTCCCGTATAACAGACTTGAGAAGCGACTGAATGGCCTCCTCCTGTTCCTGTGTAACAGGCTGGAGAAAGGGCTGAATGGCCTCCTCCTGTTCCTGTGTAACAGGCTGGAGAAGGGGCTGAATGGCCTCCTCCTGTTCCTGTGTAACAGGCTGGAGAAGGGGCTGAATGTCCTCCTCCTGTTCCTGTGTAAGAGGCTGGAGAAGGGGCTGAATGGGCTCCACCTGTTCCTGTGTAACAGGCTGGAGAAGGGGCTGAATGGCCTCCTCCTGTTCCTGTGTAACAGGCTGGAGAAGGGGCTGAATGGCCTCCTCCTGTTCCTGTGTTAGAGGCTGGAGAAGGTGCTGCATGGGGCCTCCTCCTGTTCCTCTGTAACAGGCTGGAGAAGGGGCTGAATGGCCTCCACCTGTTCCTGTGTAACAGGCTGGAGAAGGGGCTGAATGGCCTCCGCCTGTTCCTGTGTAACAGGCTGGAGAAGGGGCTGAATGGCCTCCTCCTGTTCCTGTGTAACAGGCTGGAGAAGGGGCCGAATGGGGCCTCCTCCTGTTCCTGTGTAACAGACTGGCGAAGGGGCTGAATGGGGCCTCCACCTGTTCCTGTGTAACAGGCTGGAGAAGGGGCTGAATGGGGCCTCCTCCTGTTCCTGTGTAACAGGCTGGAGAAGGGGCTGAATGGGGCTCCTCCTGTTCCAGTGTAACAGGCTGGAGAAGGGGCTGAATGGGGCCTCCTCCTGTTCCTGTGTAACAGGCTGGAGAAGGGGCTGAATGGGGCCTCCTCCTGTTCCTGTGTAACAGGCTGGAGAAGGGGCTGAATGGGGCCTCCTCCTGTTCCTGTGTAACAGGCTGGAGAAGGGGCTGAATGGGGCCTCCTCCTGCTCCTGTGTCACAGTTTGGAGAAGGGGCTGAATGGGGCCTCCTCCTGTTCCTGTGTAACAGGCTGGAGAAGGGGCTGAATGGAGCCTCCTCCTGTTCCTGTGTAACAGGCTGGAGAAGGGGCTGAATGGGGCCTCCTCCTGTTCCTGTGTAACAGACTGGAGAAGGGGCTGAATGGAGCCTCCTCCTGTTCCTGTGTAACAGGCTGGAGAAGCGGCTGAATGGCCTCCTCCTGTTCCTGTGTAACAGGCTGGTGAAGGGGCTGAATAGCCTCCTCCTGTTCCTGTGCAACAGGCTGGAGAAAGGGCTGAATGGCCTCCTCCTGTTCCTGTGTAACAGGCTGGAGCAGGGGCTGAATGGCCTCCTCCTGTTCCTGTGTAACAGGCTGGAGAAGGGGCTGAATGGGGCCTCCCCCTTTTCCCTGTGTAACAGGCTGGAGAAGGGGCTGAATGGCCTCCTCCTGTTCCTGTGTAACAGGCTGGAGAAGGGGCTGAATGGGGCCTCCTCCTGTTCCTGTGTAACAGGCTGGAGAAGAGGCTGAATGGCCTCCTCCTGTTCCTGTGTAACAGGCTGGAGAAGGGGCTGAATGGGGCCTCCTCCTGTTCCTGTGTAACAGGCTGGAGAAGGGGCTGAATGGGGCCTCCGCCTGTTCCTGTGAAACAGGCTGGAGAAGAGGCTGAATGGCCTCCTCCTGTTCCTGTGTAACAGGCTGGAGAAGGGGCAGAATGGGGCCTCCTCTGTTCCTGTGTAACAGGCTGGAGAAGGGGCTGAATGGGGCTCCTCCTGTTCCAGTGTAACAGGCTGGAGAAGGGGCTGAATGGGGCCTCCTCCTGTTCCTGTGTAACAGGCTGGAGAAGAGGCTGAATGGCCTCCTCCTGTTCCTGTGTAACAGGCTGGAGAAGGGGCTGAATGGGGCCTCCTCCTGTTCCTGTGTAACAGGCTGGAGAAGGGGCTGAATGGGGCCTCCGCCTGTTCCTGTGTAACAGGCTGGAGAAGAGGCTGAATGGCCTCCTCCTGCTCCTGTGTCACAGTTTGGAGAAGGGGCTGAATGGAGCCTCCTCCTGTTCCTGTGTAACAGGCTGGAGAAGCGGCTGAATGGCCTCCTCCTGTTGCTGTGTAACAGGCTGGAGAAAGGGCTGAATGGCCTCCTCCTGTTCCTGTGTAACAGGCTGGAGAAGGGGCTGAATGGGGCCTCCCCCTTTTCCCTGTGTAACAGGCTGGAGAAGGGGCTGAATGGGGCTCCTCCTATTCCAGTGTAACAGGCTGGATAAGGGGCTGAATGGGGCCTCCTCCTGTTCCTGTGTAACAGGCTGGAGAAGGGGCTGAATGGGGCCTCCTCCTGTTCCTGTGTAACAGGCTGGAGAAGAGGCTGAATGGCCTCCTCCTGTTCCTGTGTAACAGGCTGGAGAAGGGGCTGAATGGGGCCTCCTCCTGTTCCTGTGTAACAGGCTGGAGAAGGGGCTGAATGGGGCCTCCGCCTGTTCCTGTGTAACAGGCTGGAGAAGAGGCTGAATGGCCTCCTCCTGTTCCTGTGTAACAGGCTGGAGAAGGGGCTGAAAGGGGCCTCCTCCTGTTCCTGTGTAATAGGCTGATGGAGGGGCTGAATGGCCTCCTCCTGTTCCTGTCTAACAGGCTGGAGAAGGGGCTGAATGACCTCCTCCTGTTCCTGTGTAAGAGGCTGGAGAAGGGGCTGCATGGGGCCTCCTCCTGTTCCTGTGTAACGGGCTGGAGAAGGGGCTGAATGGGGCGTCCTCCTGTTCCTGTGTAACAGACTGGAGAAGGGGCTGAATGGCCTCCTCCTGTTCCTGTGTAACAGGCTGGAGAAGGGGCTGAATGGCCTCCTCCTGTTCCTGTGTAACAGGCTGGAGAAGGGGCTGAATGGCCTCCTCCTGTTCCTGTGTAACAGGCTGGAGAAGGGGCTGAATGGGCCCTCCTCCTGTTCCTGTGTAACAAGCTGGAGAAGGGGCTGAATGGGCCCTCCTCCTGTTCCCTGTGTAACAAGCTGGGGAAGGGGCTGAATGGCCTCCTCCAGTTCCTTGTAACAAAGAACAAAGAAAATTACAGCACAGGAACAGGCCCTTCGGCCCTCCAAGCATGCACCGACCTTGCTGCCCGACTGAACTAAAACCCCCTCCCCTTCCGGGGACCAGATCCCTCTATTCCCAGCCTATTCATGTATTTGTCAAGACGCCCCTTAAAAGTCACGATCATATCCGCTTCCACTACCTCCCCCGGCAGCGAGTTCCAGGCACCCACCACCCTCTGTGTAAAACATCTGCCTCATACATCTCCTTTAAACCTTGTCCCTCGCACCTTAAACCTGTGCCTCTAGTAATGGACTCTTCCTCCCTGGGAAAAAGCTTCTGACTATCCACTCTGTCCATGCCTCTCATAATCTTGTAGACTTCTATCAGGTCTCCCCTCAACCTCCATCACTCCAGTGAGAACAAACCGACTTTCTCCAACCTCTCCTCATAGCTAATGCCCTCCATACCAGGTAACATCCTGGTAAATCTTTTCTGTACCCTCTCCAAAGCCTCCACATCCTTCTAGCCGTGTGGCGACCAGAATTGAACACTATATTCCAAGTGCGGTCTAACTAACGTTCTATAAAGCTGCAACATGACTTGCCAATTTTTAAACTCAATACCCTGGCCGATGAAGGCAAGCATGCCGTATGCTTTTTTGACTACCTTCTCCACCTGCGTTGCCACTTTCAGTGACCTGTGTACCTGTACACCTAGATCCCTCTGCCTATCAATACTCGTAAGGGTTCTGCCATTTACTGTATATTTACTTTCTGTATTAGACCTTCCAAAATGCATTACCTCACATTTGTCCGGATTAAACTCCATCTGCCATCTCTCCGCCCAAGTCTCCAACTGATCTATATCCTGCTGTAACCTCCGATGGTGCTCATCGCTATCCGAAAATCCACCAAACTTTGTGTGGTCCGCAAACTTACTAATCAATCCAGTTACGTTTTCATCGAAATGATTTATAATATATTACAAACAGCAAAGGTCCCAGCACTGATCCCTGAGGAACACCACTTGTCACAGCCCTCCATTCAGAAATGCTGGACAGGCTGGAGAAGGGGCTGAATGGCCTCCTCCTGTTCCTGTGTAACAGGCTGGAGAAGAGGCTGAATGGCCTCCTCCTGTTCCTGTGTAACAGGCTGGAGAAGGGTCTGAATGGGGCCTCCTCCTGTTCCTGTGTAACAGGCTGGAAAAGGGGCTGAATGGCCTCCTCCTGTTCCCTGTATAACAGGCTGGAGAAGGGGCTGAAGGGGGCCTCCTCCTGTTCCTGTGTAACAGGCTGGAGAAGGGGCTGAATGGGGCCTCCTCCTGTTCCATGTGGAACAGGCTGGAGAAGGGGCTGAATGGGGCCTCCTCCTGTTCCTGTGTAACAGGCTGGAGAAGGGGCTGAATGGGACCTCCTCCTCTTCCTGTGTAACAGGCTTGGCAAGGGGCTGAATGGCCTCCTCCTGTTCCTGTGTAACAGGCTGGAGAAGGGGCTGAATGGCCTCCTCCTGTTCCCTGTATAACAGGCTGGAGAAGGGGCTGAAAGGGGCCTCCTCCTGTTCCCATGTAACAGGCTGGAGAAGGGGCGGAATGGGGCCTCCTCCTGTTCCCTGTGTAACAGGCTGGAGAAGGGGCTGAATGGGGCCTCCTCCTGTTCCTGTGTAACAGGCTGGAGAAGGGGCTGAATGGCCCCCTCCTGTTCCTGTGTAACAGACAGGAGAAGGGGCTGAATGGGGCCGCCTCCTGTTCCTGTGTAACAGGCTGGAGAAGGGGCTGAATGGCCTCCTCCTGTTCCCTGTGTAACTGGCTGGAGCAGAGGTTAAATGGGGCCTCCTCCTGTTCCTCTGTAACAGGCTGGAGAAGGGGCTGAATGGGGCCTCCTCCTGTTCCTGTGTAACAGACTGGAGAAGGGGCTGAATGGGGCCTCCTCCTGTTCCTGTGTAACAGGCTGGAGAAGGGGCTGAATGGCCCCCTCCTGTTCCTGTGTAACAGGCTGGAGAAGGGGCTGAATGGGGCCTCCTCCTGTTCCTGTGTAAAAGGCTGGAGAAGGGGCTGAATGGGGCCTCCTCCTGTTCCTGTGTCACAGGCTGGAGAAGGGGCTGAATGGGACCTCCTCCTCTTCCTGTGTAACAGGCTGGAGAAGGGGCTGAATGGGGCCTCCTCCTGTACTTGTGTAACAGGCTGGAGAAGGGGCTGAATGGGGCCTCCTCCTGTTCCTGTGTAACAGGCTGGAGAAGGGGCTGAATGGGACCTCCACCTGTTCCTGTGTAACAGGCTGGAGAAGGGGCTGAATGGGGCCTCCTCCTGTTCCTGTGTAACAGTCTGGAGAAGGGGCTGAATGGGGCCTCCTCCTGTTCCTGTGTAACAGGCTGGAGAAGGGGCTGAATGGGGCCTCCTCCTGTTCAATATGTAACAGGCTGGGGAAGGGGCTGAATGGGGCCTCCTCCTGTTCCTCTGTAACAGTCTGGAGAAGGGGCTGAATGGCCGCCTCCTGTTCCTGTGTAACAGGCTGGAGAAGAGGCTGAATGGGGCCTCCTCCTGTTACTGTGTAACTGTCTGGAGAAGGGGCTGAAAGGGGCCTCCTCCTGTTCCTGTGTAATAGGCTGAAGGAGGGGCTGAATGGCCTCTTCCTGTTCCTGTGTAACAGGCAGGAGAAGGGGCTAAATGTCCTCCTCCTGTTCCTGTGTAAGAGGCTGGAGAAGGGGCTGCATGGGGCCTCCTCCTGTTCCTGTGTAACGGGCTGGAGAAGGGACTGAATGGGGCCTCCTCCTGTTCCTGTGTAACAGGCTGGAGAAGGGGCTGAATGGGGCCTCCTCCTGTTCCTGTGTAACAGGCTGGAGAAGGGACTGAATGGCCTCCTCCTGTTCCCTGTGTAACAGGCTGGAGAAGGGGCTGAATGGGGCCTCCTCCTGTTCCTGTGTAACAGGCTGGAAAAGGGGCTGAATGGCCTCCTCCTGTTCCTGTGACAGGCTGGAGAAGTGGCTGAATGGGGCCTCCTCCTGTTCCTGTGTAACAGGCTGGAGAAGGGGCTGAATGGCCTCCTCCTGTTCCTGTGTAACAGGCTGGAGAAGGGGCTGAATGGCCTCCACCTGTTCCTGTGTAACAGGCTGGAGAAGGGGCTGAATGGCCTCCTCCTGTTCCTGTGTAACAGGCCGGAGAAGAATGGGGCCTCCTCCTGTTCCTGTGTAACAGGCTGGAGAAGGGGCTGAATGGCCTCCTCCTGTTCCTGTGTAACAGGCTGGAGAAAAATGGGGCCTCCTCCTGTTCCTGTGTAACAGGCCGGAGAAGAATGGGGCCTCCTCCTGTTCCTGTGTAACAGGCTGGAGAAGGGGCTGAATGTGGCCTCCTCCTGTTCCTGTGTAACAGGCTGGAGAAGGGGCTGAATGGCCTCCTCCTGTTCCTGTGGAACAGGCTGGATAAGGGGCTGAGTGGCCTCCTCCTGTTACCTGTATAACAGGCTGGAGAAGGGGCTGAATGGGGCCTCCTCCTGTTCCTGTGTAACAGGCTGGAGAAGGGGCGGAATGGCCTCCTCCTGTTCCCTGTGTAACAGACTGGAGAAGGGGCTCAATGAGGCCGCCTCCTGTTCCTGTCTAACAGGCTGGAGAAGGGGCTGAATGGGGCCTCCTCCTGTTCCTGTGTAACAGGCTGGAGAAGGGGCTGAATGGGGCCTCCTCCTGTTCCTGTGTAACAGGCTGGAGAAGGGGCTGAATGGGGCCTCCTCCTGTTCCTGTGTAACAGGCTGGAGAAGGGGCTGAATGGGGCCTCCTCCTGTTCCTGTGTAACAGGCTGGAGAAGGGGCTGAATGGGGCCTCCTCCTGTTCCCTGTGTAACAGGCTGGAGAAGGGGCTGAATGGGGCCTCCTCCTGTTCCTGTGTAACAGGCTGGAGAAGGGGCTGAATGGCCTCCTCCTGTTCCCAGTGTAACAGGCTGGAGAAGGGGCTGAATGGGGCCTCCTCCTGTTCCTGTGTAACAGGCTGGAGAAGGGGCTGAATGGGGCCTCCTCCTGTTCCCTGTGTAACAGACTGGAGAAGGGGCTGAATGGGGCCGCCTCCTGTTCCTGTCTAACAGGCTGGAGAAGGGGCTGAATGGCCTCCTCCTGTTCCCTGTGTAACTGGCTGGAGAAGAGGCTAAATGGGGCCTCCTCCTGTTCCTGTGTAACAGGCTGGAGAAGGGGCTGAATGGGGCCTCCTCCTGTTCCTGTGTAACAGGCTGGAGAAGGGGCTGAATGGGGCCTCCTCCTGTTCCTGTGTAACAGACTGGAGAAGGGGCTGAATGGCCTTCACCTGTTCCTGTGTAACAGGCTGGAGAAGGGGCTGAATGGCCCCCTCCTGTTCCTGTGTAACAGGCTGGAGAAGGGGCTGAATGGGGCCTCCTCCTGTTCCTGTGTAACAGCCTGGTGTAGGGGCTGAATGGGGCCTCCTCCTGTTCCTGTGTAAAAGGCTGGAGAAGGGGCTGAATGGGGCCTCCTCCTGTTCCTGTGTAACAGGCTGGAGATGGGGCTGAATGGGGCCTCCTCCTGTTCCTGTGTAACAGACTGGAGAAGGGGCTGAATGGGGCGTCCTCCTGTTCCTGTGTAACAGGCTGGAGAAGGGGCTGAATGGGGCCTCCTCCTGTTCCTGTGGAACAGGCTGGAGAAGGGGCTGAATGGGACCTCCACCTGTTCCTGTGTAACAGGCTGGAGAATGGGCTGAATGGGGCCTCCTCCTGTTCCTGTGTAACAGTCTGGAGAAGGGGCTGAATGGGGCCTCCTCCTGTTCCTGTGTAACAGGCTGGAGAAGGGGCTGAATGGGGCCTTCTCCTGTTCCTGTGTAACAGGCTGGAGAAGGGGCTGAATGGGACCTCCTCCTGTTCCCTATGTAACAGGCTGGAGAAGGGGCTGAATGGGTCCTCCTCCTGTTCCTGTGTAACAGGCTGGAGAAGGGGCTGAATGGGACCTCCTCCTGTTCCTGTGTAACCGGCTGGAGAAGGGGCTGAATGGCCTCCTCCTGTTCCAGTGTAACAGGCTGGAGAAGGGGCTGAATGGCCTCCTCCTTTTCCTGTGTAACAGGCTGGAGAAGGGGTGAATGGGGCCTCCTCCTGTTCCTGTGTAACAGGCTGGAGAAGGGGCTGAATGGGTCCTCCTCCTGTTCCTGTGTAACAGGCTGGAGAAGGGGCTGAATGGGACCTCCTCCTGTTCCTGTGTAACCGGCTGGAGAAGGGGCTGAATGGCCTCCTCCTGTTCCAGTGTAACAGGCTGGAGAAGGGGCTGAATGGCCTCCTCCTTTTCCTGTGTAACAGGCTGGAGGAGGGACTGAATGGGGCCTCCTCCTGTTCCTGTGTAACAGACTGGAGAAGGGGCTGAATGGGGCCTCCTCCTGTTCCTGTGTAACAGGCTGGTGTAGGGGCTGAATGGGGCCTCCTCCTGTTCCTGTGTAACAGGCTGGTGTAGGGGCTGAATGGGGCCTCCTCCTGTTCCTGTGTAACAGGCTGGAGAAGGGGCTGAATGGCCTCCTCCTGTTCCTGTGTAACAGGCTGGAGAAGGGGCTGAATGGCCTCCTCCTGTTCCTGTGTAACAGGCTGGAGAAGGGGCTGAATGGCCTCCACCTGTTCCTGTGTAACAGGCTGGAGAAGGGGCTGAATGGCCTCCTCCTGTTCCTGTGTAACAGGCTGGAGAAGGGGCTGAATGGCCTCCTCCTGTTCCTGTGTAACAGGCTGGAGAAGGGGCTGAATGGCCTCCTCCTGTTCCTGTGTAACAGGCTGGTGTAGGGGCTGAATGGGGCCTCCTCCTGTTCCTGTGACAGGCTGGAGAAGGGGCTGAATGGCCTCCTCCTGTTCCTGTGTAACAGGCTGGAGAAGGGGCTGAATGGCCTCCTCCTGTTCCTGTGTAACAGGCTGGAGAAGGGGCTGAATGGCCTCCACCTGTTCCTGTGTAACAGGCTGGAGAAGGGGCTGAATGGCCTCCTCCTGTTCCTGTGTAACAGGCCGGAGAAGAATGGGGCCTCCTCCTGTTCCTGTGTAACAGGCTGGAGAAGGGGCTGAATGGCCTCCTCCTGTTCCTGTGTAACAGGCTGGAGAAAAATGGGGCCTCCTCCTGTTCCTGTGTCACAGGCCGGAGAAGAATGGGGCCTCCTCCTGTTCCTGTGTAACAGGCTGGAGAAGGGGCTGAATGTGGCCTCCTCCTGTTCCTGTGTAACAGGCTGGAGAAGGGGCTGAATGGCCTCCTCCTGTTCCTGTGCAACAGGCTGGATAAGGGGCTGAGTGGCCTCCTCCTGTTACCTGTATAACAGGCTGGAGAAGGGGCTGAATGGGGCCTCCTCCTGTTCCTGTGTAACAGGCTGGAGAAGGGGCGGAATGGCCTCCTCCTGTTCCCTGTGTAACAGACTGGAGAAGGGGCTCAATGGGGCCGCCTCCTGTTCCTGTCTAACAGGCTGGAGAAGGGGCTGAATGGGGCCTCCTCCTGTTCCTGTGTAACAGGCTGGAGAAGGGGCTGAATGGGGCCTCCTCCTGTTCCTGTGTAACAGGCTGGAGAAGGGGCTGAATGGGGCCTCCTCCTGTTCCTGTGTAACAGGCTGGAGAAGGGGCTGAATGGGGCCTCCTCCTGTTCCTGTGTAACAGGCTGGAGAAGGGGCTGAATGGGGCCTCCTCCTGTTCCCTGTGTAACAGGCTGGAGAAGGGGCTGAATGGGGCCTCCTCCTGTTCCTGTGTAACAGGCTGGAGAAGGGGCTGAATGGGGCCTCCTCCTGTTCCCTGTGTAACAGGCTGGAGAAGGGGCTGAATGGGGCCTCCTCCTGTTCCTGTGTAACAGGCTGGAGAAGGGGCTGAATGGCCTCCTCCTGTTCCCAGTGTAACAGGCTGGAGAAGGGGCTGAATGGGGCCTCCTCCTGTTCCTGTGTAACAGGCTGGAGAAGGGGCTGAATGGGGCCTCCTCCTGTTCCCTGTGTAACAGACTGGAGAAGGGGCTGAATGGCCTCCTCCTGTTCCTGTGTAACAGGCTGGAGAAGGGGCTGAATGGCCTCCTCCTGTTCCCAGTGTAACAGGCTGGAGAAGGGGCTGAATGGGGCCTCCTCCTGTTCCTGTGGAACTGGCTGGAGAAGGGGCTGAATGGGACCTCCACCTGTTCCTGTGTAACAGGCTGGAGAATGGGCTGAATGGGGCCTCCTCCTGTTCCTGTGTAACAGTCTGGAGAAGGGGCTGAATGGGGCCTCCTCCTGTTCCTGTGTAACAGGCTGGAGAAGGGGCTGAATGGGGCCTTCTCCTGTTCCTGTGTAACAGGCTGGAGAAGGGGCTGAATGGGACCTCCTCCTGTTCCCTATGTAACAGGCTGGAGAAGGGGCTGAATGGGTCCTCCTCCTGTTCCTGTGTAACAGGCTGGAGAAGGGGCTGAATGGGACCTCCTCCTGTTCCTGTGTAACCGGCTGGAGAAGGGGCTGAATGGCCTCCTCCTGTTCCAGTGTAACAGGCTGGAGAAGGGGCTGAATGGCCTCCTCCTTTTCCTGTGTAACAGGCTGGAGAAGGGGTGAATGGGGCCTTCTCCTGTTCCTGTGTAACAGGCTGGAGAAGGGGCTGAATGGGGCCTTCTCCTGTTCCTGTGTAACAGGCTGGAGAAGGGGCTGAATGGGGCCTCCTCCTGTTCCTGTGTAACAGGCTGGAGAAGGGGCTGAATGGGTCCTCCTCCTGTTCCTGTGTAACAGGCTGGAGAAGGGGCTGAATGGGACCTCCTCCTGTTCCTGTGTAACCGGCTGGAGAAGGGGCTGAATGGCCTCCTCCTGTTCCAGTGTAACAGGCTGGAGAAGGGGCTGAATGGCCTCCTCCTTTTCCTGTGTAACAGGCTGGAGGAGGGACTGAATGGGGCCTCCTCCTGTTCCTGTGTAACAGACTGGAGAAGGGGCTGAATGGGGCCTCCTCCTGTTCCTGTGTAACAGGCTGGTGTAGGGGCTGAATGGGGCCTCCTCCTGTTCCTGTGTAACAGGCTGGTGTAGGGGCTGAATGGGGCCTCCTCCTGTTCCTGTGTAACAGGCCGGAGAAGGGGCTGAATGGCCTCCTCCTGTTCCTGTGTAACAGCCTGGAGAAGGGGCTGAATGGGGCATCCTCCTGTTCCTGTGTAACAGGCTGGAGAAGGGGCTGAATGGGGCCTCCTCCTGTTCCTGTGGAACAGGCTGGAGAAGGGGCTGAATGGGACTTCCACCTGTTCCTGTGTAACAGGCTGGAGAAGGGGCTGAATGGGGCCTCCTCCTGTTCCTGTGTAACAGTCTGGAGAAGGGGCTGAATGGGACCTCCTCCTGTTCCTGTGTAACAGGCTGGAGAAGGGGCTGAATGGGGCCTTCTCCTGTTCCTGTGTAACAGGCTGGAGAAGGGGCTGAATGGGACCTCCTCCTGTTCCTGTGTAACCGGCTGGAGAAGGGGCTGAATGGCCTCCTCCTGTTCCAGTGTAACAGGCTGGAGAAGGGGCTGAATGGCCTCCTCCTTTTCCTGTGTAACAGGCTGGAGAAGGGGCTGAATGGGGCCTCCTCCTGTTCCTGTGTAACAGGCTGGAGAAGGGGCTGAATGGGACCTCCTCCTGTTCCTGTGTAACAGACTGGAGAAGGGGCTGAATGGGGCCTCCTCCTGTTCCTGTGTAACAGGCTGGGGAAGGGGCTGAATGGGGCCTCCTCCTGTTCCTGTGTAACAGGCTGGTGTAGGGGCTGAATGGGGCCTCCTCCTGTTCCTGTGTAACAGGCTGGAGAAGGGGCTGAATGGCCTCCTCCTCTTCCTGTGTAACAGCCTGGAGAAGGGGCTGAATGGGGCCTCCTCCTGTTCCTGTGTAACAGACTGGACAAGGGGCTGAATGGCATCCTCCTGTTCCCTGTATAACAGGCTGGAAAAGGGGCTGAATGGGGCCTCCTCCTGTTCCTGTGGAACAGTCTGGAGAAGGGGCTGAATGGGGCCTCCTCCTGTTCCCTGTGTAACAGGCTGGAAAAGGGGCTGAATGGGGCCTCCTCCTGTTCCTGTGGAACAGTCTGGAGAAGGGGCTGAATGGGGCCTCCTCCTGTTCCCTGTGTAACAAGCTGGGGAAGAGGCTGAATGGGGCCTCCTCCTGTTCCCTGTGTAACAAGCTGGAGAAGGGGCTGAATGGCCTCCTCCTGTTCCTGTGTAACAGGCTGGAGAAGGGGCTGAATGGGGCCTCCTCCTGTTCCCTGTGTAACAGGCTGGAGAAGGTGCTGAATGGGGCCTCCTCCTGTTCCCTGTGTAACAAGCTGGGGAAGGGGCTGAATGGCCTCCTCCTGTTCCTTGTAACAAAGAACAAAGAAAATTACAGCACAGGAACAGACCCTTCGGCCCTCCAAGCCTGCACCGACCATGCTGCCCGACTGAACTAAAACCCCCTACCCTTCCGGGGACCAGATCCCTCTATTCCCATCCTATTCATGTATTTGTTAAGACGCCCCTTAAAAGTCACGATCATATCCGCTTCCACTCCCTCCCCCTGCAGCGAGTTCCAGGCACCCACCACCCTCTGTGTAAAACATCTGCCTCATACATCTCCTTTAAACCTTGTCCCTCGCACCTTAAACCTGTACCTCTCGTAATGGACTCTTCCTCCCTGGGAAAAAGCTTCTGACTATCCACTCTGTCCATGCCTCTCATAATCTTGCAGACTTCTATCAGCTCTCCCCTCAACCTCCATCACTCCAGTGAGAACAAACCGAGTTTCTCCAACCTCTCCTCATAGCTAATGCCCTCCATACCAGGTAACATCCTGGTAAATCTTTACTGTACCCTCTCCAAAGCCTCCACATCCTTCCGGCAGTGTGGCGACCAGAATTGAACACTATATTCCAAGTGCGGTATAACTCAGGTTCTATAAAGCTGCAACACGACTTGCCAATTTTTAAACTCAATACCCTGGCCGATGAAGGCAAGCGTGCCGTATGCCTTCTTGACTACCTTCTCCACCTGCGTTGCCACTTTCAGTGACCTGTGTACCTGTACACCTTGATCCCTCTGCCTATCAATACTCTTAAGGGTTCTGCCATTTACTGTATATTTCCTATCTGTATTAGACCTTCCAAAATGCATTACCTCACATTTGTCCGGATTAAACTCCATCTGCCATCTCTCCGCCCAAGTCTCCAACTGATCTATATCCTGCTGTAACCTCCGATGGTGCTCATCGCTATCCGCAAATTCACCAAACTTTGTGTGGTCCGCAAACTTACGAATCAATCCAGTTACATTTTCATCGAAATGAATTATAATATATTACAAACAGCAAAGGTCCCAGCACCGATCCCTGAGGAACACCACTTGTCACAGCCCTCCATTCAGAAATGCTGGACAGGCTGGAGAAGGGGCTGAATGGGGCCTCCTCCTGTTCCTGTGTAACAGGCTGGAGAAGGGGCTGAATGGCCTCCTCCTGTTCCTGTGTAACAGGCTGGAGAAGGGGCTGAATGGGGCCTCCTCCTGTTCCTGTGTAACAGGCTGGAGAAGGGGCTGAATGGGGCCTCCTCCTGTTCCTGTGTAACAGCCTGGAGAAGGGGATGAACATAGAACATAGAACATTACAGCGCAGTACAGGCCCTTCGGCCCTCAATGTTGCGCCGACCAGTGAAACCAATCAAAAGCCTCTCTAACCTACACGATTCCAATATCATCCATATGTTTATCCAATAACCATTTGAATGCCCTTAATGTTGACGAGTCCACTACTGCTGCAGGCAGGGCATTCCACGCCCTTACTACTCTCTGAGTAAAGAACCTACCTCTAACATCTGTCCTATATCTCTCACCCCTCAATTTAAAGCTATGTCCCCTCGTGTTAGCCATCACCATCCAAGGAAAAAGGCTCTCACTATCCACCCTATCTAATCCTCTGATCATCTTGTATGCCTCTATTAAGTCACCTCTTAACCTTCTTCTCTCTGACGAAAACAGCCTCAAGTCCCTCAGCCTTTCCTGATAAGACCTTCCCACCAAACCAGGCAACATCCTAGTAAATCTCCTCTGCACCCTTTCCAACGCTTCCACATCTTTCTTATAATGCTGGGGGAGAGGGGTTTCTGAATGACAGTGTGAGGGAGCTGGATTAACATCAGTACAGATACAGTCAGTAACACAGGGTGCTGGGGGAGAGGGGCTACAGAGTGACAGTGTGAGGGAGCTGGATTAACATCAGTACAGATACAGTCAGTAACACAGGGTGCTGGGGGAGACGGGTTACTGAGTGGCAGTGTGAGGGAGCTGGATTAACATCAGTACAGACACAGTCAGTAACACAGGTTGCTGGGGGGAGAGGGGTGACTGAGTGACAGTGTGAGGGAGCTGGATTAACATCAGTACAGATACAGTCAGTAACACAGGGTGCTGGGGGAGAGGGGTACTGAGTGGCAGTGTGAGGGAGCTGGATTAACATCAGTACAGATACAGTCAGTAACACAGGTTGCTGGGGGGAGAGGGGTACTGAGTGGCAGTGTGAGGGAGCTGGATTAACATCAGTACAGATACAGTCAGTAACACAGGTTGCTGGGGGGAGAGGGGTTACTGAGTGACAGTGTGAGGGAGCTGGATTAACATCAGTACAGATACAGTCAGTAACACAGGGTGCTGGGGGAGAGGGGTTACTCAGTGACAGTGTGAGGGAACTGGATTAACATCAGTACAGATACAGTCAGTAACACAGGGTGCTGGGGGGAGAGGGGTTACTGAGTGACAGTGTGAGGGAGCTGGATTAACATCAGTACAGATACAGTCAGTAACACAGGGTGCTGGGGGAGAGGGGTTACTGAGTGACAGTGTGAGGGAGCTGGATTAACATCAGTACAGATACAGTCAGTAACACAGGGTGCTGGGGGGAGAGGGGTTACTGAGTGACAGTATGACGGAGCTGGATTAACATTAGAACATAGAACATAGAACAGTACAGCACAGAACAGGCCCTTCGGCCCACAACGTTGTGCCGAACTTTATCTGAAACCAAGATCAAGCTATCCCACTCCCTATCATCCTGGTCTGCTCCATGTGCCTATCCAATAACCGCTTAAATATTCCTAAAGTGTCTGACTCCACTATCACTGCAGGCAGTCCATTCCACATCTCAAACACTCTCTGCATAAAGAACCTACCTCTAATATCCTTCCTGTATCTCACACCACGAACCCTATAGTTATGCCCCCTTGTAATAGCTCCATCCACCCGAGGTAATAGTCTTTGAACGTTCACTCTATCTATCCCCTTCATCATTTTATAAACCTCTATTAAGTCTCCCCTCAGCCTCCTCCGCTCCAGAGAGAACAACCCTAGCTCCCTCAACCATTCCTCATAAGACCTACCCTCCAAACCAGGCAGCATCCTGGTAAATCTCCTCTGCACTCTTTCCAGCACTTCCACATCCTTCTTATAGTGAGGTGACCAGAACTGCACACAATATTCCAAATGTGGTCTCACCAAGGTCCTGTACAGTTGCAGCATAACCCCACGGCTCTTAAACTCCAACCCCCTGTTAATAAAAGCTAACACACTACAGGCCTTCTTCACAGCTCTATCCACTTGAGTGGCAACCTTTAGAGATCTGTGGATATGAACCCCAAGATCTCTCTGTTCCTCCACAGTCTTCAGAACCCTACCTTTGACCCTGTAATCCACATTTAAATTAGTCCTACCAAAATGAATCACCTCACATTTATCAGGGTTAAACTCCATTTGCCATTTTTCGGCCCAGCTTTGCATCCTATCTATGTCTCTTTGCAGCCTACAACAGCCCTCCACCTCATCCACTACTCCACCAATCTTGGTGTCATCAGCAAATTTACTGATCCACCCTTCAGCCCCCTCCTCTAGGTCATTAATAAAAATCACAAAGAGCAGAGGACCAAGCACTGATCCCTGCGGCACTCCGCTAGCAACCTGCCTCCAATCCGAAAATTTTCCATCCACCAACACCCTCTGTCTTCGATCAGACAGCCAGTTACCTATCCAATCGGCCAACTTTCCCTCTATCCCACACCTCCTCACTTTCATCATAAGCCGACCATGGGGGACCTTATCAAATGCCTCACTAAAATCCATGTATATGACATCAACTGCCCTACCTTCATCAACACACTTAGTTACCTCCTCAAAAAATTCTATCAAATTTGTGAGGCACGACTTGCCCTTCACGAATCCGTGCTGACTCTCCCGGATTAGTCCGCATCTTTCTAAATGGTCGTAAATCCCATCTCTAAGGACCTTTTCCATCAATTTACCAACCACCGAAGTAAGACTAACCGGTCTATAATTACCAGGGTCATTTCTATTCCCTTTCTTAAACAGAGGAACAACATTCGCCATTCTCCAGTCCTCTGGCACCATCCCCGTGGACAGCGAGGACCCAAAGATCAAAGCCAAAGGCTCTGCAATCTCATCCCTTGCCTCCGAAGGAATCCTAGGATACATTTCATCAGGCCCAGGGGACTTATCGACCTTCAGTTTATTCAAAACTGCCAATACATCCTCCCACCGAACATCTATTGCCTCCAGCCTATTAGCCTGTACCAACTTCTCTTCCTCAAAAACATGGCCCCTCTCCTTGGTGAACACTGAAGAAAAGTATTCATTCATCACCTCGCCTATCTCTACTGACTCCATACACAAGTTCCCACTACTGTCCTTGACCGGCCCTAACCTCACCCGGGTCATTCTTTTATTCCTCACATAAGAGTAAAAAGCCTTGGGGTTTTCCTTGATCCGACCCGCCAAGGACTTCTCGTGTCCCCTCCTAGCTCTCCAAAGCCCCTTTTTCAGCTCATTCCTTGCTAACTTGTAACCCTCAATCGAGCCATCTGAACCTTGTTTCCTCATCCCTACATAAGCTTCCCTCTTCCTTTTCACAAGACATTCCACCTCTTTTGTGAACCATGGTTCCCTCACTCGGCCATTTCCTCCCTGCCTGACAGGGACATACCTATCAAGGACATCCAGTATTTGTTCCTTGAAAAAGTTCCACTTTTCATTAGTTCCTTTCCCTGACAGTTTCTGTTCCCAACTTATGCCTCCTAATTATTCCCTAATCGCATCATAATTACCTCTCCCCCAATTGTAAACCTTGCCCTGCCGTACGGCCCTATCCCTCTCCATTGCAATAACAAAAGACACCGAATTGTGGTCACTATCTCCAAAGTGCTCTCCCACAACCAAATCTAACACTTGGCCCGGTTCATTTCCCAGTACCAAATCCAATGTGGCCTCACCTCTTGTCAGCCTATCCACATATTGTGTCAGGAAACCCTCCTGCACACACTGCACAAAAACTGCCCCATCCAAACTATTTGACCTACAAAGGTTCCAATCAATATTTGGAAAGTTAAAGTCCCCCATGACAACTACCCTGTGACCCCTACACATATCCATAATCTGCTTAGCAATTTCTTTCTCCACATCTCTATTACTATTTGGGGGCCTATAGTAAACTCCTAACAATGTGACCGCTCCTTTCCCATTTCTAACCTCAGCCCATATTACCTCAGTGTGCAGATCCCCCTCGAAGTGCCTTTCCGCAGCCGTTAAACTATTAGTAGAGATACAGTCAGTAACACAGGGTGCTGGGGGAGAGAGGTTACTGAGTGACAGTGTGAGGGAGCTGGATTAACATCAGTACAGCTACAGTCAGTAACACAGGGTGCTGGGGGGAGAGGGGTTACTGAGTGACAGTGTGAGGGAGCTGGATTAACATCAGTACAGATACAGTCAGTAACACAGGGTGCTGGGGGGAGAGGGGTTACTGAGTGACAGTGTGAGGGAGCTGGATTAACATCAGTACAGATACAGTCAGTAACACAGGGTGCTGGGGGGAGAGGGGTTACTGAGTGACAGTGTGAGGGAGCTGGATTAACATCAGTACAGATACAGTCAGTAACACAGGGTGCTGGGGGAGAGGGGTTACTGAGTGACAGTGTGAGGGAGCTGGATTAACATCAGTACAGACACAGTTAGTAACACAGGGTGCTGGGGGAGAGAGGTTACTGAGTGACAGTGTGAGGGAGCTGGATTAACATCAGTACAGCTACAGTCAGTAACACAGGGTGCTGGGGGAGAGGGGTTACTGAGTGACAGTGTGAGGGAGCTGGATTAACATCAGTACAGATACAGTCAGTAACACAGGGTGGTGGGGGGAGAGGGGTTACTGAGTGACAGTGTGAGGGAGCTGGATTAACATCAGTACAGCTACAGTCAGTAACACAGGGTGCTGGGGGGAGAGGGGGTTACTGAGTGACAGTGTGAGGGAGCTGGATAAACATCAGTACAGATACAGTCAATAACACAGGGTGGTGGGGTGAGAGAGGGGTTACTGAGTGACAGTCTGAGGGAGCTCATTGTTCCACAGGAGCAGGCTGAGGTTAAGGGAGCTTGTTTTGTGCATTATATTTATTTATTTTTCTGTTAACTTTGTGAAAAAATTCAGAGGGTTTTTTCCAAACAGGAAGTAGGCCCAGCAGCAGCCTGGGAAGGTTTTGGAGGGTTTAAAAGTAGGGCGCACTTTTGAGCGGGCAGCGTTGTTAGCGGGCAGCGGACTGAGCAGGGGGCAGAGTGAGAGCTGAAGGGCTTTGGCTCAAAACGGGCTTCGGCCAGAACAGGCAAAATCGAGAGGAGGTTTTTTTCTTTTTCAGAAAGTTTATTCCTGTTTTTCGTCAGAATTTCAAAAAAATGCCAGGCAAGATGTTGGAATGCTCCTCCTGCAGGATGTGGGAGATCAGGGAGACCTCCGGTGTCCCTGACAACAACACCTGCAAAGGATGGATCCAGCTACAGCTGCTGGCAAAGCGTGTTAGGGAACTGGAGAAGGAGTTTGATTACCTCCATCTAATTCGGGAGAATGAGGAGTTTATAGACAGTAGCTTTAGGGAGGTAGTTACACCTAAGCAGCAGAGCACAGGAAATTGGGTTACTGTAAGGAGAGGAAATGGCAGTGTGAAAGGACAGACAGAGCAGGGTTCCCCTGTGGCCATACCCCTCCACAACAGGTATACTGAATTGGATACTGTTGTGGGAGATGCTTTACCTGGGACAAGCTGCGACAGCCGGAACTCTGATACTGAGTCTGGTTCTACAGCGCAAAAGGGTGGGATGAAGAAGAGGAGAGCAGTAGTGATAGGGGACTCGATGGTCAGAGGTACGGACAGGAGGTTCTGTGGTCGGGACAGAGACTCCCGCATGGTTTGTTACCTCCCGGGTGCCAGGGTCAGCGATGTCTCCGATCGCGTGCACAGCGTTCTAAAGTGGGAAGGTGATCAGCCAGATGTCGTGGTCCACATCGGTACCAATGACGTGAGAAGGAAGAGTGAGGAGGTCCTAAAGAGTGAGTACAAAGAGCTTGGAAGGAAGTTAAAAAGCAGGACCCCGAGGGTAGTCATCTCAGGATTGCTACCTGAGCCACATGCCAGTGAGGGCAGGAGTACGATGCTTGGGCGGATGAACACGTGGCTGAGGAACTGGTGCAGGGGGCAGGGTTTCCAATTCTTGGATCATTGGGACCTCTTCTGGGGCAGGTGGGACCTGTACAAGAGAGACGAGTTACACCCAAACTACAAGGGGACCAATATACTTGCAGGGAGATTTGCTAGTGTTATTGGGGAGCGTTTAAACTAGATTTGCAGGGGGGTGGGAACCAGAGTGCCAGAGCAGATAGTGGAGCAGGGGTAAAAAGACAGGTTAGTTCAAGCAAAATCACAAATGGAAGGGTAGAGTGTGGTGGAAATAATTTTTTGAGGTGTGTCTATTTCAATGCCAGGAGTATTGTGGGGAAGGCAGATGAGCTGAAGGCGTGGATAGACACATGGAAATATGACATTATAGCCATGAGTGAAACTTGGCTACAGGAGGGGCAGGACTGGCAGCTCAATGTTCCAGGGTTCCAATGTTTCAGGCGGGATAGAGACTGAGGGATAAAAGGTGGGGGGGTGGCATTGTTGGTCGGGGAAAATGTTACAGCGGTACTCATCCAGACACACGGAACAGCCATGGGGACCAAATTCGCACCTCAATATGCCAACATCTTCATGCACAGGTTCGAACAAGACTTCTTCACCGCACGGGACCTTCAACCGATGCTATACACTAGATACATCGATGATATTTTCTTCCTTTGGACTCATGGTGAACAATCACTGAAACAACTCTATGATGACATCAACAAGTTCCATCCCACCATCAGACTCACCATAGACTACTCTCCGGAATCGGTTGCATTCTTGGACACACGCATCTCCATTAAGGACGGTCACCTCAGCACCTCACTGTAGCGCAAGCCCACGGATAACCTCACGATGCTCCACTTCTCCAGCTTCCACCCTAAACACGTTAAAGAAGCCATCCCCTACGGACAAGCCCTCCGAATAAACAGGATCTGCTCGGATGAGGAGGATCGCAACAGACACCTCCAGACGCTGAAAGATGCCCTCATAAGAACAGGATATGGCGCTCGACTCATCGATCAACAGTTCCAACGCGCCACAGCGAAAAACCGCACCAACCTGCTCAGAAGACAAACACGGGACACAGTGGACAGAGTACCCTTCGTTGTCCAGTACTTCCGCGGAGCGGAGAAGCTACGGCATCTCCTCCGGAGCCTTCAACATGTCATTGATGAAGACGAACATCTCACCAAGGCCATCCCCACACCCCCACTTCTTGCCTTCAAACAACCGCACAACCACAAACAGACCATTGTCCGCAGCAAACTACCCAGCCTTCAGGAGAACAGTGACCATGACACCACACAACCCTGCCACAGCAACCTCTGCAAGACGTGCCGGATCATCGACACAGATGCCATCATCTCACGTGAGAACACCATCCACCAGGTACACAGTACATACTCTTGCAACTCGGCCAACGTTGTCTACCTGATACGCTGCAAGAAATGATGTCCCGAGGCATGGTACATTGGGGAAACTATGCAGACGCTGCGACAACGGATGAATGAACACCGCTCGACAATCACCAGGCAAGACTGTTCTCTTCCTGTTGGGGAGCACTTCAGCAGTCACGGGCATTCGGCCTCTGATATTCGGGTAAGCGTTCTCCAAGGCGGCCTTCCCGACACACGATGGCGCAGAGTCGCTGAGCAGAAACTGATAGCCAAGTTCCGCACACACGAGGACGGCCTCAACCGGGATATTGGGTTCATGTCACACTAGCTGTAACCCCCACAGTTGCCTGGACCTGCCGAGTTTCACTGGCTGTCTTGTCTGGAGACAACACACATCTTTTTAGCCTGTCTTGATGCTCTCTCCACTCACGTTGTTTTGTTTCTAAAAGACTTGATTAGCAGTAAGTATTCGCATTCCAACCATTATTCATGTAAATTGAGTCTGTGTCTTTATATGCCCTATTTGTGAACAGAATTCCCACTCACCTGAAGAAGGGGCTTGGAGCTCTGAAAGTTTGTGTGGCTTTTGCTACGAAATAATCCTGTTGAACTTTCACCTGGTGTTGTTAAACTTCTTACTGTGTTTACCCCAGTCCAACGCCGGCATCTCCACATCACAGCTTTTATTAACAGGGGGTTGGAGTTTAAGAGCCGTGGGGTTATGCTGCAACTGTACAGGACCTTGGTGAGACCACATTTGGAATATTGTGTGCAGTTCTGGTCACCTCACTATAAGAAGGATGTGGAAGCGCTGGAAAGAGTGCAGAGGAGATTTACCAGGATGCTGCCTGGTTTGGAGGGTAGGTCTTATGAGGAAAGGTTGAGGGAGCTAGGGCTGTTCTCTCTGGAGCGGAGGAGGCTGAGGGGAGACTTAATAGAGGTTTATAAAATGATGAAGGGGATAGATAGAGTGAACGTTCAAAGACTATTTCCTCGTGTGGATGGAGCTATTACAAGGGGGCATAACTATAGGGTTCATGGTGGGAGATATAGGAAGGATATCAGAGGTAGGTTGTTTACGCAGAGAGTGGTTGGGGTGTGGAATGGACTGCCTGCAGTGATAGTGATAGTCAGACACTTTGGGAACATTTAAGCGGTTATTGGATAGGCACATGGAGCACACCAGGATGATAGGGAGTGGGATAGCTTGATCTTGGTTTCAGATAAAGCTCGGCACAACATCGTGGGCTGAAGGGCCTGTTCTGTGCTGTACTGTTCTATGTTCTATGAGTGCAGAGAAGGTTTACCAGGATGTTGCCTGGTATGGAGGGTCTTAGCTATGAGGAGAGATTGGGTAAACTGGGGTTTTTCTCCCTGGAAAGACGGAGAATGAGGGGAGACCTAATACAGGTGTACAAAATTATGATGGGTATCGATAGGGTGAACAGTGGGAAGCTTTTTCCCAGGTCGGAGGTGACGATCACGAGGGGTCACGGGCTCAAGGTGAGAGCAGCGAGGTATAACTCAGATATTCGAGGGATGTTTTTTACACAGAGGGTGGTGGGGGCCTGGAATGCGCTGTCAAGTAGGGTGGTGGAGGCAGATACGCTGGCATCGTTTAAGACTTACCTGGATAGTCACATGAGCATTTTGGGAATGGAGGGATACAAACGATTGGTCTAGTTGGACCAAGGAGCGGCACAGGCTTGGAGGGCCGAAGGGCCTGTTTCCTGTGCTGTACTGTTCTTTGTTCTTTGTTCTTTTTTTTGTTTGAGGGGAATTAAAGATGATTTGGGCGGGGGGGGGGGTACGGGGCTGAGAGGGATTTGGAGGGGGATTGAAGAGGGTTTGGGCAGTGGGGGAGGGTACGGTGCTGAGAGGGATTTGGAGGGGGATTGAAGAGGGTTTGGGCAGTGCAGAGGGTGGGGCGGGGATTGCTATGGGCCTGAGAGGGATTTACATAAGAACATAAGAAATAGGAGCAGGAGTGGGCCATCTAGCCCCTCGAGCCTGCCCCGCTATTCAATAAGATCATGGCTGATCTGAAGTGGATCAGTTCCACTTACCCGCCTGATCCCCATAACCCTTAATTCCCTTACCGATCAGGAATCCATCTATCCGTGATTTAAACATATTCAACGAGGTAGCCTCGACCACTTCAGTGGGCAGAGAATTCCAGAGATTCACCACCCTCTGAGAGAAGAAGTTCCTCCTCATCTCTGTCCTAAACTGACCCCCCTTTATTTTGAGGCTGTGCCCTCTAGTTCTAGATTCCTTTCTGAGTGGAAAGAATCTCTCCACCTCTACCCTATCCAGCCCCTTCATTATCTTATAGGTCTCTATAAGATCCCCCCTCAGCCTTCTAAATTCCAACGAATACAAACCCAATCTGCTGAGTCTCTCCTCATAATCAACACCCCTCATCTCTGGTATCAACCTGGTGAACCTTCTCTGCACTCCCTCCAAAGCCAATATATCCTTCCGCAAATAAGGGGACCAATACTGCACACAGTATTCCAGCTGCGGCCTCACCAATGCCCTGTACAGATGCAGCAAGACATCCCTGCTTTTATATTCTATCCCCCTTGCGATATAGTCCAACATCCCATTTGCCTTCTTGATCACCAGTTGCACCTGCAGACTGGGTTTTTGCGTCTCGTGCACAAGGACCCCCAGGTCCCTTTGCACAGTAGCATGTTGCAATTTTTTTCCATTTAGATAATAATCCAATTTGCTATTATTTCCTCCAAAGTGAATAACCTCGCATTTGTCAACGTTATACTCCATCTGCCAGATCCTCGCCCACTCACTCAGCCTGTCCAAATCTCTCCGCAGACCTTCTACGCCCTCCACACGATTCACTTTTCCACTTATCTTTGTGTCGTCTGCAAACTTTGTTACCCTACACTCAGTCCCCTCCTCCAGATCGTCTATATAAATGGTAAATAGTTGAGGCCCCAGTACCGATCCCTGCGGCACGCCCCTAGTTACCATCCGCCAACCAGAAAAGCACCCATTTATTCCAACTCTCTGCTTCCTGTCGGATAGCCAATCCCCAATCCACACTAACACCCTACCTCCAACTCCGTGCGACCCAATCTTCTGCAGCAACCTTTTGCGAGGCACCTTATCAAACGCCTTTTGGAAATCCAAGAACACCGCATCCACCGGTTCCCCTCCGTCAACCGCACTAGTCACATCTTCATAAAAATCCAACAAGTTCGTCAAGCACGGCTTTCCCCTCATGAATCCATGCTGCGTCTGCTTAATCGAACCATTCTTACCCAGATGGCCTGCTATTTCTTCTTTAATGATGGATTCCAGCCTTTTCCCAACTACAGACATTAAGCTAACCGGCCTGTAGTTACCCGCCTTTAGTCTATTTCCTTTTTTAAACAGCGGCGTAACATTAGCCGTTTTCCAATCCGCCGGCACTACCCAGAATCCAAGGAATTTTGATAAATAACCACTGACGCATCCGCTATTACCTCTGACATTTCTTTCAGTACCCTGGGATGCATTCCATCCGGACCCGGGGACTTGTCCACCTTCAGTCCCGTTAGTCTACCCAGCACTGCCTCCCTGGGAACATTAATCGTATTAAGTACCTGGGGCTGAATGGGGCCTCCTCCTGTTCCTGTGTAACAAGCTGGAGAAGGGGCTGAATGGGGTCTCCTCCTGTTCCAGTGTAACAGGCTGGAGAAGGGGCTGCATGGGGCCTCCTCCTGTTCCTGTGTAACAGGCTGGAGAAGGGGCTGAATGGGGCCTCCTCCTGTTCCTGTGTAACAGGCTGGAGAAGGGGCTGAATGGGGCCTCCTCCTGTTCCTGTGTAACAGGCTGGAGAAGGGGCTGAATGGGGCCTCCTCCTGTTCCTGTGTATCAGGCTGGAGAAGGGGCTGAATGGGGCCTCCTCCTGTTCCTGTGTAACAGGCTGGAGAAGGGGCTGCATGGGGCCTCCTCCTGTTCCTGTGTAACAGGCTGGAGAAGGGGCTGAATGGGGCCTCCTCCTGTTCCAGTGTAACAGGCTGGAGAAGGGGCTGAATGGGGCCTCCTCCTGTTCCTGTGTAACAGGCTGGAGAAGGGGCTGAATGGGGCCTCCTCCTGTTCCTGTGTAACAGGCTGGAGAAGGGGCTGAATGGGGCCTCCTCCTGCTCCTGTGTAATAGGCTGGAGAAGGGGCTGAATGGGGCCTCCTCCTGTTCCTGTGTAACAGGCTGGAGAAGGGGCTGAATGGGGCCTCCTCCTGTTCCTGTGTAACAGGCTGGAGAAGGGGCTGAATGGGGCCTCCTCCTGTTCCTGTGTAACAGGCTGGAGAAGGGGCTGAATGGCCTCCTCCTGTTCCTGTGTAACAGGCTGGAGAAGGGGCTGAATGGGGCCTCCTCCTGTTCCTGTGTAACAGGCTGGGGAAGGGGCTGAATGGGGCCTCCTCCTGTTCCTGTGTAACAGACTGGGGAAGGGGCTGAATGGCCTCCTCCTGTTCCTGTGTAACAGGCTGGAGAAGGGGCTGAATGGCCTCCTCCTGTTCCTTGTAACAAAGAACAAAGAAAATTACAGAACAGGAACAGGCCCTTCGGCCCTCCAAGCCTGCACCGACCATGTTTAATTTAGATAAATGCAAGGTGATACATTTTGGTGAATCGAACCAACACAGGACTTACTCAGTTAATGGTAGGGTGTTGGTGAGAGTTACAGAACAAAGGGATCTCGGGGTACAGATTGACAGCTCCTTGAAAGTGGAGTCACAGTTGGATAGAGTGGTGAAGAAGGCATTCCACATGCTTGGTTTCATTGGTCAGAACATGGAATACAGGAGTTGGGACGTCTTGTTGAAGTTGTACAAGACATTGGTAAGACCACACTTGGAATGCTGTGTATAGTTCTGGTCACCCTTATAAAAAGGAGATTATTAAGCTAGAAAGTGTGCAGAAAAGAATTACTGGGATGCTATGGGGTCCTGATGGTTTGAGTTATAATGAGAGGCTGGATACTCTGGGACTTTTTTTCCCTTGAGTTGGCTTAGTGGTGTTCTTAGAGAGGTCTCTAAAATAATGAGGGCATGGATAAAGCAGCTTTATAGAACCTTAGTTAGGCCGCACTTGGAATATAGTGTTCAATTCTGATCGACACACTACCAGAAAGATGTGGAGAATTTGGAGAGGGTTCAGAAAAGATTTACCAGGATGTTTCCTAGGATGGAGGGCATTAGCTCTGAGGAGAGATTGGAGAAACTTGGTTTGTTCTCACTGGAACGACGGAGGTTGAGGGGCGACCTGATAGAATTCTACAAGATTATGAGGGGCATGGACAGAGTGGATAGTCAGAAGCTTTTTACCAGGGTGGAAGATTCAAAATCTAGGGGGCATAGGTTTAAGGTGTGAGGGGCAAGGTTTAAAGGAGATGTACAAGGCAAGTTTTTTTACACAGAGGGTGGTGGGTGCCTGGAACTCGCTGCCGGGGGAGGTAGTGGAAGCAGATACGATAGTGAGTTTTACGGAACGTCTGGACAAATACATGAATAGGATGGGAACAGAGGGATATGGTCCCCGGAAGGGTAGGGGGTTTTAGTTCAGTCGGGCAGCATGGTTGGTGCAGGCTTGGAGGGCCGAAGGGACTGTTCCTGTGCTGTAATTCTCTTTGTTCTTTGAGAAGCTCGTCAACATCTTTTCCAAAAGGGAGGGGAGTCTAAAACTAGAAGACACAGGTTTAAGGTGAGAGGGGAGAGGGTCCAGAGGGCAATTCTTTTCACACATAGGGTGGTGAGGGATTGGAACAAGCTGCCAGAAGTCGTAGTAGAAGCGGACACAATTTTATATTTTAAAAAGCATTCAGACAGTTATTCTGGTAAGATTGGTATGGAGGGATTTGGGCCAAACGCAAGGCATTTGATACGAGCTTAATGGTAAAAACTGGGTGGCAGGGAAAAGTTGGGCCAAAGGGCCCATTTGTATCTGAGCTCTGTTTTCTGCCCGGAAACCATTTCTCAATCCATCCCAGTGTTTTCCAAATTTGTGGATGGGACACAGTAAATTGCCGTTTCCTGTCCAAAGCTGTGTTGGTTCGGTGGATTCAGGTAAATGTGTGGGGTTACGGGATAGGGCTGGGTCAAGGGCCTTGGTAAGATACTGTGTCAGAGAGTCAGTACAGACTCGATGGGCTGAATGGTCTCCTTCTGCACTGCAGGGATTCTGTGACTCTGTTATTAAGATCCCTTTGTCATTTGAAGCTTCCAGCTAAAATGCTGACAATGCTGCCTATTTCTGTGCACTTTGGCAAATGTTCTGTCTCATCACCGGGCGACACGGTGGCACAGTGGTTAGCACTGCTGACTCACAGCGCCAGGGATCTGTGTTCGATTCCCCGCCTCGAGTGACTGTCTGTGTGGAGTTTGCACGTTTGCTAAATTGCCCCTTAGTGTCAGGGGGATTTGGGCGTGGGTGGGATGACTGTCGGGGCAGGCTTGTTGGGCTGAATGGCCTCATTCTGCAGTGTAGGAATTCTATGGCTCTTGGATCTTAAATGGTTGATAAAGAGTGAAACTGAGACACAAACTGGGGCTTGGCAGCAGCAGACAGAATGGGAATCATTGCATCCTGCAGGGATTTTTATTACAGAATCAATTTCAGAAAATTTACAACTCAAAATCCACAACAGCAAAGTGTGGGATTGCAAACTTGGAATGATTAGCCCAGGGCTAAAGTTTAAAAGCTACAGATTGACATTCAGAAACAAGAGATGGCCTCACATCTTCAATTCTGTGATTGTCTGGCATCTCCTGCTCTGAATATTACAAAATCTCTGCCCCCTTCATGCGTCTGGAGACTTTGAAAGTTACGCAGACATTGGTAAAACTTTCCTTTATCTCAAGGCATCTCCTGTGAAATACTCAACTTCTGCAAAGAGACACAATCTAATTGACACTTTCTGAATCTCCTTTCAAACAACCTCCCAACCCCACTGTGCAGGATGCAGGAATGTCACCTTTTGTCACATTCCCCAACACAATTGTTGACACGTTTTCGGGACAGGAAAAGTAGATTCAACTGACAGATTCTGAGCCCCAGGTTGAATCTTTAAGATGTAAAAATGAACTGAAAGCCCAGGTCTCTCTGTTCCTGCAACTATTTTAACATTGACCCATTGATTTTAAATTGCTTCTCCTGTGTGTAAAATATCATCTATCAACTTCAGGTTTGAACATTAATAAGCGACTGAGCATCAACTGTGAATTATAGAAGGTAGTTCCAAACTAATATCACACCTGGTGTGGCAAAGTGTTCCTGAATTTCACTCCGAAAAGTCTAAAACCCTAAACATTGTCTAAAATCCAATGTCCCCCAAGTCCTGTCCCCATCAAACACTGTAAGAAGTCTCACAACACCAGGTTAAAGACTTTAACATGGTGTTGTGAGACTTCTTACTGTGCTTACCCCAGTCCAACGCCGGCATCTCCACATCATGCCCATCAAACACTCCCAGGACAGATACAGCAAGGGGTTAGGTACAGAGTATAGCTCCCTCGACACTGTCCCCATTAAACAATCCCAGGACAAATACAGCACGGGGTTCAATACAGAGTAAAGGTCCCTCTACACTGTCCCCATCAAACACACCCAGGACAGGTACAGCATGGGGTTAGATACAGAATAAAGCTCCCTCTACACTGTCCCCATCAAACACACCCAGGACAGGTACAGCATAAGGTTAGATACAGAATAAAGCTCCATCGACACTGTCCCAATCAAACACTCACAGGATAGATACAGCACAGAGTGTGCGTGAGTGAGACAGAGAGTGTGCGTGAGCGAGACAGAGAGTGTGTGTGAGAGACAGAGTGTGTGTGAGCGAGACAGGGAGTGTGTGTGAGAGACAGGGAGTGTGTGTGAGAGACAGGGAGTGTGTGTGAGAGACAGAGAGTGTGTGTGAGAGAGACAGAGAGTGTGTGTGAGCGAGACAGAGAGTGTGCGTGAGCGAGACAGAGAGTGTGTGTGAGCGAGACAGAGTGTGTGTGTGAGAGACAGAGTGTGTGTGTGAGAGACAGAGTGTGTGTGAGAGACAGAGTGTGTGAGAGAGACAGAGAGTGTGTGAGAGACAGAGAGTGTGTGTGAGAGAGACAGAGTGTGTGAGAGAGACAGAGAGTGTGTGTGAGAGACAGAGTGTGTGAGAGAGACAGAGTGTGTGAGCGAGACAGAGAGTGTGTGAGCGAGACAGAGTGTGTGTGAGAGACAGAGAGTGTGTGTGAGAGACAGAGAGTGTGTGTGAGAGAGGCAGAGAGTGTGTGTGAGAGAGGCAGAGAGTGTGTGTGAGAGACAGAGAGTGTGTGTGAGAGAGACAGAGAGTGTGTGTGTGAGACAGAGAGTGTGTGTGAGAGAGACAGAGTGTATGAGCGAGACAGAGAGTCTGTGTGAGAGACAGAGAGTGTGTGTGTGAGAGACAGAGTGTATGAGCGAGACAGAGAGTCTGTGTGAGAGACAGAGAGTGTGTGTGTGAGAGACAGAGAGTGTGTGTGAGAGACAGAGAGTGTGCGTGAGAGACAGAGAGTGTGTGAGAGAGACAGAGAGTGTGTGTGAGAGACAGAGTGTGTGTGAGAGACAGAGAGTGTGTGTGAGAGACAGAGTGTGTGTGAGAGACAGAGTGTGTGTGTGAGAGACAGAGAGTGTGTGTGAGAGAGACAGAGAGTGTGTGTGAGAGACAGAGTGTGTGAGAGAGACAGAGAGTGTGTGTGAGAGACAGAGAGTGTGTGTGAGAGA